>NC_136426.1:14965000-15565000 GCF_052849685.1 Lactuca virosa
GTCCACTCTCCGAGCCTCGGCACGTCTGGTCCGCCCTCTTGGGGCCTTCAGCCTATCCGGACCGCTCGCTGGGCCTTCGGAATATCCGGTCCGCCCTGGGTATGTTGGCCTACAGCACAAAGCAGGACCCGCCTCAACCCAACCCCCGTCAAACAACCATGTGCACATAAAACAATTAATCACATAACAAATCCTTAACCAGACAAACAGTCTAACAGATCACATAGCATATCAACATCCTAACTAGGATTCCGACCTATCCGGTCACTAGCATAACATTACCCTATATACCAGGTACCGACCTTAACCGGGTCACTAACATAACATTACCCTATATACCGGGTACCGACCTTAACCAGGTCACTAACATAACACCACCCTAAATACCAGGATGCAAATCTAGCAAAGCAATAACATAACAACAATACCCAGATTTCCATCCGATAAAGGGCTGGCCTTGGTGCCGTAGACCCTGTCGATATAGTGAGGATAACTCACCTGCAATTGCCGACTGAAGAGATACGACCAAGCTGCTCCGACCATCGCCACGAACTTCACCACAGCACACTACCAAAGAACCAATACCGAAATTACCAAAATTCCCTTGGAAGTCAAACTGGTCAACTCTTGGTCAAAGTCAAAGTCCTCAGTCAAAGTCAACCTTCCTGGTTGACTCTGCTCGCCGAGTCAACTCGTCGACTCGTCGAGTTCTCATACTCAGAAAACTCCCATAACACGACTCAACTCGCCGAGTCGCCCCAAGACTCGTCGAGTTCAACGATCTCGGAATCCCATCCTGTCCAACTCACTGAGTCGCCAACCGACTCACTAAACCAAAGCTTTAACCACAAGAGGTTGGGTTCTACGACCAGACTCGCCGAGTCCAAGAACAGACTCGCCGAGTCCAAGGCAATCTTCAACAGACTCGCCGAGTTGTTCTTCCAACTCGCCGAGTCCATGCACATGTTCTTACAACTCGTCGAGTACACCCATGTGACTCGCCGAGTCTCTTCAGTTCTCAATCCATACAGAGGCTTTTCGAGCCATGCAGAGGCTCTAATCCATAGATCCACTCTTCTACAGCCTAACCCTCACATAAAGTTGCAAACTTTACGTGAAACCAAGGAGATATAAGCCCAAAACACTCTAGGGCTAGGGTTTATGACAAAAGGGCTTCACCAATAACTCTTAGACAGGAGCTTTATGACATTAAGGACCATCACAAGCCTAGATCTGAAGTAGCAACCTCAGATCTAAGCCTCTAAATCGAAATAGCTCACAATCATACCAAAAATGCCCCAAATCTCAAATGATAATAGATCTAGATACAAAAGAGCCCAAGCAACAGATTAATACCTCAAATATATGCTCCAACTGAAGTAGATCCCGGATCTACACCACTCCTTTGCAGCAAGTCTCTTGATCTTCAAGCCCCATTCCAAGATTTTCTCCTCCAAGGCTCTATTCTCTCTATTAATGGAGACTCACTCGAATCTAGGGTTTTCTGAAACTCTCTAGGGGAATAGGAGGCTGGGAGAAGGACATAAAGTCCTTTAACTAGGGTGCAACCCTCGGGATTAGGGTTTTCTCATTCCAGCACCAACTCGTCGAGTACGTCTTCCGACTCGGCGAGTTGGCCACTTAACCCGCGATCAATCCCGCTCCGACTCAACGAGTAGCTTACCTACTCGTCGAGTAACTTCCTTAATTTACACTTAGCACCCTCCAACTTCTTGCTTCCGAACTTGGGATGTTACAAATAATATATTCAACTAAATAAAATTTTTATTCACTTTTTTTTGTGGATCATTATATATTTTGAATCATTTAATTTTGAATCATAAAATATATAATTAATGATTATAAAATATTTGAGTCTAAATATTTTTAGATCATAACAAATGAATGACCATAAACAAGTTGAATCAAAAGTTTTTTTTTTGAATCATAAATATTTTGAAATTAAAAGCTAATATTTCTTAAAATTAAAAATAAACACTTCAAAAATGTATTTTAAAAAAAAAAAAATTCTTTTTACAAAGTCACTAGTGCAATGAGTAGAAGTATCCCTTAAATTTTCATTATTTTTGGAGAATTTTTTTATAAAAAATAAAAATTTAACAATTATATTTTTTTAAAATTTTTATGTTTGAACGTATTTTGTAGAAAATTAAATTTTAAAAACTTTATCCTTTTTAGAATTTTTTTTTTCAAAAAAAAGAAAATTATGGCAAAAAAAACAAAGTAAGTGAAAAAAAACCCACCAACCAATGACTGGGGACAAGTGGCAGAGAGAGAAGCTCGGGGATCATGGACGTGTGTCCCCTTATTATTATGAAAAATTCATTTTTTTTGATTTCCATATTAACACTCCAAATTATTAACCTTTTCAGGAAATTACCAATTTCTCGTAAATAATTACCAAAATGTCATATTATCTCGCGATATATTGAGGATAAATATAATCAAATCTCCGTCTTTTATTTTTTCAATCTTGCGGCAAAGATTTGTCATCGCAGTCCTCACTTATTTTTGAGTCATCACCCGATCCAACTTATATATATATATATATATATATATATATATATATATATATATATATATATATATATATAGAGAGAGAGAGAGAGAGAGAGAGAGAGAGATAGGTTCATGTGTTTAAAGTAATTATTGTGTTATTGTATGCATAAATGTGGACAAATCAAAATTAAATAAAAAATTAAATAATTAAATAAATAAATAAGGGTAATTTAGTATTTTGTTTAGTAAATTCCAAAAATAATCCCTATAATCATGGTATTGACTAAATAAATAAGCGTGTCTTCCTCAATCTCCCACCCGATAAAGCCCTAGCATCTTAGAGAGTATCGACGCTTTTCCTTCCTTATAGCCACCGCTGCCGACGACCAACACCAAACCCTTCTATGTTCATGTGTTATTCTGTCAACACATCGAAGCCGAAGATAATCTCCGCCGATGATCCCACAACTTGTCGGTGCAAAAACCAACGAAAATCGACAGAGCACTGGAGGCCGATGCTGAAGGAAATTAAGGAAGACATCATGTACAGACGAAGCCCTGAATCAACGGCCTGAATTTGCAGAAATTCTGAATAAAATCACCAGCGTGCACAAACGAAGCATTGACTGGCTAACAATTTTTTGGGACTTGCTTTCTGCATTCAGGTTTGAGTTTTTATCATTTTATTATTTTGTATCTCATGTATGCCATGATGAATGTTGATACAATCTGTTTCACTTGGAGAAAAATGTCGCTACAATCTGGTTCAATTGGAGAAAAATTCAGCAGTCATTAATTAGTATTTAGCTGATCAATCCAATTGAAATTGTCTCAATGTATTGCTGGAAGGGTATTTTTGTCCATGGGGTATTGCATATATGTTATTGTCTCTTAAAATATGTCATGGTTTGGTGTTGCTTTGTTCAATTATTTGAATTGCTAATTCTTCTTGGAAATTGTTAAATTGCTTAGGGTGCTATACAGTTTTAGGGCTCAAATTGTTAAATCACTTATTAAAGAATATGAACTTTTTATTTTTTGTTGTTTACGCATTTATTTCATAAAATTCATGAATATGTGTTTGTTTTGTTACATATATGTTTCATAAAACTTGAATATGAACTGCAGTTTTACGAGGTGAAAGATCGACTGTGTCATAAATATAGAAGCAAGAACCAAGTTTACCCATCTCTAGTGGTGTTCTTTGGTAGGAAAACAGAATTGGGTATGTTTCTTTTGATTGGGTTTTACTAGTTAAATAGATAAAAAAAAATCAATTCTCTTGATGATCTTATTGTATAGTTGTGAATTTTGATAGCTATGGAGTACATTGTGATCTAAGGGAAAGAAAACATAAACGTGTGGTACAATTCTTGAGATTGACATGAAGAAGATAAAAGGAATCATGAATTCCAATTATGTTGGAATGGAATCATGAATTCCAATTCTGTTGGAATCTAAACTACAATTTGGTTTTGTTTTCACAGAAGTTGATGCTTGAAGAACGGACCGCAAAATTGAAAGTGATTCTAAGCAACATTATTCTTTTAGAATGTAGTAGTGTCGTTGTTAGATTTGATGTTTTCTTTCCGGTTTTGAAAGTTTTTTTAGTTTTATTCTTTAACAATAAATGTAATTCTTAACAATTGTTACCCGTATTCTATAAGAAATAATGTATTTTTTGTTTTTATTCTTCAATTAATTGTTCAAGAATTTGTTATTCTACGAGAAGTTTTTAAAGTCATGATCAAGAAATAGGTTCAAGAATATTTTTATTATTTATGGTTCAAGAATATTTTTATTTTTGAATATACTCAAAAACACATTCTGTCAGAATGTCCGAATTAAAAGAATTATAATTCGTAAAATCGGATTTTTAAAATTAATAGAATCTATGATCCCTTAAAATATGCAATTTTCCTTTATTAAATCTATATTAATTGACTAAAATACCCTTGTAATTAAATTAGATGTTATTTTTCAATTATATTTAATTCAATAATATATATTAATCACTTTCTTAAAATAAGTAAAATTGATTGGCCCACATTTATGGATACAATAACACAATAATTACTTTGAATAGAATAACCTAAGCCTATATACACACACACACATTCTGTCAGAATGTCCGAATTTTGTCAGAATGTCCGAATTAAAAGAATTATAATTCGTAAAATCGGATTTTTAAAATTAATAGAATCTATGATCCCTTAAAATATGCAATTTTCCTTTATTAAATCTATATTAATTGACTAAAATACCCTTGTAATTAAATTAGATGTTATTTTTCAATTATATTTAATTCAATAATATATATTAATCACTTTCTTAAAATAAGTAAAATTGATTGGCCCACATTTATGGATACAATAACACAATAATTACTTTGAATAGAATAATCTAAGCCTATATATATACACACACACACACACACATACACACACACACACACCTCTTAAAAAAGATTACCTATTTTAGGACAAGAAAGTCTTAATTTTATGTAATATAAATGTTAAGGAAAAAATACAAACATTTTGTACATAAATCAAATTAATGTTTGAACATCCTAACTAAATTACCTTAAATTAGCATAAATTGAGGAGGTATTGTTATTTGTTACAAGAGCAAGTCAAAATGCAATTTGTATACTTTTTTTAAGCAGTCTTATCTCTAGCCTTTTGACCTGGCCCCTTCATGGAGTCTTTCTTGAATACTAATATATTGGCAAATATTATGGAATATAGCCAACCTTACCCTATATGTGGCGTTTTTATGTTTTTATGTTGAGCTTCTCCATCCTTCAATCTCTTTTCACACTCTTTCATGGCCTTCCTCCCTCTAAAAAAAACCCAAAATGCCATTTTCAACCACTTATACCCTTCACCGGCTTCACTATGCTCCATCTCTCTAACCTTAACTGCACCACCATCACTATTATCCCACGATGTCGATCTTTCTCCCTCTGTACAGTCTACATCTACAAAACCTAGATCGAACGCTATCGCATCCACCACTTTCATCACCTTCAAATTGCCGCGTCTGTTTTTCTTCACAACAAACGCATATTTTTCCAATTAACACAATCAACGACCACCCTCAACCACCCACCCATGTCTCTTCCCCCCCACCCCCTTTATTTTTTCTGTCTCTAAAAACTCTCCCCGACCTCACAACGATCATACTACCACCACACCAGTCACGACCAAACTTTACCACCACCACCAATTCTCCCTTCTATGACATCTGGATCTATGTATCTTGATTTACAAACCCGACTAGAAACCCTAGACCCACCCTTCTCTCAAAATAAACCTCTCCAAATTCTTACGAAATTTGAAGATATCATCTTTGCTGTTAACTATCCGACCACCGTTTACCACTATCGATTAGGGGTGTTCGTTTGGATGGATCGGTTTGATCCGATCCAATCAAGTGAATCCAAATTGATTTCGGTTTTCAAAACATGAGTCTGAATAGTCCAAACAAAATTCAAATCCGATCTGATCCAATCCAATTTCAATTCGGTTGGATCGGTTCTAATAATTCGGTTTTCAACAACCGAAACATTTTAACACGACATATAATTATAATTTTACCCATTTTTACACAAGAAGCAAAAACAAATTATTTGGTTGTAATTTGAAATTTGTAAACTACTAAGAGCATATATTATAGTTTAATATTTTATAAATAAAAAACTTTTGAGAGAAAATGAATATTAATTTTTGTTATTAGGTGAAACTTTTTGAACCTATTTGAAAAATAAATTACAAAATTAATAAATAATTAAAGATATATTAAAAGTAAATAAATAATAAATTGTTATTCGGTTTTTTGGACTATTCGGTTCTTATTTTATAAACCAAAACCAATCCGAAATGCAAAATAATAATTCGGTTCTATTGAAAACCAATCCAAAAATCCGAATATCCGAACCAATATAAAAAACTTTTGAGAGAAAATGAATATTAATTTTTGTTATTAGGTGAAACTTTTTGAACCTATTTGAAAAATAAATTACAAAATTAATAAATAATTAAAGATATATTAAAAGTAAATAAATAATAAATTGTTATTCGGTTTTTTGGACTATTCGGTTCTTATTTTATAAACCAAAACCAATCCGAAATGCAAAATAATAATTCGGTTCTATTGAAAACCAATCCAAAAATCCGAATATCCGAACCAAATAGTCCAATCCACATTGTCGAATTGGACAATTCGGTTTTATCCAAATAGTGAACAGTCCTACTATCGATCATCATAACCCAAACCGGGTAAGATTTTACACCGTTCTCGAGTTATAATGTCAAAAAATTGGTAACTCACTATCCGTTTTTACCTAAACGCCATCGCTTTCCTACTCTAGAATCTGGATAGACAAAATTGCAAAAACGGTCCATGTGGTTGTAAAAAATATATGGTTTTGGTCCAAAAACATTTGATGGTGCATCACTGGTCCAATTTTGTATACCTTGTGCAGTTTTGGTCCCTATGCCGTTAACTTTTACAGTTTAGTTGTTAACTTTTTAAAATGACAATTTTACCCTCAGGTACATTTATGCAACTGTGTCTTTTTACCAAACCTTTAAGGACCATTTTTGCATCTCTTCTTTTTAGTTTTATTTAATTATTATATATTAATTATTTAGTTAATTATTTTTATTCTATTTTTTATATTGGATTAATTTTTAATTGGATTATTATATATTAATAAATATTTTTTAATATATAATATTTATATATTAATAAATATACTTTTATTGGCTTATTATTATTATTTTTAATTATATTTTTTAAATTTGTTTTCATTAGATTAATTATTTTTTACTGAATTATTATAATATTGATAAAATATTATTTTTAATATATAATATTTATATATTAATAAATATTTTTAATGGATTATTAATTTCTTCTAATTAATTATTTTTTAATTTTTTTATTGGATTAATTATGTTTTTTCGAAGTTTCAGCATAGCTGTGTTAGCATAGAAATAGGAACCCGTCAATATTAATATATAAATGTAGGGTTGTAAACGAACCGTTCGGAGGAAAGTTCGTTTATTTAATAAACGAACGAACATGAACAATAGGCTAGTTCATTCATTTATGTTTGTGAACCTTCTTTTAGGTTGTTCGTTTATGTTCATTCGTTTAAGTTTATTTATGTTCATATATATTCAATTGTTTTTTGTTGCATTACTATATTATATGTTCGTTTATGTTCATATATGTTCAATTGAGTTTGTTTATCTTTGCTCGTTTATGTTCATTTTGCATGTTCACGAACATAAACGAATGAGCATGAACAAGGTTATTTGTTAAACGAATGAACATGAACAAGAAAACTCGTTCGTTTATCCGTTCGTTTTTACTGAATATGGTGTTAAAACCTTTACTTTCACTAGATCTTGATGGACCTTCGTTGATATGTTTTGATTTCGTTAGTTGGATTTTGTGAGTTTGGTTAATACTTGTGTTCGATTGATCACCTTACCTTCATGTTAAAGTTATGATTTTTATTGCCTATTTCTAAATTATGTGTAGTTGAGAGGACCAATCTAATCACATTAACTTGAACTTAATTACTTTATGACCATTAAACTGTTAGAACTAGGGATTCACCATATCCTAGGGTTATGTAATATTAAGCGGTGACTTTGACTGTGTTAGAGAGTATTAGATATCCATGTTATGCTTCAATTGATTGTCATGACCATTAACAAGAAATCACTAGATCATATCGTTCATAGTTCGAATAAGTTTACTTAATTATGTGTTCACTAATTGCATGGCAATTGATTTAGTTGTTCATTAATTATTTGTACTAGGAAATCCGACCAAGATAACTAGTCATATTACAATTCGGTAATCAACTCTTTAATCCATTGCACTTCTAATAAATCAAACATATAAACTTGGGGGATTCATATTCTAGTGGAAGTACTTCCTATCTATTGTTTTCATTTAGTTCTTTAGTTCCGTGTGATTAACTGAGCGTTAAAACTAGTTTAATTTAGTTTAAATAAGAACCTTCTTTTTTACTTTACTGTTATAAATTTAATTAACTCTTGAGTTATTTGATCTAAACCATCCAGTTTCCTGAGTTCGACACCCTTTCTTACCACAACTATATTACTTCACGAATAGGTACACTGTCTATTTGTGTTTAAGACTAGCTGAGATCTGATAGGACTTTATAAATAAAAAACTAGTACAAATAAAACATATCAAAGCCCTTGTCTGTGTTTTTTCGGTTCGTTTACAACCCTATATAAATGTTATATAGTAAAATAATATTTGTTAATATATAATAATCCTATAAAAAAATTAATCCGATCAAAAAAATTAAAAAAACAAGAATTAATTAAAAGAATTAATATATACTAATTAAATCAAATTAAAAAGGAGAGATGTAGAAATGTTCCTTGTAGTTTTGCAAAAAGATAGTTGCAAAAATGGTCCTTAAGGGTAAAACTGTCATTTTAAAAAAGTTAATAGCCAAGTTGAAAAAGTTAACGGAATAGGGACCAAAACTGCACAAAGTATCTAAAATTGGACCAGTGATGCACCACCAAACGTTTTTGTACCAAAATCATATATTTTTGACAACCATGGGGACCATTTTTGCAATTTTGTCATCTGGATATCTGCATCTAATTAACTGGAGCAAAGACCAACAAGTGAAGAATCCCAAAGACCGAGGTATGCATCTAACCCTATTATTAGAATAATTTTTTTTGTCGTCTTTTTTATTTATTGTGGGATAACACATTGTTAGTCGATTTACAATTCTTTTTATAGGTGGTTGAAACCTTTAGTGATCTGGTTGCTAGGAAACCAACAATGGCAGTTTTAAGGTAATGCATTTTTCTATCACTTTCTTACATGGCTCGATACAATTTGTTACTTCCAATCCGTTGATAAGTTTTCATGTTAACTGAGATTGATGTTTATGCAGTATGCTCACAGTAAGTGCCTTCAACATTGGAGAAATTTCAACCACCATCACTGTCATCATTAAAACGAACCCACACACTCTTTAACATCTCACTAAAACCCTAGAAACTACTACCATGGTATCAATCTTGTGGGACCAATTTAAAAATAGAATATGAAAGTGGAATGCTTTGAACTTGTAGATGCTTGCTAATATCTTTGTCATGGAAGTTTTACTAAATTACAAATTTTCCCTTGTAAATAAAGTTGATTTGGTCTTGGTTTTTTTTTTTATAATATGAATTATTTTATGTTCCAGGTGGATTGGTAAGTAGATTTACAAAAAAAAAAAAACCAATGATTGTGTGATATACAGTCAGACTTCTCCTAAAACATCAATGTATGCTATCTGATATCTTTATTATAAAGATCAAGAATATAAAAATCTATATAGATTAAGTTTTTGATAGTTATATGTTGCAGGTAAAAACTAAATAGTGGTTTTGTTGACTTGAAAATTATGCACTACTATCGAAAGGCAAGTCTTTAATGCTAAATGTAAGTTATTTTAGAGAACTGGGAATGTTTCTATTTTTTGGTTAAATAAAAATGGGTAGATGAAACTTTTATCTAGATTAGTTGGTAACATGGGTTGTTATTTATCTACCTATTTAGATTGCAAGTCTGTTAAAGGAAGAAAAAAATATTTTATGGTAAACTTAACACAATTAGATCTTTACTTATACCTCTTCCATTGTCAAGTTATCTTTTAATTGTGTATATGATCAAATGGAAGCAGTAGGTTCTGACTTTCATTTTTCTTCATTTATAATTTACACTATGGTAGTATTCATCAAAGCTTTTGAAGGACGAAGAGAGGAAAGTTTAATATCCTTTTGTTCATTTTATTACAACAGTGTAGCACTGCACTTTCTGTTTTTTCATACTATGATATTGTACTTTGGAAAAATCTGCTTACTTATTTTTTTGTTTGAATGAAATTGTAACATCCCAAAATTTAAGACCAAAAATTTCGTTTTAATTAAATTATTATATAAAACCATCAGTATAAAAACATTCATATTAATATCTCATGTCAAAACCAAAGTGTCAATAATCAAAACATATTATCATAAAATCATATCAGAGTGTAATCCCAAAGATCTCATGTGCGGAAAACATAGTGTGATGCGCTGCGATCAAGCCGGCTCATTTCCTTTGAAAATGAAGTACCTGAAACCAAAACTGAAAACCGTAAGCACGAAGCTTAGTGAGTTCCCCCATCATACCACATACCATACAATCACATATTGACAGTCATATCTGGGTGCCCGACCTACCCTGCTGAGCATACCGGGGTGCTCAACCTACCCCACTGTCAGGCATACCGGGGTGCCCGACCTATCCCATGTCAGGCATATCTGGGTGCCCGACCTACCCCTTCGGTATCTTTCAACCGGTAACCAGGAGCTTGCCTCCCCTTCGGTATCTTTCAACCGGTAACCGAGGACTATTTCACTCCTACCACTACCACATAAAAGCATAGCATAAACACATAAATCACATACTGCCTAGCATATCTTGGTGTTGGCCTACCCCTTCGGTCCTGTCGACCGGTAACTGGGGACTATTTCACCCCCTACTACTACCACATAATATCGTATCACATATATCATAATCTGTCTAGCATAACTGGGTACTAATCTACCCCTTTGGTCCTATCGACCGGTAACCGGGGACTATTTCACCCCCTACTATCACTATCACATAAAATCATATCATACTAGCACATAAACATAACAGGTAGTAGAAAACATAGACAATTATCACAAAGACAATCATCTAACAACTCCTACTGGTGGGCAGACATTGTGGCCGTAGACCCACCCCTACTGGAAGGTAACTCACCTCACACTGCTGAAGTCCCGTAGACACAATCCCAACTGTTGGATGACAGATTCTTGATCTGTCAATATCAAACATCACCCAATTAATAATTGGGTTCCAATACGTAACCATAAGTCCATGCTTGGCGGTAAAAGACTACTCTACACCTAACTTGGCTTGATTTAAGCCCAAGGCCCAATCCAAAGGCCCGAAAGTCAACTGTGAGTCAAAGCCCAACATATGGCCCAATTTTCCAAATTGGGCCCAAGCCTTTACATGGTCTTATTCTAAGGTCCAACATCATATAATCATTAAGGCCCAAACTGTGGCCCATCTATGGCCCAATTTTCCAAATTGGGCCCAAATCCACTACATGGGCCTTACCCTAGGCCCATTAAATTATTTTAGCCCCTTAGCTTGTTCTTGGATGGCCCATTATTATCCCAATCATCAAAGCCCAATAGAAAGCCCAACTCAAGGTCCAAGTGAAACTAGGGTTTCATATAAAATGACGATTAGGGTTAAGCTTCCTACTTAACCCATTAAGGACTTAATCCATTAAGTCCAATATTGCTTAGATTAATCTTTGCCAATGATTATTATTTAATATCTCAAGTTATTAAATAATTCCCGTGTGTCCCGGTTAATTCCCCAAATTAGGGTTTTATTGGCATTAGGGTTTTCCAAACCCTAATTATTTCCAACCCAAATACTAGCCCATTTATCAATTTGTTGGGCTTTTAGGTCAATTAGGGCTTTATTGGGCCTATTAGGCCCACTAGAATATCATTAAGCCCATTAGAGTTTTATTGGGTCAATTAGGGTCCATTAGGGCTTACAAGGACCATTAGGGTTTTAGTCTCTTGTCCAAACATCCAAACCGAATCACAACATCAACGAGGCACACCGCCACCCGACACGGTGGCCGGTTGCGGCAGCCACCACCCTACGGTGGTGGTTTGAGTTTTCTTATTATTATTATTATTATTATTTTTATTTACAATTACAAGGCAAAAACCCCAAATCAACTCACACACACTAATACAACACACACACACACACACACAACCACCTAGTGGTGGCCGACGGTGGCAGGTGGTGGCAGCAGCCACCACCCTACGGTGGTGGTGGCTGTTCTTGAATTTCCGACCGAGACTCACTCCTAAAATGAGCAATAACTCGGAACTCAACATACTTGCGACACAGCAACTGAGATGCGTACAACAACCTCCTTTAGGGCGGCGGACGCTGACCGGAGCAATCGTAACGAGTCTTACGCGAGGCGGCGATCTTGATTGTTGCCTAACACTGGAGAGATAGAGAGAAGGACTTGGGGCGACGCTAATGGCAGCAACATCAACGATAGAAGAGAGCCCTAGCTCGGCCTTTATTGATGGCGACGCAACAACAAACGTCACCGGGAAAAGGAGGAGATCATGGTGTTAGACGACAACATCGTGGCTCCTCAGTGCTACATCGACGGACGTAGGCTGAGGCAACCAACCAAACGCGAACATCAACATACCCACGGACGGCTTCCCAATCCCCCGAGCCTCTTCGTCTTGCCGGCGGCGGAACAAGGTGGCTGCTCCGGTGGTTCTTTAGTGTTGGCGAGGAGATGGCGGCTGGGAGGAGAGGATGGAGAGGGTGACGGCTGGATAATGGCACTTAGGGTTAGGGTTACGGATGAGTCGATGGTTATATACCCGATTCACACAACTTCAACCCATAATGACGGAATTGGCCCCTCCTTCTCCAATTTCTTTCAAATCCTGTCCATATTTTACCCTTTTAGCCCTTGCCCTTCTAAATTCCTTTCAATTCAGGCCCAATGATCAAACTTCAGCCATGTTATCCTTTTTAGTCCTTCCTCCTCACATTCTTTTCAACTTAAGTCCCAAAACTTACTCTTTAGTCCCTGATTCCATAAAATCTTTTTAATTTAAATCCTGAATTTATACTTAACCCCCAAAACTAACTCCTTGCTGCAGTATTTCACATTTAGGGCTATTACTCTTTTATAAATCTTTATCTATTTATTTATCTATTAAACTGGGTGTTACAATTCTCCTCCACTTAGTTTAGATTTCGTCCTCGAAATCATTCCTTGCCATTCCTTTCACTTCAAACCACTCTAGTAACATGGTCACCATCCTGGGCACACCCTAGCCTTTCTAGGGTAGCTGTGACCAACCCTCGCGGGGTTCTAAAATCCGCAGATAAATGAATTCCTTGTAACAAGATCACATCTACTCCTTCTGAAATCTGTTGTCTCGAGATGGTCTAAATCCCTGACAGACCACTCACACTAAGTCATTATCATTGAATCCAATCCGTTTATCCCTCAATTGACTACTCAGGTTCTGATAACTCAGGGTTCCCACTAGAAAACAAGGTCACAGATCTAATTATCCCTGCAGATCACTTCTACTTGGTCAAGGATCAGATAATCCCGCTGTGAGTGACTTAGCATAACCCAAGCTGTCCTTGACTCTAACCATACATGAAATCCCAAAATGCCGTTACTGCTTGAGACACTGAAACGGTCCGAAGCACTGATCTGCCTGAAACACTGAACTGCCTGAAACATCACGCTGCTACTTGGCTACTTCCCAAAACCTATCGAAGCCTTCCTGGACTCAATTCATTCGTCAGTCCTCTAAAATACCGGGTTCCGGCCCGGTCGTTGCTAAAAGGGCTCCCACTTAGTCGCCTCACACGACTTCAAAACGAAATCCTCCTCTGGAACTAGTTGCCACTAGTTATTACGCCAATAAGGCTCTAATAAGTTTCTGATCTAACTGATCGAGTCCATACGTCAGATCCTGGCATCCTCCAAATCCCAGGCTAAAAATGACTGCTTTCTGACTAATGGTAGCCTGATATCACAAGCAATCTTATTCGGTCCATTGCTTCCCTGATTCCATAACTGTAGTGGTGCTCCTACAGTCTTATCACCGGCTCAACCAAACCTAAACCATCTGGGTAATTCCGAAATCCAATCCGTGGATTTCCATATCCTCACTGCTACACCCGAACTGGTGGGTACCACTATTCCTTCTGTGATCTAACAACACCCCCATGCTATCTACCAACCTAGTGAATGCTACAGCTACACCTGCAGACTCACAACACTCTAGCATTACCTGCCAACCTTGTGATTGCTACGACTACGCCTACAGACTTACAACACTCTAACACTATCTGGCTGCTAATGAATGCTACGGCTACACCCGCATACTTACAACACTCTACCACTACCTGGCTGCTAGTGAATGCTACAGCTACACCCACAGACTTACAACACTCTACCACTACCTGGCTGCTAGTGAATGGTACGACTACACCCACAGACTTACAACACTCTAACAATATCTGGCTGCTAGTGAATGCTACGGCTACACCCGCAGACTTACAACACTCTATCGCTACCTTGCTTCTAGTGAATGCTACGGCTACACCCGTAGACTTACAACACTCTAACACTATCTGGGTCGATCGCGCGTTTGACCCAACTCTCTACTGAATTCATGTCCTGACTGGAATCCCCAACCTGATTCCCTAAGGCCTGCTATCACACGACCCCGCTGCATCAGTACTGCACCCATGCCCGTGATCGAAGCGTCACAATAAACTACGAAATCATCTACACCCTCTGGCTAGGTGAGAATCGGTGCCTCGCACAACCGCTGTCTGAGAGTCTCGAAGGCTGCCTGCTACTCAGGCCCCCAACGAAAGGCCACCGACTTCTTGGTCAGTCGGGTCAAAGGAACTGCAAATCTTGAAGAAGTCCTGTATAAATCTTCGGTAATAACCTGCTAGACCCAGGAAACTCCGAATCTCAGATGGAGACCTCAGAATCTCCCAATGCATCACGACCTCTATCTTGGCCGGATCGACCACAATACCCTTCTGGTTGACAAGGTGCCCAAGAGATTGCACCTCGTGCAACCAGAACTCACATTTGGAGAACTTTATAAAAAGTCTCTCTACCACTTAGATTCGACTAAGTCTTCACGGCACGCGAGAGTTGAAGGATTCCCAATCCTTCTTACTTCCTATTAGTCCATTGCCGACAATCTGAGCTTACCAATGCTAACGATCAATTACCAGTCAAACCTTAAGATCGCCCATCCTCTGAAATCTTGAAGAGTACTCTTGAAATCTGGTACAGTCTGACACCTCAGTCCATCTCCCATGCTGTCACATGAAGGCCTTAATCTTCACTCTGGCTGACGAATCCTCATTCCCACTTCCAATCTTGCAGTACCACCGAACTCTAACCGAACACAGCCCATGCGAAAATACAATTCTCTTAAACATCCGATGACCAATTACTTATGCACCTAACACCTGCAACTGACACTACCCTCTTCATGTTAACAGTCTTGTCCTAGCAACGGTAGTGCCTTGAACTCCAAAGTTCATCTATAGACAATTGCCGACCATTCCTGAACCATGATAGAACCACTGACCACTAAATTCAGTGAAGAACTATCGCTCTAACCCAGACCGATTATCCTCTAAATAATACTCCTGCACAGATCCCGACAAAGATCCAGAATGATAACGGTACACGCGGAACCCACTCCGCAGGGTACGTCCCGCTGTGGGTTCATCAAGGACCTTTCGACATACAAGATGACATATATGATCCTTGATAACCCGAACACTAGCAGAAACCTGACCCGAGATCTAACTTATCCAAACTCACTCATAATTCCAAAGTGATGTGTATCCTCATCATCCCTCTAGTAGCAGTAGAAGATGACATACCCGCAACATCTGGAGGAATACCGATCACCTTCAGCTGACATGAACAACCCTGCCACACCTGTAGTAGCCTAAACTCTTGGAGTCACAAACTCCCTTGTGCACTTTCTTGTATGTGTTGCACTGACTCAGGCCCTGCTGGCCTTTCACCCGATGATCAGAAGTCATGGCTCTCTTCCCGGGACCCTCTACTATACGCACCTGGCACGAACCTCTCTCCTCAAAGTGCTCTAAATCGATATCGCATCTGCAACCTCTTGGAAATCATGTCCTTCAGGGCCTGACACCCTGTCACGCTCACTAACTCATTTGCCAATGGATGAGCTGCAACATATGGAACATCCTCTGTCCCCCAAACCGGGTCACAAACCCCTCCCCGAAGCTCCTTAGATTCTCCAAGACTCTCACCGATTCGAGTATGGATCCTGTGCTTTCAGTAGTACGGGCCCAATACTACCTTCCACACCTATCTATACTTTCCTCAGCAATCCTCCCGGATCCTCCAAGTCACTTCCTCAACTGGTACACCCAAGTCTCACTGAGCCTCACTACTAACCACTGAAATACATCCTAGGCTTCCCTAGGTTCCCGAACCCACCCAATCCTCAGCTGCTGAAAGATTCCTAGCAATGTCAACTAGCTACCTCATGAATATAGCCACATGCAACAGAGATCAGATAATCCTTCGAGTAAGGGACCCATCCCTAAACGGTTGGACTCAAACAAGAGCTGCACAATAGGTTCAAGTCTATCACTCTGAGATTATCCAGCCTGTGTCACATGTGACTTAGCATATTCACTTAATAGCTAGCTCACATTACTAAGAGCCCCACAAAGCACAAAGCAAGCAACATTCAGACAATGGAAAATCTAACCATCATATTCCAATCAAATCATTCTATCCTCTAATCAGGAATCTGTACATGCAATACAAAGGCTCATACAATCAAGCATAACCTAAACAGGCTATCCTATCACTAACTGATCAGTACTAGTATGCAAGTCTACAAGCACATACAATAGGCATATAAGGCATCCTCCCTAGATCCTTAGCCCTAATCTAGCATGCAGTTCTCATAATCATATCATATCATAACATATCACAACATGTATGGGTATCTTGGGAAAACTTACTTGAGCTCGGCTGATTGCACGCATCACACACTTTGTTCTTTTCAAGGTTCTATTCTCTTTTCATGTTCTTTTCAAACTTCTTTTTATAAAAGGGTTTTACTTTTGAAAATTTTCATACCAAGTCCTTAGTTTGAGTTCAGACACACCCGAGAGTGTACCCGAATCCCTCAAACCAAGGCTCTGATACCAACTTGTAACATCCCAAAATTCAAGACCAAAAATTTCGTTTTAATTAAGTTATTATATAAAACCATCAGTATAAAAACATTCATATTAATATCTCATGTCAAAACCAAAGTGTCAATAATCAAAACATATTATCATAAAATCATATCAGAGTGTAATCCCAAAGATCTCATGTGCGGAAAACATAGTGTGATGCGCTGCGATCAAGCCGACTCCTTTCCTTTGAAAATGAAGTCCCTGAAACCAAAACTGAAAACCGTAAGCACGAAGCTTAGTGAGTTCCCCTATCATACCACATACCATACAATCACATATTGCCAGTTATATCTGGGTGCCCGACCTACCCTGCTGAGCCTACCGGGGTGCTCAACCTACC
Source organism: Lactuca virosa (assembly GCF_052849685.1). Taxonomy (NCBI): domain Eukaryota; kingdom Viridiplantae; phylum Streptophyta; class Magnoliopsida; order Asterales; family Asteraceae; genus Lactuca; species Lactuca virosa. The sequence goes on from NC_136426.1 coordinate 14,982,822, forward strand.
CCACTGTCAGGCATACCGGGGTGCCCGACCTACCCCATGTCAGGCATATCTGGGTGCCCGACCTACCCCTTCGGTATCTTTTAACCGGTAACCGGGAGCTTGCCTACCCTTCGGTATCTTTCAACCGGTAACCGGGGACTATTTCACCCCTACCACTACCACATAAAAGCATAACATAAACACATAAATCACATACTGCCTAGCATATCTTGGTGTTGGCCTACCCCTTCGGTCCTGTCGACCGGTAACTGGGGACTATTTCACCCCCTACTACTACCACATAATATCGTATCACATATATCATAATCTGTCTAGCATAGCTGGGTACTAATCTACCCCTTTGGTCCTATCGACCGGTAACCGGGGACTATTTCACCCCCTACTATCACTATCACATAAAATCATATCATACTAGCACATAAACATAAGAGGTAGTAGAAAACATAGACAATTATCACAAAGACAATCATCTAACAACTCCTACTGGTGGGCCGACATTGTGGCCGTAGACCCACCCCTATTGGAAGGTAACTCACCTCACACTGCTGAAGTCCCGTAGACACAATCCCAACTGTTGGATGACAGATTCTTGATCTGTCAATATCAAACATCACCCAATTAATAATTGGGTTCCAATACGTAACCATAAGTCCATGCTTGGGGGTAAAAGACTACTCTACCCCTAACTTGCCTTGATTCAAGCCCAAGGCCCAATCCAAAGGCCCAAAAGTCAACTGTGAGTCAAAGCCCAACATATGGCCCAATTTTCCAAATTGGGCCCAAGCCTTTACATGGTCTTATTCTAAGGTCCAACATCATATAATCATTAAGGCCCAAACTGTGGCCCATCTATGGCCCAATTTTCCAAATTGGGCCCAAATCCCTTACATGGGCCTTACCCTAGGCCCATTAAATTATTTTAGCCCCTTAGCTTGTTCTTGGATGGCCCATTAATATCCCAATCATCAAAGCCCCAATAGAAAGCCCAACTCAAGGTCCAAGTGAAACTAGGGTTTCACATAAAATGACGATTAGGGTTAAGCTTCCTACTTAACCCATTAAGGACTTAATCCATTAAGTCCAATATTGCTTAGATTAATCTTTGCCAATGATTATTATTTAATATCTCAAGTTATTAAATAATTCCCGTGTGTCCCGGTTAATTCCCCAAATTAGGGTTTTATTGGCATTAGGGTTTTCCAAACCCTAATTATTTCCAACCCAAATACTAGCCCATTTATGAATTTGTTGGGCTTTTAGGTCAATTAGGGCTTTGTTGTGCCTATTAGGCCCACTAGAATATCATTAAGCCCATTAGGGTTTTATTGGGTCAATTAGGGTCCATTAAGGCTTACAAGGCCCATTAGGGTTTTAGTCTCTTGTCCAAACATCCAAACCGAATCACAACATCAACGAGGCACACAGCCACCCGACACGGAGGCCGGTGGCGGCAGCCACCACCCAACGGTGATGGTTTGAGTTTTCTTATTATTATTATTTTTTTTATTTACAATTACAAGGCAAAAACCCCAAATTAACTCACACACACTAATACAACACACACACACACACAGCCACCTAGTGGTGGCCGGCGGTGGCAGGTGGTGGCAGCAGCCACCACCCTACGGTGATGGTGGTGGCTGTTCTTTAATTTCCGACCGAGACTCACTCCTACAACGAGCAATAACTCGGAACTCAACATACTTGCGACACAGCAACTAAGATGCGTACAACAACCTCCTTTAGGGTGGCGGACGCTGACCGGAGCAATCGTAACGAGTCTTACGGGAGGCGGCGATCTTGACTGTTGCCTAACACTGGAGAGATAGAGAGAAGGACTTGGGGCGACGCTAATGGCAGCAACAGCAACGACATAAGAGAGCCCTAGCTCGGCCTTTATTGACGGCGACGCAACAACAAACGTCACCGGGAAAAGGAGGAGATCATGGCGTTAGACGGCAACATCGCGGGTCCTCAGTGCTACAACGACGGACGTAGGCTGAGGCAGCCAACCAAACGCGAACATCAACATACCCACGGACGGCTTCCCAATCCCCCGAGCCTCTTCGTCTTGCCGGCGGCGGAACAAGGTGGCTGCTCCGGTGGTTCTTTGGTGTTGGCGAGGAGATGGCGGCTGGGAGGAGAGGATGGAGAGGGTGACGGCTGGATAATGGCACTTAGGGTTAGGGTTACGGATGAGTCGATGGTTATATACCCGATTCACACAACTTCAACCCATAATGACGGAATTGGCCCCTCCTTCTCCAATTTCTTTCAAATCCAGTCCATATTTTACCCTTTTAGCCCTTGCCCTTCTAAATTCCTTTCAATTCAGGCCCAATGATCAAACTTCAGCCATGTTATCCTTTTTAGTCCTTCCTCCTCACATTCTTTTCAACTTAAGTCCCAAAACTTACTCTTTAGTCCCTGATTCCATAAAATCTTTTTAATTTAAATCCCGAATTTATACTTAACCCCCAAAACTAACTCCTTGCTGCATTATTTCACATTTAGGGCTATTACTCTTTTATAAATCTTTATCTATTTATTATCTATTAAACTGGGTGTTACAATTCTCCTCCACTTAGTTTAGATTTCGTCCTCGAAATCATTCCTTTCCATTCCTTTCACTTCAAACCACTCTAGTAACATGGTCACCATCCTGGGCACACCCTAGCCTTTCTAGGGTAACTGTGACCAACCCTCGCAGGGTTCTAAAATCCGCAGATAAATGAATTCCTTGTAACAAGATCACATCTACTCCTTCTGAAATCTGTTGTCTCGAGATGGTCTAAATCCCTGACAGACCACTCACACTAAGTCATTATCATTGAATCCAATCCGTTTATCCCTCAATTGACTACTCAACTTCTGATAACTCAGGGTTCCCACTAGAAAACAAGGTCACAGATCTAATTATCCCTGCAGATCAATTCTACTTGGCCAAGGCTCAGATAATCCCGCTGTGAGTGACTTAGCATAACCCAAGCTGTCCTTGACTCTAACCATACACCCGCAGACTTACAACACTCTACCACTACCTGGCTGCTAGTGAATGCTACGACTACACTCGCAGACTTACAACACTCTACCACTACCTGGCTGCTAGTGAATGGTACGACTACACCCGCAGACTTACAACACTCTAAAACTATCTGGCTGCTAGTGAATGCTATGGCTACACCAGCAGACTTACAACACTCTACCACTACCTGCCTGCTAGTGAATGCTACGACTACACCCGCAGACTTACAACACTCTACCACTACCTGGCTGCTAGTGAATGGTACGACTACACCCGCAGACTTACAACACTTTAACACTATCTGGCTGCTAGTGAATGCTACGGCTACACCCGCAGACTTACAACACTCTATCGCTACCTTGCTGCTAGTGAATGCTACAGCTACACCCGCATACTTACAACACTCTAACACTATTTGGGTCGATCGTGCATTTGACCTAACTCTCTACTGAATTCATGTCCTGACTGGAATCCCCAACCTGATTCCCTAAGGCCTGCTATCACACGACCCCGCTGCATCAGTACTGCACCCATGCCCGTGATCGAAGCGTCACAATAAACTACGAAATCATCTACACCCTCTGGCCGGGTGAGAATCGGTGCCTCGCACAACCGCTGTCTGAGAGTCTCGAAGGCTGCCTGCTGCTCAGGCCCCCAACGAAAGGCCACCGACTTCTTGGTCAGTCGGGTCAAAGGAACTGCAAATCTTGGAGAAGTCCTATATAAATCTTCGGTAATAACCCGCTAGACCCAGGAAATTTGTTTCCTCTGCCAATGGCTTTTCCAGTGGTTGTTGAAGTTGCAGTTTTTGTAGAGTTTTTATAATCTAATAAGTTTGATTCTTCATATTGTAAGAATATAAATCATGTAGAAGCGTGGTATATATTTACTTATTTTTATTACCTCCCATGTAGATTTGTTTGTCCAATAGTTATATAATGACTTAGGAGGGTAATAACGTTTCCCGTTTGTCCATATTAGGTCCCTAACTTATTTTTTGTGTGTATTACACCATTAAAGTTGTTATAACCGTTTAGAAATAATCCTTTTTACCGGTTTCTTCCTGTTAAAAGGACTATTTGTAAACAGTTAGAATAACCTTAATGGTGTAATACGCACAAAAAATACGTAGGGACCTAAAATGGACAAACAGGAAACGTTATTACCCTCCTAAGATTTTTAGTATTTATTTTTATATGTGTATTTCATATAAAGTTGTTGAAATTAAAAAGAATAAAAAGTAGAAAGGTTTGGATTGGATTGGATAGGATTTTGTAACCACATCATCATGAACACCATGAACACCGACTCAACAATCGGGCGTTCCATATGAACCGTCGGTCTAGAATCCACCCAATCCACCACATCACGGATAGATGAAAACACAGGAAGGTCCAAATGAAGCCAATGCGCAACCCGACTCCAAACCTGATCAGCAACCGAAAACTACAGCAACAAATGCTTCACACTTTCTTGAGAATTATGACACACAAGACACAATAAGGAATCTATCATCACCCCCATTTCCACCAGTTTAGCTCTTACCGGAATACGATCCAAAAGCACACACCATAAAAATGTTAATTTTAATAGGGCCAAAACGGTTCCACCTAGTAGACATACTACCCATAGGAAGCGTCATATCATTAAAAAGTAAAAATTTACAATAGGGGTTTATAGTTTCATACGGGGATAATGACTTAGGAGGGTAATAACGTTTCCAGTTTGTCCATATTAGGTCCCTAACGTATTTTTTTGTGTGTATTACATCATTAAGGTTGTTATAACCGTTTAGAAATAATCCCTTTTACCGGTTTCTTCCTGTTAAAATGACTATTTGTAAACGGTTATAATAACCTTAATGGTGTAATACGCACAAAAAATACGTTAGGGACCTAAAATGGACAAACAGGAAACGTTATTACCCTCCTAAGTCATTATCCATTCATATATATTATTGGGAGTTGGAACAAAATGGAGCAACATTAGATTGGATAAGCCTTTGTAAAAAACATAAAAGCCTTAGTAACATCAGAGGTGAAACTTTGTATTCTTGGATGAATAGAAAACATAGGATGGTGTATTGATGTTGGATAAAAACAAAAATTATTATATTTCAAATTTAATAATATTTATTTATTTACATGAAAAATAAATAATTAAAAAGGTCATTTGTTAATCGAATTTTCCAAGACCTAATACAAAATATAATTGAAAATTTAATTGTTTATCTAAAACAACAACATGCTTTTACTTTTATCCAAACCAACAATTTATTTATTAATTTAAATTAATATAAAAACGCACTTTTATATTTAATCCATACCAATATCATAGTTTTATATTTAAGCCAAATCAACAATTTACATATTTTTATAAAACAAAACAACATACTTATAGTTTCAACACAAAACAACAACAAACTTTTAATTTTAACTAAATGGTTCCACCATCTTCTGCACCACCGTACACATACATTCATCAAAAAACAAACCCACTGAAAAGAGGATCATCACCGCCACCTTCGCACCTGGCGTTGGCACGGGTAAACGACTAGTGTGTGTGTGTATATATATATATATATATATATATATATATATATATATATATATATATATATATATATAACAACCGTGTTCCAGGTATCTTTCATTTTTGACTTTAAAGTCTACAATTATTTGCAAAAATGGTCCTTACATGGGGTGTACCTTTTGTTACGCCAAGCGTAGTACATTAAGTGGATGGCGTGGAGGTTGTTGCGTACGATGAGCGTAGGAAAGAGTACGCACATCGTACTCACAAAGATTTCAAACCCTAGTTTTTAGGGTTTGGATACTATTTAAAGAGCTTTATGGCCTCAAACATTTCCTTATCTCCGGCCTCCATCCTCTTAGCCCTCATCTTGAAACCCTAATTCTTGTGTGCAAGTTTGAATCTCTTGAGTATTATTTTAGTGTTCTTGGTGGCGAAGGAAGATCCTTGAAGAGGTGGTGTTGCACTCAAGCTATTGGATCCAGATTCTTCTCATCCTTGTGCATCTTCAGGAGGTATAAAGTTCAAATATTGATGCTTGCCTTGCTAGATCTTGTTAGGGTGCAAGTTATGACCTTTTTGTCCTAAAACCCTTGGTATCTTGAGTATTGTCCTTTCCAGACCATTTGAGATGTCCTTTCAAGCATTTTAGATTTTTAATGTCATAAAAAGGCTAGCTTGGTCCTTAGTTTTCTTCCATACAAGATTTAAGGAGTTTTAGTTGGTAATATAAGTTAGGGTTTTGGTTTTTAGCTTCCTTTTGCCATGCAAAGGCATAAAGCTAACGAATTTATGACTCTAGACATTTATTAGGCTTAGATCTGAAGTTTGGACATTAAGTCTTAAAGTATTAAGACCTTAGTTTAGAGTTTGGAACTCAGGTGATTACGCTGGGCGTAATCCTGAGTACGTTGGCCATAGAGGGTTATTACCATGTAAACCTTCCAAGGATCGACTGTATGTTGGGCGTAATGTGGAGTACGCTGGGTGTACTCCCAGAAAACCATTGGGCTATTTTTTGGCATTGGGCTATTAGGGGTTTTGGGCCTTGATTAGTTGGGTTATGAATGGGAAGGGCAAAATGATCTTTTACCCTTAATAAGATAAAGGAGGATTTGGACCATTGATTACGGATTAAAACCCTGTTTTTTAATTAGGGTTGTCTTTGGGTTTTTATTAGCGAGAGGAGCCGTATTAGAAGCAGATCGAGTGTGAGATTCTGTTACCTTCAGCTAGAGGTGAGTCTTCTTACCATACTAGTGGGTCGAAGGCACCAAGGCCGACCCACTGATTCGTATGTGTAGAATGTATGCAATTATGTGACTATTACTGATATGATTGTATGATATATGCATGGAGCCAATCTGGGTTCACAGTCATTATGGAATCGGGGTTGATACAGACCCGACATAACTATTTGCTATTCCATGGGGTTGATACGGATTCGAGGGTTGTTACGCACCTGACACAACCATGTGTTGTTATATTTATGTGTATGGTGTATGTGGTATTTTGGGGAAGCTCACTAAGCTTTGTGCTTACATATATGTTTTTGGTTTCGGGTACTTCCGGTATGAAAGGGAAGGCCCGGTGTGATGGCACAACATTCTCCCCTCATGATTTCCGCATTTATGATTTCTTTTATTTTGATATTTTGTATTTTAGATGATTTTGAGACATGTGATGTTTGGTATTGATGAACTTAAAAATGAAATTTTTACTTATGAATTTTGGGACGTTACAAGTTGGTATCAAAGCCTTGGTTTGAGGGATTCGGGCACACTTTCGGGTGTGTCAGAACTCAAACTGATGAAATGATAATCTTTTCAAAAGAAAATTTAAATTCTAAAAAGATTTTCACCAAGTAAAAGGGCTGTGTGATGTGTGCAATCAGCCCGACTCCAGTAAGTAGTTCCCAAAATACCCGAACTTATGTGTTATGACAAGTATACCTAATATCTGAATTGCATGCTAGAATAGGGATAATGATACATTCAAGAATCGTATGATAGAATTGCCTGATTTGTGTGTTGCCTTATAGCCTAAGGGATTTGGATGCCATGTATTACTTAAAAATGATATCGGCTCAATTAATTGCTAAGTGTATGCTTTTAAAGTTGCATATGATTAAGATCATATAGCCCTAGAATGATCGATTTAGCCTCATTTACCGTTCCTTGTTTGGTTGTGGACTTAGGATAGAGTCATCATTTGATAGTCTATGTGATCCTATTTTTTGTATAACTTGCATGCATAAGGAAACCGACAGTGTTGATTGAGATTCTTTGTATTGTAGAGACGGTCAAATTGAGAATTCCTAGGAGAGCCTAGGTAATGTCATAATAGATTTTGTATGTTGTATAGCATAGGATTGGTATATAGATTTAGTGTGGTGACTTAGAGGATTCAGGAAGGCTCTTGAGGAGGGTACATATAGGTGTAAAAGGTAGTATTAGGCCCGTACTACTGAAAGCACAAGATCTGTACCCGAGACAAGGACGGACTTCGAAATTCGAAGGAGACTTGTATAGTGGGAGTTCCCTTGAGTTTTATGCTGATCGTTTATTTGTTTATATTTCAATTTAAGTATGGTGGTGATCAATCGAGGAGGAGGTTCTGGTTCTGGTTCTGACTCGGGCACATAACTGATTGATGAGAGGCTACGCAAGTTCATTGTGGCCAAGGTCACTCGTGGTATCATGGATCCTACTCCTATAATGTTTGGTACCATCAAATAGGGGATTATAGAGCTTATGGTTGAGCAGCTCAGGGCCTTTCGAGCCAATTTTGTTGCGGGTCAGTTAGGAGTGCAAACTCCCTCATTTCGAGAGTTCAAGGCTTGTGGAGCTCCATAGTTTTTTGGGGCTAAGGACCCCATCACTAGCGGATGCTGGATCGCTGACATGGAGAATACTCAGTGGACGATTTTTTACCATGAGGGGGAAAAGGTAGGGTTTCATCCTGCCTGCTGAGAGACCGGACACGTGACTGGTGGGATGAGTTCGGCCGAGCTTTGGGATTTGCAACATTGGCGGCCATGACTTGGGGAGAGTTTGTTAGGAGATTCCCGGAGGAGTTTGAACCGGAGATTGAGGTGCAACAGTTGGTGAGGGAGTTTCAGGACCTTCGCCAGACTACTGAGACAGTAGCAGAGATCACCACCAAGTTCTGTGAGAGGGATCTATTGGTTCCCCAGTACGCTGCAGATGAGGAGATGAAGAAGACAAGATATCATGACATGTTGAGAGATGACATCAGGGAGTTTGTGAGCTTTTCAGGGTGCAAGACCCTGAATGGTATGATTGAGAGGGCCCGCGAGCATGAGATTGAGCTGGAGCTTCGGACGAAGCGCATGCCGGAGCAGGTACAGACAACCGTGGAAAGGCTAAGAGGCCTAAGACTTCTGATTCGCATTCTAGGGGCCAACAGGGTCGGGGTCGCTGCGGCAAGTGCGACAAGCCGCACAATGGGTCATGTCGATCAACGGGTTTGGGTTGTTACAGATGTGGTCAGACTGGTCATATGAGTAGGGATTGCCCATGGAGTGCATTGATCTATTTTCACTGCAACTAGACAAGCCACAAAAGGCTGATTGTCCGATGTTGTCAGGAGGGGAAGTGGCGGCGCCTGCACCAGCCACCTTGAGGATTACTAATGGCTGCCAGGGCAAGGCAGAGACACCTGTGGTGGAGAACAGGGCATTTCAACTGACTATCAATGAGGCTCGAGCAGCACCAGATGTGGTTAGCCTGACCTTCTTAGTTAATGGTTTGACTGCTCATGTTCTGTTTAATTCGGGTGCTACCCGATCTTTTGTGTGTTCTGCGCTGCAAGAAGTTTAGTGATGCTCCCCGGACTCTGGATTATCCATTAAATGTTGAGATTGCTGATGATCGTTCTGTAAGTGCTTCGAGGGTACATCGCGGGTGTGTCCTGAACTTATTCAACGAGAGATATTTTATTGACTTGGTACTGATTCCTCTGCGAGGTTCGAAGATTATCATCAGGAAGATTGGTTGGGTCCCAATGGGGCCATGATTGACTGTGAGAGCCAGCTGATGAGAGTTCGAACCCGAAGTGGGGGAGAACTGGTTATTCCTGGTGAGAGAGTTTCACATAGGCCTACTATCTGTTCAGCTGCGAGGGCTAGGAGATATCTTCAGTAGGGTTATGCTGGGTTTTTGGCTCACATGTAGGATACTTAGATTAGGGGCGCTTCAATATTGAGTGATGTTCCTATTGTTTAGGATTACCCTGATGTGTTTCCTGAGAATTTTCCTGTAGTTCCATCCGAGAGGCTGGTCAAGTTCCAGATTGATTTAGTCCCTGGTGCGGCTCCGATAGCCAAGGAACCGTATCGTTTGGTGCTACCAAAGATGCAGGAGTTGTCTACACAACTTCAGGAGTTTCTAGACAAAGGGGTTTATCCTGAAACGTCGTGATTTTTTACCATATTTTTTTTCTTTTTAAAACAGTTATTTAACAGAATACGTTACCAGAAGACTTAGTTTTTTTAATTTAAAACATTTTCAAAACCACAACGTTACTTTAAAAATCCAAACATAATTCCAATCCGTTTAAAACGTAACCAAAAGTACTTTTAAGTAAATAATCAAAAACGTGTCCAAGAGTGGTATCGTTAATATAAATCTACTACCCATAAGAACCCCTCTCACCAAGGCCAATCTTCTAAACTGCCTGCACCAATCATAAGGCACAAAAGAGAAAAGATACAAGTGTCAGTCCCTGCTGAGTGAGTTCATAAAGTTGCATATAAAACATACAAACCCCAAATGGGTCAATCATTCATTTTACGATGAAGCATAAAAATGATAGACAAATACCACTTAGAAAATGGCCGCATATCATAATTATTCGATCACATATTCAACCGCATACATGCATATATGTTTAACCACAATTCTACCACATATCATATATGATCAACCAAATACCACATAAGCAACCGCATAGCATATAAATAATCACATTTCATATATAAGCAACCTTTAATTGTTCAACCTTTTATTAATAACCAACCTTTGTTATATATTCAACCTTTCAATATGCAACCAACCTTTTGTTACATGTTCAATCTTTTAATATGCAACCAACCTTTTGTTACAGGTTCAACCTTTTATTATATCTATTCAACCGATTGATAGAAAAGTGTCCCTTAGTGCTACCTAACCCAAGAGAAACACCATGTTCACTACTTGTGTGCACGGCCAACCGAATGCTCTAAGTGCCTCATGACTTCCACCCGAAACACCAACCCTGTGACTCCACTTTCGCTACTCCGACTTTGCAAAGTACAAGTACCTCGCGGTGTTGTTCAGGATCGGTACAAACGGTGCCAATTCCACCGATACACCTCCCGATTCCCACATGATGTTTGCGCTGGCCGCGAACGAGGGACCAACATCACTCTAGCCCACGAACACCGAAGTGCCCGCAAACCATGTGTCACACGGTCATCTAGAAAGACCGGCAACTAATCACCGTTGTGGCTATAGCTCTTCCTATAGGTACTCTTTCAACCTAGTAGGCACCCTCAATGATCCGGATAAGGTTTTAGGCAAAGATCATGAACTACCCAAACCCTCTACGCATAACCCCGCAATGTCATTTATAAATTAAGCAAGTCATATAATGCATACCATATGAATGTGTATTAAACATGCAATGTATTCATAACCAACACATAAAAACATAACCATACATCATATTTCAAGCAACTTAAGCTAGCATGTCATATACATCAAGTACATCAAAGTGTAAGCAACATAGCAATTACGTCATATCATGGCATTAGCACAAAGCATATATTAGCATCACAAATATCATATCATCATCAATCACAAGTAATGTCATTGTCATCCTAAAGTGAATCAAATCACCATGTACGGATTGCACGTTTCAATTATGCAACCTTAGTGAGTTAAAACTATGAACTCACCTTAGCCGTTCGCAAATCGATTTATCTTTTACTTCAACTCTCATGCCCCATAAGTTGTCAAGATAACCTAAACAAAATTATAAAGATAATTAGTTTATTTTATCTTGTGCTTTTGAATCACGATTTAAGAATCCTAAAATAAGTTAGTGTATACTTAAATACTTTAAGATATAATTTAACAACTTAAACCACTTACTAGTGATTGTCGCTAAAAATAAGGTCTTAAACTCCATTATCTTAGGTTTCCATTAATCTAAACCTTACCACTTAAAATCATATACTTTTAATTAGACAATCGAATTACATTTCTTGTTAATTTAAGTCCATTATAATAAGTGAAGGAGTTAAAATCATAAGCTTCGCTTTCTGTGTATATAAAAAAATAAGCTCTCCCACTCACAATAAAAATTATTATTCAAGTACTAATGTATCTAAACTATAGGCAAAATATATTAATCAACTGATCTCTTAAATCAATAATACGTGGCACATTCAAATGACTACCTATGCAACCCTTATGAAACTCCATATTCTGGTTTCGAAAATAACTCTATGAAACGATCAATAAGACATGAAATAGTATAATTTACCTCATTATCTCGTCCACACAGCATCCACCAAGGCCTTCATGTTCCTTAATATCAGTTGTTAACACTAATGCTCCAAACACAAGAAAGAAACAAAAACTCCGAACATCATGCATGATCGATCAACTTTATGATCAACACCATACTAAAGCTAATCATGAAAAGAGGCTAACAAACTCAATAAACCGTACCACATACCAGCCATTCCACTGCTATCTAGAGACATTGGTACTCCATCGCCCGTAATTGGATTCCGATTACTGAATGATACCCAATTGGCTTGACTATGATTGCATGTTATTTTCTTGTTATCGTTTCTGGATCACACAAATCACAGCTTTAGGTGATTCAACATGAACCCATTCATTCCACCACTGCAAGGGGGTTCACCAGAGACACGATTAAAATTCACCAACCTTAATCGACATCTTCCTCCTTGCTAAAGTTCTGGCATGTCAGCAACCATATGCACCTTACTGACGGGGCAAATTCCAATCAAATCTCTTTATCCCGTCATTTATCAACGAACAAAATCACATTGATCTCTCCTTTATCTCCCACTCTCACTCTCATGCTCTCTCTTTCAGAAATGCAAAATAATGATCAGCAGGTTGTCTCACCGGAACAACAGTCCCTACTCAGCCACGACCCTCTCTCTTTTTTTTCTTTTTTCTTTCGGATAACACCCGGTTGTCAGGCTTCTCATTCTACTCTGCCATCGCTGGAGATGAAGCCCCTTTTTCTTTCGTTATTCTTTCATACGACAATAAATCTCCCCAAAACTCTCCTGAGTCCGTATCTAGATAACGCATATAAGTTTCTATGTTGAGAGAATACGGTTATGGAACCCAGGAGACGTAACTTACGCTAAAAAATGAATGCTTATTCTTAAATTACACCAATTGTCCTTGATCTTTCTTTATTTGTTCATAATATACCCATCTGCATTACTCTTTAATTATTGAATTGTGAATTTATCTATTTACCCCCTTTAAGTTTTATCTTTCGTATTATTTAATCGTATGGAAATTTCTTTCATTTTAGTCTTCATTATGAACTTCAACGAGACATCATTTATATATATATATATATATATATATATATATATATATATATATATATATATATATATTTTATTTTATTCCAAAAGGTACCAACATTAATTAAATGTCGTTAATATATTTTTAATTATTGATTAAATCCTATAAATCATATCATTCTCACAACATACGCACGTAAAGCTTAATCCTGCATAACAAGAAATTTATTTAATTAACGAAAAGAATTTGGGTCGTTACATATCCAACCGAGTAGTTCATCATGGGGAGCACCGATCATGTTCGTGAAGAACAAGGATGACTCATACAGGATGTGCATTGACTACCGGGAGTTGAATAAGCTAACGATGAATAACCTTTATCCACTTCCGAGTATCGGTGACTTATTTGATCAGCTTGAGGGTGCATCTTGGTTTTCTAAGATTGATTTGCAATTAGGTTATCATCAGATGAGGGTCAGGGAAGATGATGTGCAGAAAACGGCTTTCAGGACTCGTTATGGTCATTACAAGTTTGTGGTGATTCCATTCAGGCTTACCAACACACCGACGATGTTCATGGATCTTATGAACCAGGTTTGCATACCGATGTTGGATAGGCCAGTGATCGTGTTTATTAATGATATCCTGGTCTACTCCAAGACCAATGAGAAACATGAGGATCATTTGCGGGAGGTATTGGAGACCCTGTGGAGGGAGAGACTGTATGTCAAGTTCTCAAATGCAAGTTTTGGTTGAGCGAGGTACAATTCTTGGGGCACATTGTCAACCAGAAGGGTATATTGGTCGATCCATCCAAGATTGAGGCCGTAATGCGGAGAGGTTCCAAGAACCCCATATGAGATTCAGAGTTTTCTAGATATCACGGGGTATTATCGAAGATTTATCCAGGATTTCTCCAAGATTGTTGTGCCATTGACATGCTTGACGAAGAAGAATGTTACTTTTTGGTAGGGGCCCGATCAATAGTTGGCTTTTGAGACGTTGAGGCAGAGATTTTGCGAGGCCCTGATTCTCACGCTTCCTAATGGCATGTATGATTTTGTAGTCTTTTGTGATGCGTCTATCTCAGGTTTGGGAGTTGTCCTCATGCAGATGGAACATATGATTGCTTACGATTCAAGGTAGTTGAAGCCTCATGAGGCGAATTATCCTACGCATGACTTGGAGTTGGGGGCTATGGTTTCTACCCTTAAGATTTGGAGGCACTATTTGTATGGGGTGAGATGTACTATTTACACTGACCACAAGAGCTTGAGGTATTTGATGGATCAGCCGAATTTGAATATGAGGCAGTAGAGATGGTTGGATGTGTCAAAGGATTATGATTGTGAGATCTTGTACTACCCTGGTAAGGCCAATGTTGTGGCTGATGCCCTGGGCCGCAAGGCAGTGAGTGCTCCTATCGGGAATATATGGCTGGGGATGGTTATTATTTGGCCTCTGTTAGATATGATCAAGAAGGATCACGTGGAAGGATTGAAAAAGGAAAATTAGAAGGCAAAGCGGATCAGAGGGCATAGTTCCTTTATTTTTCAGAGATGGTCGAGGCTTGTTGACTCAGTGTGGCAGGGCTTGGGTTTCGAATACTGGATGGGTGAGGTAGACAGTGTTAGAAGAGGCTCATAATTCGAAGTTTTCGATCAACCCATGGGCCACAAAGATGTACATGGATTTGAAGTTGAGCTATTGGTGGCCCTGTTTGAAAAGGAAGATATAATGGTTTGTGGAGCGGTGCCTGACATGCAGGAAAGTCAAGGCCGAACATCAGTGACCTCATGGTAAGATGCAGCCGTTACCCATTCCCATGTGGAAACGGGAAGAGATTACCATGGATTTTATCACAAAGCTGCCAAGGACGACAGGTGGAGTTGATTCTATATGGGTCATTGTTGATAGATTGACCAAGAGCGCACATTTTATTCTGATTGCCGAGAGTATATCTGCTGAGAAGCTGGCTAACATTTACATGTGGGAGGTGGTGGTTCGGTACGGGGTACCAATATCGGTGGTTTCAGACCGAGATGTTCATTTCACCTCCAGGTTTTGGGGGAATTTTCACGAGGAGTTGGGTACTCAGCTACATTTCAGTACAACATATCACCCCCAGACCGATGGACAGAGCGAGCGGAAGATTCAGACGCTCGAAGATATGCTCCGAGAGTGCGTGCTAGATTTTGGAGGAAGTTGGGATACATACCTTCCACTGGCCAAGTTCTCCTACAACAACAATTATCATGCCAGTATTGATCGACTACCCTTCGAGATATCGTATGGGAGGATGTGTAGGACCTAGGTTTTTTGGGGCGAGGTCGGATATCAGATCATGGGGAGTACTGAAGTGGTACTCAAGACCACTGAGTTAATTCAGCAAGTGCGCGACAGGTTGCGAGTCACGTAAAACCGACATAAGAGTTATGCAGACCGACGACGTTCGAACCCCAAGTTTCAGATGGGGGACTTGGTGCTTCTGAAGGCGTCAACATGGAAATGTGTCATCTGGTTCCGGAAGCAGGGCAAGCTGGGCCCCCAGTTTATTGGTCCCTTCAGGATTACCGCTTGGGTGGGCAAGGTTGCATATTGACTAGATTTGCATGTTGATCTCAGTCAGATCCATAACACTTTCCATGTCTCTCAGTTGCGGAAAGGTGTAGCCGATGATTTTGTTGATATTCCTTTGGATGATATTCAGATCGTCGAGCGCCTTAATTATGTACAGAGGCCGATTGCGATTCTCAACAAGAAGACCAATGCTCTATGCAACAAAGTGGTGAACTTGGTAAAGGTGCAGTGGCAGCATCGGAAAGGCTCAGAGAGGACGTGGGAGCCGGAGGTTGAGATGAGGGAGCACTGCCCATACTTGTTTGCACCAACGGACTTTGAGGACGAAGTCTGATTCAAGTGGGGGAGAGTTGTAACACCCGTGTTCCAGGTATCTTTCATTTTTGACTTTAAAGTATATAATTATTTGCAAAAATGGTCCTTACATGGGGCGTACCTTTTGGTACACCTAGCGTAGTACAAGATTTCAAACCCTAATTTTTAGGGTTTGGACTCTATTTAAAGAACTTTATGGCCTCAAACCTTTCCTTACCTCCAGCCTCCATCCCTCTTAGCCCTCATCTAGAAACCCTAATTCTTGTGTGAAAGTTTTGAAGCTCTAGTGTTATTTTAGTGTTCTTGGTGGTGAAGGAAGATCCTTGAAGAGGTGGTGTTGCACTCAAGCTTTTGGATCCAGATTCTTCTCATCCTTGTGCATCTTTAAGAGATATAAAATTCAAATCTTGATGCTTGCCTTGCTAGATATTGTTAGGGTGCAAGTTATGACCTTTTTGTCCTAAAAACCTTGGTCTCTTGAGTATTGTCCATTCCAGACCATTTGAGTTGTCCTTCAAGCATTTTAGAGTGTTTAATGTCATAAAAATGCTATCTTAGTCCTTATTTTTCTTCCATGCAAGAGTTATGGAGTTTTAGTTGGTAATATAAGTTTGGGTTTTGGTTTTGAGCTTTCTTTTGCCATACAAAGGTATAAAGGTTATGACTTTATGACTTTAGATGTTTATTAAGCTTAGATCTGAAGTTTGGACGTTAAATCTTAAAGCATTAAGACCTTAGTTTAGAGTTTAGAACTCATGTAATTAGGCTGGGCATAATCCTGAGTACGCTGGGCGTGGAGGCTTATTTCCCCGTAAACTGTTGACAAAAACGCGTACTCGCAAGTATACGAGGTCGTGCAAGTAATATAGTCGTAAGACCAGATATCGTACCCACATGGACTATCTATCTTAAAGGAAGATGAATCAGGTAGTTGTTGGTAAAAATGATTTGGTTTGATTAACTAATGAAACTATTTATTTAAAAAAACTAAAATAAAATAGAATTTAGCAAGCAACTAATCTATCTGCAACGAACTAATGAAATTTAGTAACACGATACTAAAATCAAAGGGACTCAAGAAATAGTACATACAATTTGGTATTTCACAGACAAGAGAAAGTAGGGTTTAGTTGACATTTATAGGTCCATGATTCATCTAATGCAATTAATCAATTAACATAAATGCAGAGGTAATAAATTTTATAAGTCCATCTAAAGTCATCAATTACCTCCCGGTGTCATGATTCTTACCTCTCGATGTCATGATTCGATTTAATTTCACTCACTCATATTATGCAGCTCATGAAATTAAAAAATATTAAGTTTAGCGGTTTTGTTAAAAGTGCACCAACACACGTCTATGTTGATTTTAAGTGGGATCACGAAATCACACACTCATGTTCAAATGATTTCCTAACTAGAGCTTCTATCGAAGTCGAAAGTTCCAGTTAATTACAAAATGAAATCTGAATTAACATTTAACATCTATTATTAGCCATATAATAAACATTGTCATTTAACCTAATTTCATAAAGCAATTTTTGACATTAAACACACATTTAAACATCAAACAATTACCACATAATTTATGTTAATTTAATTAAAGCATAGCGATTTATCATTTTCCCAGTGAACTAAACCCAAAAGAAAATTACTCCATAAAAATACAAATCAACATCAATCAAAAAATTAAGTTTAAACATCATTTGTTTTAAAAAAATAATTCTAAGTATCACAGCAAATGATGTTAAACAAATAGAAAAGAAGTAATCCCCTTGGACTTGTTCCTGCATGAATTGTGTAGCCCAACAAAAGATCACAGGCCCACAATGAGATGTAATTAGCCCAACATCCCTCTTTTGACTTGTCTGCGTCCGGTCGTGTTGTCCCAGCGTGCATGCGTCTCCTTCTTCTCGCGTCAAGCACCACACCTCCTCCTCAAAATCGATCGATAGAATCAAAATACTCTGAATCTTGCTGATCGATCACATCTCCAAAAGAATCACGATCCACTCCTTCCTTCTTCTCTGTTCTATTCCGAATCACAGGTTTTTTTCACTCTTTTTCTTTATCACTTCAATCGATCACAACCTTATCCCTCTTCTTTTCTCTTTCTGATCTGATCTCATCCCCAAAAATCTACTAGATTCGCTCCTCCTTCTGAATCGATCGCATGTGGCAGAGTTAGGTCGATCACCACTCCCTTTCCTCTTATTTTTTTTTGGATGTGATATGGTTATGGTGGCTAGATGGTGGTCCGGTAGGTGGAAGGTGATGATAGTGTGGGATGATGGATGAAGGGTGATTAGGGAGGTGGTGGTGTTGTGGTGGCTAAAAAGGTGGGATAAGGGGTGGCTGTAATGGAGGAATAAGGTGGTTGATGGTGGCTGATTTTTGGAAAAGGGTGGTAGTTGGTGGTGTTTTTGGGTGGTGTTATGCAGGTAAATAGCAGGGGACGATGGTGGGGGGGGTGTGATTGTGTAAGATGTGAATGAAGTAATAAGGGTGGTGAAATGGAGTTAGGTCTCGTGGGTATGGAAGAGGTTTGTGGTGGAGGTTGTTTTTGGGTTGATTGGGTAGTCACTGATGGTGCAATGGATAAGGAGGGTGGTTTTTGGTGAAGGTATAAGGTGGGCGAAGAATATGATTGGTGTTGGGTCTAGATGGTAGTCACCATGGTGGAGTGGAGAAGGAGGGTGATATATAAAGGTTCAAGATCCTGTCCTCTCTTTTTAATTCCAAATCTTCAAAGAATGCAAGTCAACAAGACTCTTTTTCTTCTTGAACTCAATGAATCATCAAAGAACTATTATTCATTTTTTCAATGAGTTGTGCCTTGTAAGATTTTAACAGATTTTGACCACCTGAAAACTCAATGTTTTGTCTCTTGCTTTTTGTTCCATTTAACTGTATGTTTCCTAAAGCATAAGAGACCTCAATGGACTTGAACTTGGAGATTTAATTTCTCTAATCTTGCAATGGTTTTTGTTTTCTTGATTACATGTGTTAGTTGAAATGGGTTGTAAAATATTTATCTTTAAATCGCATCTCCAACCAAACCCGAATATCTTCAATATTAAAACATACATGACAAAACTTGCGCACGTGCGAACAATATCCGTCAATTCCTTGTAAAAATAATTTGGTCTTCATGGAAAGAAGACCAACTCCTACCAAAAACCTGTGGAATAGGCAGTAGGGAAACTATGAAGCACAAGTTGCACTTGCAATAACAAGTGAAATGAAAAACCGTCAATTCAATTGCAAGCACAACATTTTATATTTTGATTTTTATAAAAAGAAAATCACCTCCCACCAACTCATTGAATAAGCGGAGGGGAACCCGTGTAGCACATGTTGCACTTGTGATGACAAGTGGTGATGCAATCCGTCAATTAATATCAAGAAGCTTGTAAAAAACTATATTTGGATTTCATGAGATGAAAACCAACTCCCACCAATACCCGTCGGATAGGTGATGGGGACCTAAGAAACTTAAGGTAAACTTGTAAAAACAAGTTAATGAACCTTCAATTTGTTTAAGAGATTTGGACTTCATAAAAGAAAGTCCAACTCTCACCAGCCTATCGAATAGGAGATGAGAGACCGACAAAAGCATGTCAATCCCAACTGAATGGGACAAAGAAACATCAACCAGGAGATTTGAAATCTATTACGAAATTTAACGTAAATTTGTCTTTTTAAGCTCAAAAACCATGTATAATTTTTAAAATTGGGGGTAAAAATAGGTTTGGAGTATGCCGAGCATACTCCCAAAAAACCAATTGGGCTATTTTTGGGCCTTGGGCCATTATGGGTTTTGTGCATTGATTAGTTGGGCTATATATGGGAAGGGCAAAATGGTCTTTTTCCCTTAATAAGATAAAGGGTGATTTGGACAATTGATTATAGGTTAAAACCCTGTTTATTTTAATTAGGGCCGTCTTTGGGGTTTGATTAGTGAGAGGAGTTGTGTTAGCAGCAGCTCGAGTGGGAGATTCAGTTACATTCAGCTAGAGGTGAGTCTTGTTACCACACTAGTAGGACGAAGGCACCAAATCCGACCTACTGATTCGTATGTGTAGAATGTATGCAATTATGTGACTATTATTGATGTGATTGTATGATATATGCATCGAGCCAATATGGGCTCGCAATCATTATGGACTTGGGGTTGATACAGACCTAAGGGTTGATACGGACCTGACACAACTATTTGATGTTCTATGGGGTTGATATGGACTCGATGGTTGTTACGGATTTGACACAGCCACATGCTGTTATATTTTTGTGTTTGGTGTATGTGGTATTTTGCGGAAACTTACTAAACTTTGTGCTTACAAATATGTTTTTGGTTTCAGGTACTTTCGGTACAAAAGAGAAGGGCCCGACGTGATGACACAACATTCTCCCCCTCATGATTTCCGTATTTATGATTTCTTTTACTCTGATATTTTTTATTTTGGATGATTTTGAGACATGTGATGTTTGAGATTGATGAACTTAAAAATAAAATTTTTGTTTATGAATTTTAGGACGTTATTATATATATATATATATATATATATATATATATATATATATATATATATATATATATATATATATATATATATATAGGGGCGGTTCACTTGAGATTAAAAAAAAATAGAGATCTTGAGATTCAACCTCAGCCACATATTTTTCATTTGCCGCTCTAATGCTCCAGCGTACCAGCAGCAACGGAGTATGTCTATTCATAAATGATTATACCTCTCTGTCATATAATCATAAATGTCTTGATTATACATATATGTCGTATATGCCTAATCATAAATGATTATACATATATGTCGGTTCACAGATTGAGTAATCATAAATGATTATGACAGTTGGCGGCAGAAGAGATGGTGTTGACAAAGGTGGCTGTGATATAAGTAACGAAGATGACAATGGTGGGGTCGGCTGGTGTCAGAGGTGGTGGTAATGGTGGTGACGGTGACGGTTATGGTGGTGGGGATGGTGGCGGAGGAGAAAGGAACAGGCGGCGCTGTATAATCATTTATGATTATACTAGGCCTGTCGCGCCGGTACGCCGAAGGGTTATAGCGGCATATGTGAAATACGTGGCTGAGGTTGAATTTCAAGATCTCTATTTTATTTTTAATCTCAACGGAAACTACCTCTATATATATATATATATATATATATATATATATATATATATATATATATATAGAGAGAGAGAGAGAGAGAGAGAGAGAGAGAGAGAGAGAGAGAGAGAGAGAGAGAGAGAGAGAGAGAGAGAGAGAGAGAGAGAGAGAGAGAGAGAGAGAGAGAGAGAGAGAGAGAGAGAGAGAGAGAGAGCAACTGCTTGTTGATGACTTATTGGGAACTCCTCAGCTTCTTCTACTATTTCTTCTTTTACCCTGACAAATCGACCAACGTGGTCATCCTTTGGAATCTCGACTGATCGTCAATGTCTTGATAGTTGATGGAAGATCACATGTGTTGGATTCTGAAATCTGAATAAACTTGCAAAATCAAATTGGATATTCTCAATAATAATTGTTCTCCAGCTTACTGTAGCCGTGAGGCATCCAACCCTTGTAGTTGTAGATAAATCATTTCATCACGATCAGTATGAGTAGATTCCATCATTGGCGTTCCTAAAGAGAATTTCATCCCTTATATGGTTTTAAAACCTCAGGTTACTTTTTCATATATAGAGGCACCAACTATTTCGATCATGGCCTTGACAGATAGGCCCTCACCTTTCTCAGTTGATTCTTCATGGTCAGCTCTTCCTGTTTCATCTTCACGAGCTGATCAACATAGACGAAATCTGTGTTTTTCTGGTGGAAACATTTTTGAATATTTGGTATTTATTGAAAAGCTAGTAGTTAATTTTGAGTCAACATGTCATATTGATGTTTTACTATATGTATTTTGGGTTTCGGGATTACATCTAGATTATGATATCATCAGAAGAAAAGATATTAGTGCAAATTGTGTTGCAGACGGTTAAAACATTAAGTTTGTGGTTGTGGATCATTTTAGCATAATTAAAATGCATGTTGTGGACATTGTATCGATGATTTTCGTACTGTAACTTCTGTTCAAGTGTGTCTATGTACAACTAAAATAATGGGTGTTTATGAATTATGATAGTAAAAGTTTATACCTTAATTACTAATCAATATTTTTACGCTTTTGCACGTCTCTACTTATAAAGGGTGTTGCGTGTAAAATCAAAAACTTCATGGGTGCTATTTGCACTTTTCCAACTCTTTGAGGTTGCTTCTTGTACACTGGCTTTTAGTACCCACGTGCACGTCTCCCTTCCTAGATCAATTTTCTTATATATAAAAAATCTTTATTACATAAAAAAAACAAAAAAGGCAAACATCATTCTCGACGGTTTCATTCTTAGCATGACAAAGAAAAATTATAATGTTTATGAAGTAAGAAAGATGATGTGTATGTTTGAATTTTGGGACATCGTCTATGAATTCTCAACTTCTTATTGACATGGCTGACATCTTTGTTACATAATAATACATCAAATACACAACTAATAAACAATACATCAAATTTAAAAATAATAAGCAATCATTTTATATCACCTAGTATTTTATGTATTAACCTTCATGTCTTTTTGTGGATCCATACCTTTTTGTTAGGATGTCAAAAAGTCTCATAGGACTCCGGATCCATAGGAAAATAGGGTTTGACGGTATATTAAATTTTATAGAGTTTAATAGAAGGCAGGAATAAAATGAAAAAAAAATATATGATAGAGTAAATAAACTACTGATATGTCAATCTATTTAATTTTATAGAGTGTCGAATGAATTACCAATTTCCTAAAAATCATTTGTGCATTTAAATCGTGAATATGTTTCAACACTAAAAGTTAACTGAATATCGACTTAAAGTTTTGGAAGAAGAAAATGCCACTTTAAAAAAAGTTAAAATAAAAAGGATATTAATCAAGAAAATGCCACTTTAAAAAAAGTTAAAATAAAAAGGATATTAATTATTAAAGGAAAAGTACGGGTTGTGCGTGCCGACACAAGGGATCACTCTGAATCTTATCTCAGATGTTTGTGTTGAAAGTGACTATATAATATATCAAATTAGATAATCAGTTATCATATAATATTGTGTGAAAATGAAGTTATAATAAGCACTTTTGATTTTCAAGCATTTTTAACAAAGTCTACTTGTTAGTCTTGTTAACACTTGGCCACTTGGGTAACGCATTTGTAACGCATAAGTTTTGAAAAAAAAAGAGGAAGCATAATGTAGAAGATTAACATAAATAGAATTTAAATCTTCTTTTGATATATAAATACTACTAAAAAATTCATTTTAATAGAAAACAATTACAAAAGGCAAAGAAAAAAAATTCGTATCTTGTCAACTCGATCAAAGATTTACTGTGGACAAGTATGAAAACGTTGTTTATAAATAAAAACACATGGTTAATAATCGCATTCATTCGTGTATCTATATACATACATAAGGGTCCCCTATCTTTTAAAGAAATATAGCTTGATTTAAAATAAAAGGTGTAAATAATATATTTTGTAAGTATTCATAAATAAAGGATAAAAACCATGATATAAGATGCAAGTAATGCTCCATAGACTTCAATGGAGTCCCTTTGCACCAATTAACCTTGTTAAGCCATATGTAATGGCCATAGCCATCCACCCTCCAACCACCACCCTAATCGTAGACTTGACCGCCGGTGCCCGTCCCAACGCCGCCCCTAACCACCCAAAAACCGCCAATGCCACTGTCACTGCCCCCGCCATGACCAAAATCCTCACCTTATAAGGCTTGATAAACGAAGCGGCCAATAAAGGCACCATAGCACCCAAAGAAAAAGCTAGAGCCGATGCAGCTGCGGCTTGCCAAGGGTTTGGCAAGCCATCGGCTTCAGCTACCTCAATATCTCTTCTATTGAAATCTCTTTTCATCTGAGCGACTTCTATATCGAGTTGTGAATAAACAGATACAAATTCTCCAATTGCCATACTGCAAGCTCCGGCTACCAAGCCAGCAAAGCCGGTCAAAATCATGGCTCTAATATCTTGTTTGACGGCTCCAACACCCATCATTAGGGATGCGGTGGAGACTAAGCCATCGTTGGCTCCCAGGACCGCGGCTCGTAGCCATTGGGACCTTTTTGAGTAGTCAAATAAGTCCTTGGGTTCGAGCTCAAGGGTGGTTTGGTGGTGCACCATGCCATTCACAGGGATTGTAGTCATTATAGATGAGTGAAGCAAAAGTGATTTGAGTGTGGGTAACACACGCCTACAAGTAAGCTATTTATAAGGAAAACATTGAAGAATTTAATTACAAAAATGATCCTTTGACTCTTCCATAATTTACAATATTGGTAAATAGAAAAACCGTTTGACATTTGGGTCTATCTATTAATAGTTAATACTTGATCCCCATTGATATAAATAGAAACAATATACTTAATTTTGGTAAAATTTTAGGGTATAACTAGTTTTTGAATATAAAACATCTGTTTATATATCCCAATATAATTAATTAACGCTTTGGATGCTGGTTAGTTGTTAGGCATATAGGACAATATTTTTTTTCATTGATTTTAATTTGGTGGGTCTGATATAAGAAAAGTAAATATAGGAATATGATTGCGAATTGTTTCTATTTGATGTTAAAGGAAAAATAAGACTTAAAAAGTAAAGAAAGCACTTGGTTTGTAGGATTCTGTGGGATTTTGTGACAATCGGAATTCTATTCCTAGCAGATCAGCGTTTGGTCGTAAATTACTAAGGAATCGAATTCCATTGAAATCCACAAAATTACTTCAACCATGGAAATTCAAAAACGCCTTCTAAAACTCGTGAAATTTAATTCCCATCTTTTATCATTTCTTAAGATCACATAAATATCAACCTTATCATTAAAATTATACCATAAACCGTTAGTCCTATATTTACCTTTTTTTTTCAGTGTTAGAGGGTTTGGCGTGAGCAAATGACTTAAAGTATGTTCGAAAAAAATGTTGTTTTGAGAATTTCGAACATCTTTAAATTTTGTAAACCCACTAAGTTTTTTTTCCTGATATAAAGCATGTTTAAAAATTGATATGACTGAATTTTCGAACTGTATTATGATTTACGAACTACCTTTTCTGACAAAGATAGTATGAAAATCTGAATATGTGAAGAAATTTTAATATTTTTCCTCATTTTAGTCGATTTAAGGGCATTGTTTCTGTGATATTGGATGAACATTTCAAATTCCAGTTTTCTTAGAATGACATATAATAGTATATGTAAGCTATCGTTGTATAATGTCATATAGCTATTTTCCAATTTTTTCGACTAAGTTATCATCAAATCAAGAGATGCTATCGGTTAATGCAATTAGTCACGAGAGAGTTTCATGTCAAAGAGATGCAACACA
This sequence comes from Lactuca virosa, assembly GCF_052849685.1. Lineage (NCBI taxonomy): Eukaryota > Viridiplantae > Streptophyta > Magnoliopsida > Asterales > Asteraceae > Lactuca > Lactuca virosa. The sequence goes on from NC_136426.1 coordinate 15,008,294, forward strand.
TATACTAGAAGAACGTACTTACAAGCATGCGAAACTTCGTCTTAATGGTCGAGTTGTTCGAAATAGAGTCTCACAGACGACTAAGTGATCATCAAATCAAGAGATGTCATCCCGTAAAGATGAGAATTGGGAGGAGACAATTTTAGGTCTTTGACTTGGAGCATGTGGTCTTCAATAACTGAATCGTGAATTGAAGAAACTGTTAGTATAGGGTCTTCGTTTTCCTCTTAAGAATGGTTCCTGTAATGAAAAGATTAGCAGCAAACGATGTGGCTGAGGCTCGAGTTGGACTCGATTCCCTTAAACAGATTCGCCTTCTGTTCCCAGGGTACAACAACCTTAGCAGTATTGTGTACTGCCGGATATGACGACTTGCCTGAAAGAATTGCCGGAAGCAGGAGTACAGAGAAGGAGGAAGAAGAAGAGTATTTTCATCCGTGTGTTTGAATGAGACGGCCAAGGTCTTCTTTTATAGTTGAATCTTGAAACGGAAACAAATCACTAATTGATTGAGCGTTTAATGGCAATAAATGTCATTAATTACGCAATTAATGCATCCGTTAATAGGGACCAAAACTGTCAAGTTTAGCAAAAACGAGGGTAGCGCGCGCCCGAGTTTTCGGAGCTGCATTCGTGTCCGCAGGTCGCGCCCATGCACGAGTTCGGTGTTTTTGGTCTACGAAACCAAGATTTGCACCCCCCTGCGCGCGGGTAGGAATTGTAGCATAACCATAGACACAAGCTTGTAAGCCTTCCATGCAATGAAGCTTATAAACCTTGTTGAGTTTGGTCTCTCTACCAATGTGGGACTCATTCCCACATTCCTCTCTTTTGCTAAACTTATTCTCAAATACCCATCTTTGAGTATCGATATCTCATTCACTTATACTCTATTTTGGACATATAATATATCGTTTCGAAGTCCTCATGGAGGAGAACACAAACCCACTTAGAGTTCGTTATATATACAACATATGTATATATTTATATATGTCCAAAGTTAGTAAAAATATAAATATTTATACTAAATTTCCAACAATCCCCCACATGAATGGAGATCGATCTCTGCACATCCAATTTCCAAACGAAATTTTCAACAGTTGAATCCTGCATAGGATAGGTAGGTATTACCCTTTGAACCCTCCCTTAAGAAGTTACACTTAATCTCCTAGCAGTTAGTAGATCTCGATGTCTTTGAACTAAGCTACCATTTATGTAGACGACAATGTAAATCTCACAGGATTCTCCCTGACAAGGTCATATCCTCATAGACGTGTTCGTTTTGGTCATAAACACTAGCCTGGTTCTGCAAGAGCTTTAGGAATTGTGCCCCTATAATTCCCCTCGAAGCGACCCCACTTCTCTCTCACATAGGTGATTCCAAGAATCATTAAAAACCATATGTTTAGCCTAATTTTATCACTACATATAGGAATGGACTAGGAAGTCATGTTAACTCCCCGCAGTGACATGCCTCACTCATACAGTTAGGTTATCCTTTTGAACCCAGATCTTGGGATCTCCAGTCTTCTGGGTAAGGTTTCCTTCGTATGAATTTATTCATTCATGGGCTTTAGTCTCATTCCTCTTGACGACTTATAAACTACATCTCTACTTAAGCCTTTTGTAAGCGGATCCACAATGTTATCCTTTGACTTCACCCAGTCAACCGTGATAACCCCCGTAGAGATTAGTTGTCGTATCGTTTTATGTCTACGTCTAATGTGCCTTGATTTCCCATTATACATTGTACTTTGAACTCTACCAATTGCCGATTGGTTATCACAATGTATACATATGGCCGTTACCGGCTTAGGCCATTCGGGAATGTCCTCTACGAATTGACATAGCCACTCCGCCTCTTCAGCACAAATATCTAAGGCGATAAATTCAGATTCCATCGTGGATCTAGATATAACTGTTTGCTTGGATGATTTCCATGCTACAGCAGCACCTCCAAGTGTAAACACATATCCACTTGTAGATCTGGAATCTTTTATGTCAGATATCCAATTTGCATCTGTGTATCCTTCGATAACTGCTGGATGTCTGCCATAATGCAGTCCATATTCTCGCGTGTATCTCACATACCTCAGCAACCTAGTAATACTCTTCCAGTGTTCAGAACTGGGTTTACTAGTGTATCTACTTAGTCTGCTCACAGCATATGCTAAGTCAGGTCTGGTACAACTCATTAGATACATCAGACTGCCAATAATTCTTGAATATTCCACTTGATTAACACTATCACCTCTATTTTTACGTAGATGTTGACTAGTGTCAATTGGAGTTCTAGCTATGCTAGTGTCTCCCTTAGCAAATTTTTCAAGAATTTTATCCACATAGTGTGTTTGACTTAAAATCAAACCACTTTGGGTTCTTGTGATCTTCACTCCAAGAATCACATCTGCTAAACCCATATCTTTCATGTCGAACCTGGATTTCAACATATCCTTCGTGGATCTTATTATCTTGTCATCACTACCAATGATAAGCATATCATCGACATACAAACACAAGATGACATAACCATGAGTGGTGTTTTTCACATAGATACACTTATCACACTCATTGATTCTAAAGCCACTTTCCATCATGACTTGATCAAACTTTTGATGCCATTGTTTAGGAGCTTGTTTTAATCCATATAGAGACTTAACAAGTTTACAAACCTTGTTCTCTTGTCCCGAGGCAATGAAGCCCTCAGGTTGCTCCATATAAATTTCTTCTTCCAACTCCCCATTTAGGAAAGCCGTTTTTACATCCATTTGATGAACTTGCAAGTTTCTGATAGCTGCAGTGGCAAGAACTAATCTAATGGATGTTATCCGCGTTACCGGCGAATAGGTATCAAAGTAGTCTAGACCTTCCTTTTGTCTATAACCTTTGATTACTAGTCTTGCCTTGTATTTATCAATACTGCCATCAGGTTTCATCTTTCTCTTAAAAATCCAACGGTAACCTAGTGGCTTGCTACCTGGAGGTAGATCCACTAGTTCCCATGTGTGATTTTGTAAGATAGATTCTACCTCATTTTTGATGGCTTCTTTCCATTGAGGTCCCTCAGAAGAAGTTACCGCATCTTGGTAGGTTTTAGGTTCACTTTCCACCACATAGGTGAAGAAATCATCACCAAATGATTTTTCAACTCTAGCCCTCTTACTTCTTCTGGGTTCTATCTCTTCCTCCTTGGATTGAGCTTGTTCTTCCTCTCGAACAGCTTCGTTGTTTGGTAAATATGGGCTTTCAACTTCCTTGTTCAAACAGGGAAACACATCTTCAAAGAATGAAGCATTCCTTGATTCCATTATGGTATTCTTGTGTATTTCAGGATTCTTAGAATCATGCACAAGAAACCGATAAGCACTACTACTTTGTGCATACCCAATGAATACACAATCCACTGTTTTAGGCCCTAACTTTTGTACCTCAGGTGGTGGCACTACAACTTTAGCTAGGCACCCCCACACTCGTAAGTACTTATACGATGGCTTTCTTCCCATCCAAAGTTTATACGGTGTTTCATTCTTTTCTTTGCGAGGTATCTTATTTAAAAGATAGTTAGCCGACAAAATAGCTTCCCCCACATTGACTGGTTTACACCCGAACTAATTATCATGGCATTGACCATTTCTTTCAAGGTACGGTTCTTTCTTTCAGCAATCCCATTGGATTGAGGTGAATAGGGTGATGTGAATTCATGACGAATTCCATTTTTAGCACAAAAATCAGCATATGGAGAAACATACTCCCCACCCCTATCACTTCTAACCACTTTAATTCTCTTGTTGAGTTGATTCTCAACTTCATTTTTGTACAAGACAAACTTGTCTATTGCTTCATCTTTACTCTTAAGTAAATATATGTAGCAATATTTCGTGCTATCATCGATGAATGTAATGAAGTATTTGTTCCCACCTTGAGTAGGAATTGACTTTAGATCACACACATCAGTGTGAATTAAATCAAGAGGTTCGGTGTTTCTTTTGATTGTTTGGAAAGACAATCTAGTTTGTTTGGCTTCAACACATGTGGGGCATTTGTGATTTGAGTCAATATTAAGTTTTGGTATGTATTCTAGTTTAATTAATCGCTTAATTGAATTGTAATTTACATGTCCTAAGCGACCATGCTAAACATATGAACACTCAAGCAAATAAGCAGAACTAGAACTTTCATTATTCATTTTGTTTGTCACCATTACATTCAATTTGAACATGCCATTCAAGGCATATCCTTTTCCCACAAACATACCATTCTTGGACAAAACAAACTTGTCCGACTCAAACACTAGCTTAAAACCAAATTGGTTCAACAAACCACCCGACACTAGATTCTTACGAATTTCAGGAACATACAATACATCCCTAAGCTTCACTTCTTTCCCCGAAGTCATTTTTAGAATGACATCACCAACACCTTTGATATCCGCGGTAGCTGCATTTCCCATATAGAGCTTTTCACCATCTTCAACTTCTTTGTAGGTGTTGAAAACACTCTTGTCATGACACACATGACGAGTAGCTCCCGTGTCAATCCACCACTCCTTTGAATTTGTATTCATGAGATTCACTTCAGAAACCATAGCCGTGATATCAGTTATCATGGCCACCAAATCCATGTTATCATTCACCATGTTTGGTTGACGGTTTTCCCTCTTAGGTTGAGGGCACTCCGAAGCCTTGTGACCCGGTTGGCTACAGTTGTAGCACTTGAACTTCTTCTTGAAAGTTCCTGCCTTGGGGCCTAGGTTTTTGCCCTTTGCTTTCCCTTTGTGAGGTCCCTTGCCTTTGCTTTTGGAAGTTTGACCAGCTTCCACCATATGAACCTTAGAAGATTCACCTTCACTGCCTTTCTTCAAGGCCATTCTATTGTCTTCTTCAATGCGAAGACGCACCACTAGTTCCTCCACAGACATCTCCCTTCGCTTATGCTTAAGGTAATTTTTGAAGTCTATCCAACCAGGAGGGAGCTTTTCAACCATTGATGCAACTTGGAATGATTCATTAAGATCCATCCCTTCTGCATTGTTATCATGTATGATGACCTGAAGGTCTTGGACTTGACTCATAACAGATTTCGAGTCAACCATTTTGTATTCCAAGAACTTAGCAACAACATGCTTCTTAGTTCCAGCATCTTCTGTCTTATACTTCCTTTCCAAAGATTCCCATAGTTCTTTAGCAGTTGCAACTTTACAATAAACATTGTAAAGTGCATCAGCCAGGCCATTCAACACATAGTTACGGCACATAAATTCTGAATGCTTCCATGCATCCACTGCATTCACAGATTGAGCATCAGCCTGCCCCTCAGCAATTACAGGAGCAGTTTCTGTTAGGAATCGAGCCAGGTTCAAGGTGGTCAAGTAGAACAACATCTTCTGTTGCCACCTCTTGAAGTTCAGACCAGAAAATTTTTCAGGTCTCTCAGCATGATTAGCCATGATGTTTGGAACTGGTGTATTTGGGTTCACAAGAGGGTTAGCACTAGCAGCAGGAGTTCCAATAGCAGCGGGAGTTCCAGACATTCTGAAAGAATCGTAACCACAGTTAAATAGATTACAGGAAAAAGTCGATACAAAATCGATTCAGAATAAAAGAAAAGGAAAAAACGAAATGGTTAGAACAAAGAATAATTTGTTTAAGACTGTTAGTATAGGGTCTTCGTTTTCCTCTTAAGAATGGTTCCTGTAATGAAAAGATTAGCAGCAAACGATGTGGCTGAGGCTCGAGTTGGACTCGATTCCCTTAAACAGATTCGCCGTCTGTTCCCAGGGTACAACAACCTTAGCAGTATTGTGTACTGACGGATATGACGACTTGCCTGAAAGAATCGCCGGAAGCAGGAGTACAGAGAAGGAGGAAGAAGAAGAGTATTTTCATCCGTGTGTTTGAATGAGACGGCCAAGGTCTTCTTTTATAGTTGAATCTTGAAACGGAAACAAATCACTAATTGATTGAGCGTTTAATGGCAATAAATGTCATTAATTACGCAATTAATGCATCCGTTAATAGGGACCAAAACTGTCAAGTTTAGCAAAAACGAGGGTAGCGCGCGCCCGAGTTTTCGGAGCTGCATTCGTGTCCGCAGGTCGCGCCCATGCACGAGTTCGGTGTTTTTGGTCTACGAAACCAAGATTTGCACCCCCCTGCGCGCGGGTAGGAATTGTAGCATAACCATAGACACAAGCTTGTAAGCCTTCCATGCAATGAAGCTTATAAACCTTGTTGAGTTTGGTCTCTCTACCAATGTGGGACTCATTCCCACATTCCTCTCTTTTGCTAAACTTATTCTCAAATACCCATCTTTGAGTATCGATATCTCATTCACTTATACTCTATTTTGGACATATAATATATCGTTTCGAAGTCCTCATGGAGGAGAACACAAACCCACTTAGAGTTCGTTATATATACAACATATGTATATATTTATATATGTCCAAAGTTAGTAAAAATATAAATATTTATACTAAATTTCCAACAGAAACTCGGTCATAACAATAGAGTTGGCCTAAGACGAGTCTCACATGTAGGTTTTTACGTATGATTTGGCATGTAGTTACAAGATGTCAAATAAATGGTTAACTAGCTTGATCCTATCCGATGGTAGATAAGATAATAGGATTATCAAAGACTTTGGAATTTGTACTAGTTTTTGGTTCGATGACAACTCGGATGAAAGTGCGTCGGAGACTAATCTTTAACGCGAGTTGCCAACATCCGAGAAATAGCTATCCATTCCTAAATTTTTTTAAGAAATTTTTATTGAACCAACACATGTTGTTTATAAGGAAACCCCTGTCAAAAATACATATCTGTTTCGAATTGTCATATGTAAGCCTTAATTATAATTAATATGTTTTTAAGAGTTATTATTTTTAATATTTGACATTCGTTTCATACAATTTAAAAGATTTGCTACCAAAATAACAAGCAATTTACATATAACCACCATATACTACTGATTTTAATAATCTCATAATTTTTATTTATAATTAGAAATCTTCATACATAATATAAATTTGGCGTACAATCCTATATAATCTATACCTTTGTAAAATAAACTAGGAATAGATTTATCTCTTAGTTGATGATCACTCACGTGAAAGATTAGCCTCTAACACACTTTCACCAAAGTGATAATCAAAACAAGAGATCGGTAAACATTATTGGTTTTCCGAAATAACATCTACAAGGACATTGACAAATGACTCATTATTCAGTCAAGAATAATAAGAGGGGTCATCACTAATGGATAACAAGAACCTTTTGCCTAATGTCCTACCATCACCAAGATTAAGCGAAGGACACAGACAAACATCTTGTCACCAAATTTAAATCTTGTTATTTGTGGCAATCCTATAAGTTAAATGCATCATGTAATATACATTAATACTTAAGTGGTTATTTTCTGTTAAACCAGGTAAAGGGTAATTGATTGTATATTATGAAGCGTAGATTACAATCCTATATATAGGCTATATAGTTACACTTAGATACCCTATAATATAAACACTGTCAATAGACTATCTAAACATATGTATAACATTCCCTGCAAGCTGAGGGCGGGGAACGACCTGCATCTTGGACCGTAAAAAGAGAAGTCTATGAGAATATAAAGACTTAGTGAACACATCAGGAATCTGATCATTGGCAGATATAAACTGGACTTTTAATTGACCTTGGGCAACTTGTTCACGAACAAAATGAAAATCTACTTCAACATGTTTTGTCCGGGCATGAAAAACCGGATTTGCAGAGAGATATGTGGCTCCGAGGTTGTCACACCATAGTGTAACATCCCAAAAATAAGACCCGAAAATTTCATTTTTAAATTAATAAAACCATTATCCCCAAAACATCATCATAAAAATACAAATAAAACAAATGTATCAATCATCATATCAAATCAGTGTAAATCAAGATAATGCGGAACGAGGTGGTGTGTGCTTTGCAATCATCCCAAACTCTTCCTTTTGAAAACATAAGTACCTGAAACATAAACTGAAAACCGTAAGCACAGAGCTTAGTGAGTTCCCCAAAATACCTCATACCATACATATCAGACATATAACGGGCCCCGCCCACTGAGTATAACGAGCCCCGCCTAAACTCATATAACGGGCCCCACCTACTGAATATAAAGGACCCCTCCCACTGAGTATAACGGGCCCCACCCAAACTCGTATAACGGGCCCCACCCAGACTCATATAATGGGCCCTGCCCACATGCAAATCATATAAGCATATAATAACATAAACGTACAACACATGTGAAAATCACAAAGATAATAGCATACTGTACAATCATTGGGTCTAGCCCACTGAGTATAATAGGCCCCACCCACATACAAATCATATACACATAACTAGATACTAGCATACAGAATAGCCATCAGCCCCACCTAGTAAGAATACAAGCACATACACATGCAAGAGTCACACAAACATCTAGCACACTACATAACAACCATGGGCCGACATTGGTGCCTTCGACCTGCCAAACACAGTGAGGAAACTCACCTCACACTGTCGAATATCGTTGAAAGAATCTCTGGCTGCTGACCTGTTAAAATCCCCATGCTATCATTACCAAATAACATCCTCTAAATAATTGGATTATTTCAAATCCATAACCAGCAATCCATAAATACGGTAAAAAGACCATTTTACCCCTTACATAGTTTGGTCCAAGACTAAGGCCCAAACTCACAATCCAAAAGGCCCAAATCCTAATTAGCCACCCAAGGCCCAAATCATGGCCCAATTTTCCAAAATAGGCCCAATCCCTTTCATGGGCCTTTTCCAAGAACCCAAAATAAGCATCAGCCCAAAACTTGATGGCCCAACAAGGCCCTAAGCATCTAAGCCCAAAATAATGGCCCAAACCGAAGATCTAATTTGCGAACCCAACTGGCTAAGTACGCGGGGCGTACTCAGCTTGTACACTAAGCGTACACGCTTTAGGGCTTGTACGCGGCACATACAAGCTTATACGTCCAACGTACTCACCCATTCAGCCAAATCTCATTTCCAGCTCTTAATCCATAAAGACTTTACTCCAAAACCTAGATATGACTTTCTTGAGCTGATTTATGATGTAAATTTGCTAACTTTACGTGCATGCATGGCTTCATGAAGCTCTTAAATCTAAAAAGGACTTAATAGATAACTTAATACATGCATGTGACCATAAACCCAATAAAGCTTGCACCTTTATGCTTAAGAACCTCATAACATGCTCAGATCTAAAAGGACAAGCCCCACAAACGTCTTAACTCATCAACGAACCCAAAAAGGGACCACAAGCATAAAAATCAAGAAATAAAGAGATCTAAGCATTCAAAAGCCAAGGTATGAACTTGATACCTCAAAAGACTTGCAAAATGAGTGATGATTCTGGATCTCTGGTGGGATGTCAAGTCAACCAAGCAAATTACACCCTTTGTTTGCAAATAAAACGTAATATAATGGTAAAAAGGGGTATCGATCCTCGGGGAAATGGTTGTATTCAATCACCAATGCAATCCAATAGAACTAGTGTAAATAAACTAACTAACTACAATTAAACTAAAAGGGGGGTGTTGTGATTGCTTGAAAACTAAAAGACTTGAATAACTAAAAAGCTTGCAATTAAGCAAGATGAAACTAAAAGACTTGAATAACTAAAAAGCTAGATGCTCAAATATTTGTGAGAATTGGTTAACCAAGGCAATTCAACACAATGGACATTTGTGTGTTTATCATTAGGATGCAATATGAAGCTTATCATTCATCCCAAATTGGTTATAGCAATCATGAAGCATGATATGCCAAGATTCCTCATAGGTAGTATGGAGGTTGGGGAAGCCCACAACACACCTTCTTAATCAAAATCAAAGATCCAATTGAAGCAATTGAACCCAAGAAGTTGATTAGCCTTAAGAATGAAGGAATCCCCAATTCCTAGAGGATGTCAATGCTTACACATCCATAAAGGAGTTATGATTCATAAGCTAGAGATGATTTCTACCATCATAAAGCCCTTGTTCTAAGTAAATTCAATGATTCAGTGCTAAACCAAAGAAATAAACCAACAATTGCTTATTCAAGTACCAAGCTCATGATCAAAGCATTAAACAAGCATAGGAAATATGAACTAGAATCATAGACATAAGATAAATGATAAATAAACATGAATCCTTCAAAAACCCACAAACATTCAAAGGTTTTAGCCAAGGCTAACCAAAATAGAGAGTTTAGCCACTCATGGCATTAGAACAACAATCACAAAAGTCTAATTGCATAAAGAAACTACCAATAACTTGGAAAGATGAAAAGAAATGAGTCTCAAGATCCAAAATCGCCTTCTCCTGGTCTCTAATGGTGTAAAATCGAAGTTATGGCTTCTAGATGTGATCCCCCAAGGTAATGGCAAGCCAAATGACCAAAATGCCCAAAACTGGGCAGTTGCGCGGGTACCCGCGCAACGAAAATTCCACCCGCGCAAATGCTGCTGGAATGCTATTGGTCCTTCATTCCTCCAGTCCACCCTTCCACTACCAAAGATTCCTTTGGTCCCCTTCATATCTATGTGATTTAAACCAACCAATCATCATTTAGCTACAAAAATGGATGCTCCAAGCCCAAAAATAGAAGTTTATGATCCATCTTCACAGGCCCAAAATATCCAAGTCTTCAACTCTTAAGGCCCAAATCTTCTTTTATGGATCCGCCAAGCCCAACAATGCCTCGAGAGCCCACTAAGCCCGTCTCCAAGCTAAACCATAGCCGCAACAAGCTCCAAAATCCTGCAAAATTCCTCATGCAAAATAAAAAGTCCCCGATACGATCCATGATAAAGAAAATAAAGAATATACAATGCAATACTAATAAAAAGAGCTAAAAATCTAAAATAAACTAAAAAATAAGGAAATAAAATAAGCTATCAATCTCTAAGTTTCCCACCAAGCTATGAACCTTTAACCTTCTTCAATATCTTAAAAATGAGCAAAACAACACCAAATTCTTCTCAAGAGCTCAAAAACACAACAATAGGGGCTAAAGGTAGATTTTAGGGTTTTAGGGAAATGGAGGTTGGTAAAAAGGCCAGCCCTAGGGACTTAAGGTCTTTATATAAGGTGCAACACCCCAAAATAGGGTTTCATTAACCTCCCCGTATGCCCAGCGTACGAGGCCTCAGATCCGCGACTATCTTCCACTAGTACGCTAACTGTACACATGTGGTACGCCCCACATACTAGCTTCTCAGCTAGTACGCTAAGCGTACCCCATGGTACGCCCCGCGTACTAACTTCAAGGACCAATCATGCAATTATTCAAATATGAAGGGCCAAAAAGAAACATACTCAACCAAGCGTTACAATTCTCCCCCACTTAAATTAGATTTTGTCCTCGAAGTCGTCCCTTACCATCCCAGGCACGCCCGACATCCTGAGCAACACGACCATAACCCCGAGTATACCATAGCCTTCCCAAAGGCAACCGAAACGAACTCTAGCAGGGCTTTCCAAACTCGAAGATGATTGAATCCTTTCTCAGCTTAAAATAATCTCATGCAGAATAGCCACATCTACTCAACCTGAAATCTAAAGTCTCGAATTGGTCTGACTCCCCGACAGACCCCCGATATCGAACCATTGCTAATTCCATTCCACTGGTCTTCCAACTGACTATTCAACTTCTGATTACCCGAGGTTCCCACTCGAAAACAAAATCACAAACCATACACTGTTGTCGACAACTTTTCACTTGACCAAAGGGATTAGATATTCCTTCTAGGGAAGGCTCACCTGATTTTAACAATTCATGAATATAATGGACAAAGCGAGTCAAACTGGGAGATAAACCTTCTAGTGCTGAACAAGACACTGCTTCCTTTAACTGCCGAACCAACATACCGCTGCTGAAACTCCGGAACCCCATACTTTCCTGACCCCCACACAAATAGAACCAATCCAAAAAACAATCACAAGAGCCTGATCCACCATCAAAATTGAAACCATCCTTTAACCCTTAACCCTTTAGCTGATACCCTTGGCATACAAATTCCTTAATTCATATCCTACTGAAATGAAGACGTTGCACATAAACACCCGCTAATATGGGCATATTTAATCATAAAATTCATGCATTATCTTAATACTATATGTTGATTTTATCTCAAATAATGAACAAAAGGTGCTTAATTATGTTAAAATTTTATTTTCAACAATAAAGACATGCTCGGATGTGAAAGGAAGCGGATCTAGCAATTGGAAGCTTGGAAATTGGATTTTGAAGGAAGAAGGCAAATTTAAAGAAGAACTCGACGAGTTTGGTGTTCCAACTCGACGAGTAGAGATGAAAATTCCCGATAAATTAGTGCTTTGCCGTAAACGCGTTTTAAGTAAAAAACTCGACGAGTTTGTCCATAAAACTCGACGAGTTGGAGCTGATTTTTGGAAATTATATATAGATCATTTTCTTTCGAAACCCTAACTTTTGCCGGAGGCTTTTAGCAACTTTTGGTGGCCATAGAGGTTCTTAGAAGCTGTGGTTTTAGAGATTCAACTAGAGGCTTGGAATTGAAGAGATCTAAAGGCATAATCATTAGTAATTCACTTAATTCTCTTGTTTACATTATGTTTACATTGATGAATTTCGTTTTTATGATGTTATTTGCTGTAGTTATGAGCTAAAACTTCATACTTCTATTTAGACTAGATGATCTTATGAATATGGTTTGATTGAGTGGCTTGGATTATATTGATTTGGTTATTATCTTGTTAAGCTTGTTAAAAGATCCTTGCATGTTAATGATAATTATTTTCTGTTAATAACTAAGTAATTGAGTTGCATGAACATCTTCTTGATTGCTTGAATCTTATAGTTTTGTGAAAACAAGATTGTATGCCTAGTATTAGTGAACATGAAACTAGGGTTAACTAGAAAATAAGTAAGTTAATATGTGAGCATATGTGATGACCAACCTCATATGAGTTAATTAAACCAACCAATTTGATTAACTAATGTTACAAGTCTTACTTGATTCGAACTGAACACTAGGAAACCTGTTAGTTTAATCAACTGACCATTGTTTGAATTAACTTGTTTGCTAAAGGATTAGTAATAGTGAACATGAACCTAATCACATTAGAAATCGGTAACCAATGACATATTAATCGATTGCACTCGCCACAAAATCAACCATAAGAATAAGTGAATCGAATCTAAACGCAATCTCTTTAATTTGATTGAATCTAGTTGTCTTTTGCTCCTCTTTTAGTTATTAATTGTCTTTTTGCTAAAGTGTTTAGGAAGTTACTTAAGTTTCTAGTCTTGTAAAACTAGAGAAAACCCCCATTTTAATTAATTGCTTTATTTAGATAATATTAGTATTAATTTTAATTGTTTACCGTTCCCTGTGTTCGATACCCTACTTGCTTAAACTAAACTGCTATCGATAGGTACACTGCCTACGTGTGTTTTTTTTTAGTTTGTTAGGATTAAAACTGGTATACTTTACACACATCAAGTTTTTGGCGTCGTTGCCAGGGAACAGTTCTAAATAAGTTAATATTATTTGCTAGTGTTATCGATCATTTGTGTGAGATTTATCTCAGATAAAGTTATTTGTTTTTCTGTTTTTGTTTTCATAATCAGTTTTCTGTTTTTACGCTTGAACTCGCCGAGTTCATAAACTGCACTCGTATTTCCAGATTCGTTTTTTATTTCGTTTTGTTCATTTTACACGTGATTTTCTGCTTTGTTTCAGGAAGTTTATGACCCGAGGCTCCAGTTCTCCTATAGTACCACCTGTGGAAGATCCAGAATCAATTCTCTATAAAAAGAAGAACAAACCAACCGGGGAAGCAAGCGGTAAATACAAAATTCAAGACGATAAGGTGTTTGATTACGAGCCCGAAACACCCGAGTTTGAAGAAGAAAGTGACACTGAACCAACAGAAGAGATGGCCAACATAGCAGACATACCCATGGGGACGTACAAGAAGCGCATACGAGACGGTATTGGGCCAGGACTTGTGCAACCCGTAATTCCTGCAACAACAAATTTTGAACTAAAAGGTCACATTCTCGCCCAACTGAAGGACATCCCATTCTACGGGAAGGATCACGAAGACACGTACAAACATATCGACGAGGTCAACGACATAGCCGGCTACTTCAACATTCCAAATGTGCCTCACGAGAATGTTTTACTTCGAATGCTACTGGTTACGTACAAGGGAGCCGCGAAAGATTGGCTAAAATCACTCCCTCCAGGATCCATCACGACATGGCCAAAGATGCAAGAAGAATTCATAAATCAGTTTTGCTCACCATCCAAAGTGGCAAAATTGAAGAAAGCAATTGCTAACTTTGAACAAATGGGAGGAGAATCACTCTACGAGGCGTAGGAGAGATACAATGGTTTGATAAGAAACTGCCCTCAAAATGACCTAAACGTTCAACAAGAGGTCTCCATCTTTTTTGATGGAGTAAATATGACAACTAGGAAGTTCCTTGACTCCCAAGGACCACTCACGAAGAAGGCTCCCGCGGTGATAAAAGAATTGATTGAAGAATTCTCTAAGCATTCTAGAGAATATCATAACCCAAGGAACGACTCAATTAGGGGAGTGGTGAATTCGGTTTCTGATGACATGGCGACAATGATGGCTAAGTTAGAGAGCATGGATAGTAGGATGACAAAGATGGACCAATCCATCCACGCCATCCGAGTGGGTTGTGACAACTGTAGCAGGCCTCACCTTACCAAAGATTGTGACTTGGACGAGAACAGAAACCGAAAAGCTCAAGTGTGTTATTCAAGTGGGGATAGGTATGATGAAAATTGGCGGAAACCGGAAAAGGAATGGTTACCACATGGAGAATACAAAAAGGCGAAGGAGGAAAAGTATAGACAAAAGACGAGAGGTTTGTATCAAAGAGAAGAGACGGTTCAAGAAAAAAAGACGGATTTTGAAGAGATGCTTACACGTTTCACATCCGCATCCGAGAAGAGACACAATGAAACCGACGTTGCGATACGAGAGCAACAAGCATTGATGCGAAATCAGCAAGCCTCGATCCTTAATATCGAAAAGTAACTAGGGCAACTTGCAAGGCAAATCAATGAGCGGTCGTCGGGCGGACTTCCAAGCAATACCGAGCAAAACCCGAGAGTACCTCATTTAAATGCAATAACAACAAGGTATGAGAAGAGTTTCACTCCTATGACACCAATTCAGAATGAGGATCCAAAAGTGTTTCAAGAAATAAAGAAAGAAATCCAAGAATCGCAAAGAGACAAACAAACTCGACGAGTTCAGAAAAAGAACTCGACGAGTTTTGTAGCTGATGAGAAAAAAGATCCTCCATTAAAACCGTACCAGCCTCCCTTGCCATTCCCAGGTCGAGCCATACAAGATAGACAAAATGAAGAGTTCCAGAAGTTTTTAGAGCACATAAAGGCCCTCCAAGTTAACATTTCGTTCATTGAAGTGATAGCACAAATGCCCAAGTATGCAAGGTTCCTTAAAGAACTCCTCACAAATAGATGGAAGATGGAGGATGTATCAGAGATAGTTTTAAATGAAAATTGTTCAACCTCTATGATGAACAAACTACCAGAAAAGATGGGAATCCAGGCAGTACAACTTTGCCATGCCAATTTGGAAACTTGACTACCACTTATGCATTGGCTGATTCGGGGGCTAGTGTAAACCTAATGCCATATTCATTCTTCAAGAAGTTAAACCTTCCCGAACCAAATCCCATCCATATGGCAATCCATCTAGCTAACAAAACGATAACTTATCCAAGGGGAATCTGCGAGGATCTTTTGGTCAAGTTTTACAAATTGGTATTTCCTGCTGACTTTGACTTTATAGTATCAGATATGAAAGAGGACCACAAAGTCCCAATTATTCTTGGGAGACCGTTTTTAAACACCACTTGTGCTATAGTGGATGTGCGAGAGTCCAGACTTACTCTCCAGGTGGGAGATGAGTCGGTCACTTTTGGAGTTGATAAAGCGATAAAGCATTCATGGTCTAGTGATGATGTGAGTTCTTCGGTGGATACGATTGATGAATTGTTAGAAAAGGAACTAGCGATTTGGCAAGAAAACAATTCAAGGGAATTCACATGTTGTTCAGAGGAGGACTTTAATGCTCAAAGAGACCTACATGAATTGGAGAAGCTAATTAAAGGGGGTGTGGGGTGAAGAAAACACAAGAAGCTCTGAAACAAAAACTCGTCGAGTTTATGACACAAACTCGGCGTGCTTGGACCAACATTTGCGACATGGTGAAGCAAATAAAGACAAAAAGGCAGAAGTTACTTTTGATCTTAACCCAAACAAGAACACCATGGGTTGGAATGAGAAGAAGAATAATAACCCTATCAATCAGAAAGTGGAAGAAACGAAGTCATCAAATATTAATGAAGAATGGAGAACTTGGGAGAGGTATCAAGAAGGAAAAGTAAAGCGAACCAAGCCTCGCGCTTTAGTATCTACCACTTTTGAAGTCTTTACCTTTCAACCACCCGATTCCCAAATATATGAAGAAAGTGAGACAGAGACTGTGATTTCAAGTGATGATGAGGGAATAAGTGAGAAAGACATTGAGATAGACAAGATGGAAGTAGGAAAGGTGGGAAAACAAAAAGAAGAAGAGTAGACTAGGCTTATTAAAAGAGGTAAGGGAACAAAGCGTAAGTATGAAGAAAAGGCCACTAAAAAGAAAAAGGAAGACTTGAAGAAGGCATACATAAGGAAAGTGTGGGCTTATAAAAGAATATGGAAGGTGCAAAAAGAAAATATTGAAGAGGGGATGGATGTGGAGGAAGCCGCTGCAACTTAGAGCGGGAAGGAGTCCAGCTAAAGACTCCTCAAAAAGAAGCGCTTGCGGGAGGCAACCCGTTGTTTGAGTTTGCTTTCTTGTTTCTTTTCTTTTCTTTTCATTTTTTTTTGTCTTTTATTTCATTTATTTTTAGTATTTTGTTAGGATTTTCACTCTTAGTCTTCTCATAATTTTAAAATGTTGCTTGAGGACAAGCAAGGTTTGAGTGTGGGGTGTGGTAAAAACTTTTTGTGAGAAAAACTTAAATTTTTTTAATCAGAGCCTTAAACTCGGCGAGTTCCAATTGTGTACTCGACGAGTTCATTTTATTTTTCGTGATTTTTACTCAGGACCCGTCTCTACTCGACGAGTTTGGGTCCCCAACTCGACGAGTAGAGTTTTATTACCGAAAATAAAAAATGATTTTAAACTCGGTCAAATAGGGTTTTAACCCTAAAAGGCAAAAAGTAATCAGATTTCACCCACCACAACCAAAGAACTCGCCGAGCTTTCTTTTCTCAAGAACAACTTTCAACTCATCTTGTGGTTTTCACTCGAATTTCTCAACAAAGGTTAGATCTTTCACACATAACTCGGTTAAAGTAGATATTTTTATGTGTTTGATGCTTGATTTAGTTGAATTCTCCCGATTTTGAACTTAGCATAAATTCTAGGGTTTCAATTTTGAGCAAATTAGGGTGTTTACTCTGGTTTTTCTTGTGATTTAATACATGATATGGTACCCCAAACAAACCCCTGAAGTAATTTTGAGTTATTGTGGTCGAATCAGATGGAATCCTAATTTTTTTTGGATTGTTCATCGAACTCGCTGAGTTGTTCATACAACTCGACGAGTTGATTTTCCAGAATGCAAGGTTTGACTTAAATTTCATCTGTTAACCTCTTTTGTGCTTGTTTTGTTTCCTATGGTGTTGTTTTGCAGAGAAATGAGAAAGGGGTAACAGAGGGCAACAATTTCCAAGGGACCAAGGGGATTTCCCTTGGTTTAATTACCTTCAAGTGGTGTCCAAGAAAACTATGGTTGAATGGAACAAGAAGCTAGAAACATTGAAAAAGAAAGAGTTTTACATAGCCAATGAAGTAGATTGGACATGGTTGGACCAAGTTGGGTTAGTGGACGCAATAAACCCATATTTAACGAAAGTATTTGTGAACAATGGGGTGAGGGTTACATGTGATGCATGGAGTAGGTTATTTCAGATTCAAGAACCAGTCTATAGGGAATTATGCTTGGAGTTCTATGCAACGGTCCAATTTCGGGGGGGGGGGTGACGATTACCATAACACACAAGCTTTGACTTTTTGTCTTGGTGGAGGGTATTGGGAATGTAGCATCGCCGAGTTGGCTTGGAGAATGGGTTTATATGATCAATCGGAGGTCATGACTGAGGCATTTGGTGAATTTCTTAATAGCTGTCATCGGGTATTTCCGGATTGGGTGAACGGTTCCAATTGGTGGACAACAATTGCAAACGGGGTTTACATTCCTTCGGCGACACAGGAAGGAAGTATCCGGTCACCGGCCCACCGACTCCTCCATAGGTTTATATCGAGCACCATCAACATGAGAAAAGATGATGATAAAGTACCAAGTCTTGATGTCTTTTATTTATTGTGCATCATCATGCCAAACACTTTCTGCAACATTCCTTATTGTTTGGCGATGTACTTAGCGGAGGGGGGAGTCAAGGACCGAAAAACTTCAAGGATTTATGGGGGGATGTTGGTGACTAAGTTGTCAAGGTCGTATGGGGTATTTCAAAGAGGAGTCGGGAACATTTTGACAATGATGCAAACACCTTCGTTTAGTCCTCTTCTTTACAAAAGGGCACGAATTGTGGAGGACTATGGTGGGGGGATTTTTTCTATTCCCGATGATGACGAGGTGGTGGTACCAGAGGAGCTGGGAAGAAGTGTAAGGCCTCGACAAGAACCCATGCATGAAGACCCACCAGTTATTCTTGTTGAAGATGAACTACCCATGGACCCGTACAACATATCCTTGAGAGAATACCAAGATGATATAGGCCGTGGTTTAAATCACACCAACATGACCTTGGAGAACATGATGAGTCACCTGCAAATACCACGCAACGAATCTTTTATCGACTACCCTTACATTCGAAATTGGGAGGACCGTTTGAGGGCAAGACAAGGTGGTGCGGGAGGAAGTGGAATCGGAGGAGGATATGAGGATGACGAGTGATTATCATTTTATTTATGTTTGAGTTTGTTTGAGATAATTTTTTTTGTTTGGTTGTTTTTATTTGTTTGGTGTGTTTATGTTTGAAAACTTCTAGTAATTAGGATAATGTAGGAATTTTAAGTTTGATGTTTGTTTTCCTTGTTAGTATGTGGTTTTATGTCTTTGATTTTGAAGAAATTAGGGTGAGAGTGATCTAATAGTTAAAGCGTGAGGGAATTAACGTGTGGGGTCGATTCGTTTACGAGAAGATTAAAGAGATTTGAGTGATTCTATGAGTCTGATGTTTATAATGGTTGAAAAGGAGCCTCGTTACTAAAGAAAATAAGGAGATGTATTACCGTAATACCCTCCTTGAACACAAAATTAGAAGTGGAGAAGAAAGGAGAAATTGCCCAAACAGAGCCAAAAACTCGTCGAGTGCATCACACCAACTCGACGAGTTCCAGAGGAATTTCGTGTTTTCTGCTGAGTCAGGATCCAACTCGACGAGTCTCCACATAAAACCCGTCGAGTTACTCAGTCTTTTATTTTCGAGTCTTCGATTTGATTCCACTTGAGGCGGGCATTATATACATTTACGAAGTCCATTTCTAGGCGATTCCAAGAAGCTTTTTCCAGAATATTTAGAGCTGTCAACCACACGAGACATTTGACACCCAAGGCGTGGATGAGCTGTTCCCATGCCAAAGTCAGCTGAAGATGGAGCTTAAAATGAAGAATATCAACCTCACAACTTCTATCCCAGGGGATTCTGTTCCAATTCTCTCTTTGCTTTTATGTTCTTTATCATGCATAACATGCAATGGGGACATTACATGAATTAAGTGTGGGGTAGGGGTTGGTTACATTAGTTAAATTAGAATCCTAGGTTTAATTTTTAAAAAAAATTGCATAAAAAATTGCTAGGATAATTTAGAAAATCATGGTAAAAGCAATTAGGATTCCATGCTAATATTGTGTTTGATGATTCTTTTAGGACCTAAATGTTTAGTTGAGCCAATATACGTTATAATGCAGATGTGGCGCCCTTTATTCTAGTGAAATCATGTAACATCCCGGTTCCCAGGTATAATATTTTTTTAGCCTTTTATAATTTCCATGAGCAACTTGACGAGTTCGAGGCCCCAACTCGTCGAGTAGAGAAGAGATTTGGCCGTGTGGGTTTTATGACCAAATCGACGAGTCGGAGAGCCAACTCGACGAGTTGGCGCTATGAGAGGAAACCCTAATTCTTCAGGGTTGGGTCCTATTTAAAGGACCTTAAGCCCTCATTTTCGCCTCACCATCCACCCTACTCCCCTGTGTGAAACCCTAATCGCCTATATTGAGCTAAGAAAGAAAGAGAGAGCTATATTTGGGCATTTTAGTGCACATTTTGAAGAGAAGAGTGGAGAATCCAAGCAAGGAACGAGTGGAGACTGTTGGATCTGGTGTTATTTCATATAGAGCTTTTGTTGAAGGTAAAAAGTCTCCACCTTGCTCATTAGTTTTATTAGATCTCATTTTATGGAGTTTTAGGGCTTATTCCATCTTTCCTTGAGGCTTTGAGTGTGTTGAGCTTACCAAGAGACTTAGACATCAGATCTGGACCTTGTGAGGTCCCTAGAGTCCAAAGGTCCCAGCTTTATCCAGTTATAGAGGAGCTTGTGAGCTTAAGACCCTAAATGGAACTTGTTTTGGCATTTCAAGCCCTAAGTGCCATGCATGGACGTAAAGCTTGTATCTTTATGTGGTATCTCAACCTTGGGAGGCTAGATCTAGAGTTTGGGGTTGTAAATCTCCCTTAAAACGTCTGAATAAGAATAGAGTCTGAAAGGACTCGACGAGTCGGAGAACTGGCTCGATGATTCGGTTAGGGTTTTCCCCGACGAGTCTGGACACGTGTGACTCGGCGAGTTGATGAGACAACTCGAAGAGCTAAGCGGGACTTTCGCGACACTTCTGGGAAACAAGGGGACTCGGCGAGTCACATAGGTGCACTCGACGAGTCGGGTTAACATGTACTGTTGACTCGAGTGTTGACTTCTGTTGACTTTAGGGTTGGTCAAGACAGAGAATAAGGAGACCATGGAGGGGTAAAATGGTCTTTTATCCATTCCAAGAGATTAAAGAGAGAAAATAGCTTGGTTATTTAGAGTTGTGATTTAAGTGTTAATTAGATATAATTATCGTATGTGTTAGGCGGAGGCTAGATCGGTGTTTCGTGTACGAGATTCATTTGCTTGCTTACGAGGTGAGTCTTCTCACTATAATTACCTTGAATGGTAACTATGTGTGACCGGAGGGTCTTGTATGCTTATATTGAGTATTGTGATATCCTGCATTATGTATTTGTGATTTATGCTGTGTATTATTCTGAGCTATACTGAGTTAGGACCGGAGGGTCCACCCGAGTTGTGGGACCGGAAGGTTCCACTAAGATACATTGACCGGAGGGTCGTATTTGAGATATATCCATGAGAGGCTACTGAGTTATGTGTGGTATTTTGGGGAACTCACTAAGCTTCGTGCTTACCGTGTTATGTGCTATGCGTTTCAGGTACTTCTCAGGATCGCGGGAAGGCGTCGACTTGATTGTACACACACTTGAGATGAAGTTTATGTTTTGTGGATCCTGGATTTTATTAAACGATTTATGAAATTTGTGTTTTGACAATTTGACACTTGTGGTTTTTGGAATGTGATATTGAGAATTATGTGTTTTAAAAATGAAAAAAAATTGTCTGAAAATTTACGGTGTTACAAGTTGGTATCAGAGCCTTGGTTTGAGGGATTTAGATGTACCTTTGGGTGTGTCTGGACTCAAACTGAGGATTTGAGAAAATTTTTCAAAAGAAATGATTTTTCCAAAAATGAGAAAGAGTTAAGAGAAAAACGAGTTTGAGCAGTGTGTACAATCAGCCAGAGCCCGAATGGTGATTTACCAAAATACCCTTACTTATTTGTGTTATGAGATATTTATGAGATGTTAGGGATGCATGCTAGAGGATAGGCTAGGTATTTAGGGCTAGAGTTGCCTGATTTGTGATGCCTTAGCCTAGGAGATACTGCTATTTGTTGTTGCCTTGAGTATGTACTGAGTAGGAGTATCTAGAAGGAATCACTTAGAGAGAGTTATGAGTCGAGGGATAATCTAGGAGAGATACCTGGATGAGTAGTCTACCGAGATAGTAGTCTGTTTATCGTGAGAGATAGAGTACTGTGACTTAGGATCCTAGGAGGAGGACTTGGGATGACTACAGGTTGGTGTGGAAGGTAGTATTGGGCTCGTACTACTGAAAACACTGGATCTGTATGCAACTCAAGTAAGAATCCTTAGGGTACTAAGGAGCATGAAGGAGCGGGAAATCGAGTATGAGGATGCCCGAGCGAGTCTCTGATGATTTTTGTGTTGTGTTTCAGAGACATCATGGTGGGTACACGCCACAACCCCGAGAGTAGTAGTGCCGGTGACGAGGAGATCCGCATGATCATTCATGAGGAGGTGGCCGCAACTATTCGAGAGGCAATACCGGAGATGTTTGGGTCTATTAAGACCACCCTGATTGAGACATTTGATGAGTGGTACGCCGCTGTTACTGAGGC
The DNA here is from genome assembly GCF_052849685.1 of Lactuca virosa. Classification (NCBI taxonomy): domain Eukaryota; kingdom Viridiplantae; phylum Streptophyta; class Magnoliopsida; order Asterales; family Asteraceae; genus Lactuca; species Lactuca virosa. The sequence continues at coordinate 15,030,940 of NC_136426.1, forward strand.
CGCTGCTGCTGCAGCCACCGCAGCTGTTGCCGTTGCTAGGCCACAGGGAGGTGACTCGTTGTTGTTCTGGGAATTCAACAACATGAAGCCACCAGAGTTTGATGGGACACATGATCTGATTGCTGCTATGAGATGGATCATCGACATCGAGGGATGTTTTTACATGTGTTCATGCCCCGAGCATTTGAGAGTTCGGTTTGCACTGAACCAGTTTCGCTTGGGAGCGAAGGACTGGTGGAAGTTTGTGACAACCAGCTTTACTCTTGCAGATCATGTTGCAGTGACATGGGAGAGATTCACACAGTTGTTCCGAGACGAGTATGTTCCCCAGGTGGAGAGGGAACGGTTAGCCCAGTAGTTTCTGTCTCTCAAGCAGAAGACATAAACTGTGACCGAGATTTTGAGGATGTTCCATGAGAGGGTGTTGTTTTGCCCTGAGCACGTGTCTAATGAGCAGGCACGTGTAAGACGATATCTGAGCATTCTGAGGAGGGATATACGGGAGTTTGTGACGAACTCGTCTTACGGGACATTGGCCGAGTTGTAGACCAACGCCCGACGGAGGGATATTGAGTTAGAGTTACATGCTAGGGAGGAGGGAGAGTCCCAGGAGAGGGACTGGAGACCGATACAGTCGCATCCGGCGACGAAGCGGGAAAAGCCTGCTGATGCCAGAGTTGGGGGCCAGAAGGGCTGCGCTTGTGGCAAGTGCGGAAAGATTCACGAGGGATCGTGTCAGACAGGGATTTGCTACAAATGTGGAAAAGAGGGGCACATAGCGAGGATTTCCCCAAGGGGTTTGCAGTTTGCTTTCACTGCAACCAGACAAGCCATCGAAAGGTCGAGTGCCCTCAACTCGTTCAGGGATCAGCCCAGGGTTCCAATCCTGCTGCTTTGTGTGCTACTGATAGTCGGCCGGTGAAGGCCGAAGCTCCGAGGGCTCGTGGGAGAGCTTTTCAGCTGACAACGGAGGAGGTCCGCACAGCACCTAATGTCGTGGCTGGTACATATTTCCTTATTTATATTATTTGAGATCTGTTGTGCTTATTCTGTGCTGTATGTTGGTACTTTTCTTGTGAGTTATGTACCTGCTTTGGTGTTATTTGACTCGGGTGTGAGTCGGTCCTTCGTGTCTTTAGCTTTTAGTCGTCACATCAGTATTCGACGTTTGGCATTGAGTCGACCTCTGAGGGTTTCTATAGCCGACGAGCATGCATTTTTCGCTACTGATGTATTCCGAGGATGTGTACTGGAGATTTTTGGTGTTGAGTTCCCGATAGACCTGGTACCGATCGCGATGGGTGATGTCTGTGTCATAGTGGGCATGGATTGGTTGAGTCGGTTTGGAGCTGTGATCGACTGTAAGCGTCAGATGGTGACCATACGAGCCCCTAGTGGGGGAGTGCTTACGGTGTATGGCGAGGGTACCAGATCTGGATCAGCTTTCTGCTCTGCTGCCAGAGCGAGACAGAGTTTACAGCAGGGTTGTGTGGGCTTTTTGGCGTACGTGATGGATACGCAGGTTGCTACAGAGAGATCGAGTTCTATCTCCGAGGTTCCGATAGTGTGCGATTTTCCAGATGTTTTTCCCGAGGAGTTACCGGGTGTGCCTCCCGAGAGGCAGGTGGAGTTCCGGATTGATTTGGTTCCGGGTGCGGCGCCTATTGCCAAGGCACCTTATCGTCTTGCGCCGCCTGAGATGGAGGAGTTATCCTCACAACATCATGAGCTTCTAGGGAAAGGTTTTATTAGACCGAGTAGCTCACCGTAGGGAGCTCCGATTCTTTTTGTCAAGAAGAAGGATGATTCACACCGGATGTGCATCGATTACCGGGAGTTGAACAAGCTGACGGTCAACAACCGTTATCCACTTCCGAGGATCGAAGATTTATTCGATCAGCTGCAGGGAGCATCTTGGTTTTCCAAGATTGATTTGAGATATGGATATCATCAGATGAGGGTTTGCGAGGAGGATATCCAGAAGACGGCCTTCAGAACTCGTTATGGGAATTATGAGTTTGTGGTGATGCCTTTCGGGTTCACCAACGCACCGGCAACTTTCATGGATGTCATGAACCGGGTGTGCAGGCCTATGTTGGATCAGTCGGTGATCATGTTCATTGACGATATTCTGGTATACTCGAGGTCCAGAGAGCAGCACGAGGAGCATCTTCGGGAGATTCTTGGAGTATTGAGGACGGAGAGGATTTACGCCAAATTCTCCAAGTGTGATTTCTGGTTACGAGAGGTCCAGTTCCTCGGACATCTCGTTAATCAGAATGGGACATTGGTCGACCCGGCCAAGATTGAGGCAATTATGAGATGGGAGGTGCCGAGATCCCCGTCCGAGATCAGGAGTTTTCTGGGTTTGACCGACTACTATCGGAGATTTATCAGATATTTCTCTAAGATTGTTGTTCCTCTTACCAGATTGACCCGGAAGGGTGTTACTTTTTCCTGGGGGCCCGAGCAGCAGGCCTCATTCGAGACTCTCCGCCAGAGATTATGCGAAGCTCCGGTGTTAGCCCTTCCCGAGGGAGTGGAGGACTTTGCAGTCTACTATGATGCATCCATATTAGGGTTGGGTGCGGTGTTGATGCAGAGGGGGCATGTGATAGCATATGCATCGAGGCAGTTGAAGCCTCATGAGACGAGGTATCCCACACACGATTTGGAGCTGGGGGCGGTGGTGTTCGCCCTCAAGATCTGGCGCCACTATCTGTATGGAGTCCGGTGCACCATATACACGGACCATAAGAGTCTGAAGTACATCATAGATCAGCCCAACCTGAATATGAGACAGAGGAGGTGGTTGAATGTAGTGAAAGACTACGACTGCGAGATCTTATATCACCCAAGCAAGGCTAACGTGGTAGCCGATGCCTTGAGCCGTAGAGCAAGAGTGCTCTGATCCGAGACGTGTGTATGAGGATGACGGTGATGACTCTAGTCCTAGATACCATCCGAGAGGCTCAGGTGGAGGCTGTGAGGCCAGAGAACCTCAAGAGAGAGCGAGTGATCGGTCAGGTTTCTGAGTTTAAGACGGATAGTCGGGGGCTTATGAGTTTCCGTGGGTGGATTTGGGTGCCCTATACAGGTGGAGCTCGGTGCATATTGATGGATGAGGCACATAGATCGAGATTATCGATCCATCCGGGAGCCACCAAGATGTATTTAGACTTGAAGAGGGATTATTGGTGGCCCTGTATGAAGAGAGATGTGGCATGGGTAGTCGAGAGATGCTTGACCTGTCGTCATGTCAAGGCAGAGCACCAGCGACCACATGGTTTTTTGCAGCCTTTAGAGGTTCCCCAGTGGAAGTGGGAACAAATTTCTATGTATTTTATCACCAAGTTACCGAGAACCACGCGAGATGTTGACGCGATATGGGTGATTATGGATCGGTTGACGAAGAGTGCTCACTTTCTTGCTATCGGTGAGAGCTCTTCTAAAGAGAAATTGGCCGAGATTTATGTGAGAGAGGTGGTGGCACGGCATGGAGTGCCGACATTGATAGTGTCAGATCGGGATGTGCGTTTTACTTCCAGGTTCTGGAAGAAGTTTCGTGATGATTTGGGTACCCGATTGCACTTCAGTACCGCATACCACCCACAGACTGACGGGCAGAGTGAGCGGACGATTCAGACGCTTCAGGACATGTTGCGAGCATGTGTTATGGACTTCGGAGGAAGTTGGGACACCTATCTGCCCTTGGCTGAGTTTTCTTATAACAACAACCATCATTCCAGTATTGGTACGCAGATCGGCGACGATCCGAGCTAGAGTTCCAGGTTGGAGATTTTATCCTCCTGAAGGTATCCCCGTGGAAAGGGGTGATCCGATTCAGGAAGCGGGGAAAGTTGGGTCCTAGATATATCGGTCCTTTTAGAGTGTCTGCCAGAGTGGGAAAGGTAGCCTATCGGTTGGAGCTACCTGCAAAGTTGAGCCAGATTCATAACACCTTCCACGTGTCTCAGTTGAGGAAGTATGTAGTCGATGAGACGGCGGTGGTACCCTTAGAGGACATTCAGCTAGATGCTAGCCTGAATTACATTGAGTGACCAATATAAATTTTGGATAGAAAAGCTAAGACCCCGAGGAACAAGGAGGTGCGACTGGTTAAAGTGCAGTGGGAGCACCGCAAAGGATTCGAGTTGACTTGAGAGCCGGAGTCCGAGATGCGCAAGCAGTACCCAGAGTTGTTTCCGGAGCATGACTTCGAGGGTGAAGTCTAATTCTAGTGGGGGAGAATTGTGACATCCTGGTTCCCAGGTATACTATTTTTTTAGCCTTTTATGATTTCCATGAGCAACTCGACGAGTTGGAGGCCCCAACTCGTCTAGTAGAGAAGAGATTTGGCCGTGTGGGTTTTATAACCAACTCGACGAGTTAGAGAGCCAACTCGACGAGTTGGCGCTGTGAGAGGAAACCCTAATTCTTCGGGGTTGGGTCCTATTTAAAGGACCTTAAGCCCTTATTTCCGCCTCACCAACCACCCTACTCCCCTGTGTGAAACCCTAATCGCCTATATTGAGCTAAGAAAGAGAGAGAGAGCTAATCTTTGGGCATTTTAGTGCACTTTTTGAAGAGAAGAGTGGAGAATCCAAGCAAGGAACGAGTGGAGACTGTTGGATCTGGTGTTATTTCATCTAGAGCTTCTGTTGAAGGTAAAAAGTCTCCACCTTGCTCATTAGTTTGATTAGATCTCATTTTATGGAGTTTTAGGGCTTATTCCATCTTTCCTTAAGGCTTTGAGTGTGTTGAGCTTACCAAGAGACTTAGACTTCAGATCTGAACCTTGTGAGGTCCCTAGAGTCTAAAGGCCCCAACTTTATCCAATTATAGAGGAGCTTGTGAGCTTAAGACCCTAAATGGAACTTGTTTTGGAATTTCAAGCCCTAAGTGTCATGCATGGACGTAAAGCTTGTAACTTTACGTGGTATCTCAACCTTGGGAGGCTAGATCTAGACTTTCGGGTTGTAAATCTCCCTTAAAACGTCTGAATGAGAATAGAGTCTGAAAGGACTTGACGAGTCGGAGAACTGGCTCGACGAGTCGGTTAGGGTTTTCCCCGACGAGTCTGGACACGTGTGACTCGGCGAGTTGATGAGACAACTCGAAGAGCTAAGGGGGACTTTCGCGAAACTTCTGGGAAACAAGGGGACTCGGCGAGTCACATAGGTGCACTCAACGAGTCGGGTCAACATCGACTGTTGACTCGAGTGTTGACTTCTGTTGACTTTAGGGTTGGTCAAGACAGAGAATAGGGAGACTATGGAGGGGTAAAGTGGTCTTTTATCCATTCCAAGAGATTAAAGAGAGAAAATAGCTTGGTTTATTTAGAGTTGTGATTTAAGTCTTAATTAGAGATAATTATTGTATGTGTTAGGCGGAGGCTAGATCGGTGTTTCGTGTACGAGATTCATTTGCTTGCTTACGAGGTGAGTCTTCTCACTTTACTTACCTTGAGTGGTAACTATGTGTGACCGAGGGTCTTGTATGCTTATATTGAGTATTGTGATATCCTGCATTATGTATTTGTGATTTATGTTATGTATTATTCTGAGCTATACTGAGTTAGGACCGGAGGGTCCACCCGAGCTGTGGGACCGGAGGGTTCCACTGAGACACATTGACCGGAGGGTCGTATTTGAGATATAGCCATGAGAGGCTACTGAGTTATGTGTGGTATTTTGGGGAACTCACTAAGCTTCGTGCTTACCGTGTTATGTGATATGTGTTTCAGGTACTTCTCAGGATCGCGGGAAGGCGCCAACTTGATTGTACACACACTTGAGATGGAGTTTATGTTTTGTGGATCCTAGATTTTATCAAACGATTTATGAAATTTGTGTTTTGACAATTTGACATTTGTGGTTTTTGGAATGTGATATAGAGAATTATGTGTTTTAAAATTGAAAAAAATTTGTCTGAAAATTTACGGTGTTACAAATCATGGGACAAAAACACAACCTCGCTTAGTTTGAGGGACGCAACATGTTTAGCATCGTGTACTTGAAATGTATCCAGGAAATCTTAAGTAGTCATTGCACATGAGATTAAAGCCTTTAATCAATAAAGGATGAAGTTAAATTACCTTGCGTAAGCATATGTTTTTCTAGGTTTTTAGTTTGAAAAAAATGAAAAAAAAGAGTGATGAAATGTTTGAAGAATTTACAAGTATGAAGAAAAAAGAGCTACAAAGTATCAAAGATTCAAGACAAAAAGTTATCAAGCATTTTATTTTTATTGTAATTGTCTTTTCTAGGTTATTTTTCTGTATATGTGCTTGGGGGTTTAACCAAATATTCCTTGAGGTTAAGAAAGTTTTCTAGAGATGGATTCGGAGAGATGTATAAAATGAGCGTTGTTCAAAACAAGTGGTCAAGTGTTTATGAGGATCGTTAGTATTTAGGATTAGGGATGATATTTTGTGGATGATATTCTGTGGGGACCTGAAAGAAGTGCAAACATCAGCAAAAGAAGAAATATGTATGAGAAACTAACATAAATAATTCTTATACATAGGAAAATTACAGCCTGGGAAAGTGAGGTCAACTTCCCAAGAGCATCCTCGATGTTGAGGTTCTCTAGGCTGGAATCTGTGGCCTCAGAAGTCTTCCTCTTTCGGGATCTTGGAGTCTTCACAACCAGGTCAAGCTGGGCTTTCTTTGAAGGAGGTAGAGAATAGGGATTCTCCTACTTGATCCTGATCAAGCCACTGGTCATGTCATCCTCAAGGTCAGCCAAAGCGAAGCGAGCACTGGAGCGGACAGTCCTGGAAACTGCACAAGAAACAAGGATCCTGATGAGATCGAAGATCCTAAGACAACAATTCAAATAAAAAAGAAAGAAAGATATACTTGTAGCCATAGAAGCTGTGTTGGAAGATCCTTCCTGGAGACTGGATTGATCAAGTCTGAGAGATCTATCTACCTCCGGGAGAGAAATAAAATTAACAATCTTATCCTCTGTGTCCTCAGCAGCAGCAACGAGCTCCCCGAGCTTGAAACCTGTAACAGAAAAAACAAAATAAGAATAAGATTTCAGGATCACAAGGAAAAGTATTGAAATTCTACCCTTCTTAACCCAATATTTGGGTAAGAGATCTCCGCCAGGAATAGAGTCACGTCTGACAAAGAAGTATCTCCCCTTCCAAGCCCCATCATTATGTTTTGGTTTTAACACAAGAGGAGGCTTGCCACTCTTGACCTTGAACATGAAGCAAGAATTTCCGAAAGTTGAGAGATCATAGACATGGGCCAATTCAGCCAGACCCAGGCCAAGATCCTGTGTCTGATTCAGATACTCAACCCAGTACAGGATCCTCCAAATGATAGGCATCACTTGGACGAAAGAAAGTTTTTTGATCTCGAAAAACTCCGAGACCACTCCGGAAAAATGGAATTTAAGGCCTAAAACACGAGAGGGGTACTCCGGAAAGCACACCCAAGAATAGGAGATGAAGTCTGGTTGGATCAAAGGTTCATAAGGCCTGAAGACTACTTCAGGAGGGAAGGTACCACTAGCCTTCAATGCTTCGATATCACCATTATCGAAAGAGCACGTCTCGTCATAAGACAAGACTCCTTGATGATGAAATCGTCCTTAGGAAGACCTAGGATCTTCTTGCGAGAAAGGGTCATCTTTTTACCCAGGATCGAAAGTTTGGTAGAAAGGAAATGAGTCAGAGAGGATGTTACCTTTATCGAAATTACCGGTAGCACAAAGAAAGCAAAGAAAATCGAGACGAGTAAAGAGAATTATGGAGCTGATCACCTCTATTTATATTGAAGATTTGAGGTTGATTTTACCATTAACGGCTAGTTATCTACCCGTTGGATTTCAAAATTACCTAGCCGTTAAGAGTTAATTTTGAAAATTACTTTTCTCTCTCTCCTTTTACCTTTTTAATTTAATTTATCCCTTTAATATTCTCGAAATTAACTCCTATATTTTCAGGAATAACTTGGGGGCAATTGTTAGGGCCAGGATCCTCAAAGCATTCAGGATCCTCAAACCTCATCAGATATTCAGGATCATCAACTATCTCAGAATCCCGACTATTACCGTTATTATTATTTACTAACATTTAAAACGATTATATTTTTTTCTTAATTAACACATGTGCATAAATAGTCAAGAGAAGACTTATTCTCAACAAAGAGTTGTTTCAACTATGCTAAAGACCCGGAATACCAAGTCAAACAACGTTCACAAAGTTGGTTATAGAGGATCCCGGGAATATTGGACATCTTCTTAGCTAGTTTAGACTATAAATTGACACATGTATCTCGCACACGACACACTCTACCTACTCTTAGCTTACTCTACGAACTTTTTCACTTGTACTTACTGAAATACTCTCTGTAATCATCATTTTATATTAATAACATCATCAAGGCAGGTGATCATTATCATCTCCCAATGTTTTTTGTCGGATATCCTAGCAAGGATCAAGGGCTTTCCTTGTAAACAATCATGTCATTCTATTTACCTTTCTCTATTGCACAATTCGAACATCACAGCCTCTCATTCAATTTGGTTGATTTATACTTGTGTAATTTTTTACCAAAACAGTAGAGATTCAACACTTTGATTCAAGTGAGTTTTCTTACTATATTATGTGTTATAATATATATCTTTGTATGATAGGATGTAGTGGTAATGTGGTATGCTGAATAGGCAAGTAGGCTAGTATAGTCTTTTGCACGTTGATTAATTTATTGATTGTATGTATGATATGTCGACATATTATGTTTGGGGGTTGAAGGCGGATCAACTATTAGCTGAAATCCTAGATGCTCAGTATGGGTTGAGGCGGATCAAAACTAGATCTGAGAGCCAAGATACTCAGGGTTTATGGTGGATCAACACGGGAGCTGAGAGCCAAAGATACCCAGGCGGATCGACACTGCAGCCGAGAGCCCTTAGTTATATGCATTATATGTGTATTATGGTATGTGATATTTTAGGGAACTCATTGAGCTTTAGCTTATAGTTGTGGATTAAATATTTTCATGTATTTCTTTAGAAAGAGAGAAGGCCCATGCTTGACTGTACACGTGCACCGACATTTGATATTAGACTTCTGTGTAATTTTACTATCTACTTTGATTTGAATATTTGAGGTTTTGATTGTCAAACAATGGTTTTTATTATCCTTGAAGGAATTGTTTTTTAATAAAATACTGACTGTTAAAAATGAAAAAAAATTTGGTTAGAAAAATGGGACGTTACAATAATATCTCTGAGGTAGACCCTCATACTGAACCTCTAAACTCTAACCACATAGATACATTGATTGGCACATTACATTTCATGCATGATCGTGGCAAACGAGCAAACTGATACTCCCATGAACTTAAGAATTAAAAGTCAAAATATCCAATTGCCAACTATGTGTCCGTAAAAAGAATTTCTAAGACCTTTAAAACATTTGCAAACAAAATATCTTCATGGCTTGTGCATTCTAATATCCTAGGAGTGTTAGGAGATCCAAAAAAGAATTCGATTGTAAAAGAAGAAATGAAGTATTGGTTAAAAAAACAAAATGTGGAATCTTGCCTCTTTACCAAAATGAAAGAAAACCATAGGAGGTAAATAGGTTTTTTTTATCAAATACAAAGTAGATGGATCACTTGAAAGGAATAAGTGAGACCGGTTGTGAAAACTCTCTTAGTCTATGTTGATGGCATGATTATTACAGGAGATGATCCAAATGATATATCAATACTTCAAACAATTTGCAATTGAATGAGATGAAGAATTTAGGTGGATTGAAATATTTTTTGGAAATTAAAGTTGCAAGATGAAAAGATGGAATATTTGCATCCCAATGAACATACACACCTAATTTGTTATCCGAAATGGGACTCCTAAAGTGTAAAGTGTAAACTTGCTAAGACGCCTATTGTTCAACATCATAAATAGGAGAATTACAAGACCAAGTGCCGATGAGCAATGGGCCGGATCCGGACAGAACCGACCCAAAGTCCAAAAACCCGAAACCCAAAATTCTTGAATATCCTTGACTGAAATCCGTACCGTTTTAGGGTTTGCCGGTCCGGGTTCTGGGGTCCCAAACCGGGTTTTGGTTTTTCGACCGAATTGTAGCATTTGTTAGGCTAAATATTTGTTGGAATTCATATAACTTGTTGGACGATATGATTCATATATTCCATTTGTTAGGCATCTTTTACCCAACAATACAATATCAAGATACTAAATTAGTATCTTTAGATTTTCAAATGTATGATACATATATCTTTTTCGATATGCTTATTTAAAATTGCAGTAGATTTCAGATATATTTGAAGTTTGAGATTACCAAATATTATCACATTTTTTCCATCTAAATAACACATTTTATGAACTATTAAAGCAATTTATTTCTGTTTTGGTATTATTTTTTTGTTAGGTTTAAAATAAAAAAGAAATATTTTCAAAAATATTCCTGATTTGGTCTTTGGTTTGGAATTTTTTTTTCAGTGTGACATCCTAAATCTAAATCCTAATATATATATATATATATATATATATATATATATATATATATATATATATATATATATATATATATAGGGAAGAGTTATTTGGAAAACAAAAAAACCCTAAAAAAACTCAAAAAATCATAAAAATGCATAAAAAAAATACCTAAAGATCACAAAACTTTTTTTTGACATTTTTTATGAAAAATCGCAGGTTTTTAAAGAAATTCGCTGAAAAAAAATTTGAAAAAAAAACTTTTGATAAAATAAAAAATAAAAAAATAAAGCTATTTTCCATATTGAAAAAAAATTTGATTTTTTATTTTGAAAAAAAAACTTTTTTTTATAAAAAATAAAAAAATTTGAAAAATAAAAAATAAAATTGATTTTTTATAAAAAATAAAATAAAAAAATAAAAGTTTTGTGATATCTAACCATAAGAAATAAAATAAAAAAATTTGAAAAAAAAACTTTTTTTTTATAAAAAATAAAAAAATAAAAAAAATTGATTTTTTATTTTTTTTTCAGCGAATTTTAATAACAAGCTGCGATTTTTTATAAAAAAAATTCAAAAAAAAGTTTTGTGATATCTAAGTATTTTTTTTATGCATTTTTATGATTTTTATGGTTTTTTGTTTTCCATAGAACCTAAACATATATATATATATATATATATATATATATATATATATATATATATATATATATATATATATATATATATATATATATATATATATGGAAAAGTTCAATAGAGAACTATAATTATTGGTTCTTCAAGGAACCAAATTTTTTTTTCAATTTCTACAGCTTATTGTTTATCGAAAAAAAATCTAAAAATATCTAAATTGATATATTAACATTGTGAATGTGAAAAATATTTTTCGGATTCACCGTGTGAATCCGGATTCACATTGTGAATTTTCAAAGATTCACATTGTGAATTTGACGTAAAAAAAAATCGAATTTGATATCATTGGAAAAAGGATAAAAAGTTATGAATTTCTGTATTTTTTTTTTGATAAAAAATAAGTTCTAAAAGTTGAAAAAAAGATTGGTTCCTCGGTTCCTTGGTTAATTATGGTTCTCTATTGAACCTCACCGTATATATATATATATATATATATATATATATATATATATATATATATATATATATATATATATATATATATATATATATATATATAGGGTGAGGTTCAATAGAGAACCATAATTAACCAAGGAACCAATCGTGAGCGTCGGAAATAATGACGATCAACGGCCAAAGAAATAGATGTATACTTTTACATTGGACGCACACACACCGGATTATACCAAAAAAATCCACCCTTTACAATAAAACTCACCACTTTTTTTCGTTTAAATTTTTTTTTAGGCCATGTTTTTTATCGAAAAAAACCGAATATACCGTTGTTCACGATTTTTCGTCCTCTTTCCATAGAGATCAATGATGATATATATAAAAAACGAACTTTTTTTTTTCGAAAAAAACTCACTTTATTTTCTTTGATGAAAAAGTTAAGGTCTATTTTTTTATAGAAAAAAAAATTAATAAATATATCAAAATTCATATTTTTTGTACTTTTTAAACATAGATTCATATTCATGTTAAAAAAAACGATATTTCAGTTCAGTTTCACATTGTGAACCTGTTCAGATTCATATTGTAAACTTGTTCAGATTCTTGATTAATAATGGTTCTCTATTGAACTTTTCCATATATATATATATATATATATATATATATATATATATATATATATATATATATATATATATATATATATATATATATATATATATATATTAGTCGTTTACCCGCGCCAAGCGTCGGATGCAAATTGGTGTTTCAAAAATTTGTTTTTGGTTGTGCATAAGTTAAATGTTATCATGCACATAGAAAAATATATTATATATTACTATCAGTCTATCGGTAAGTTATTGCAAATAATACCTTAGCAGTTAGATTATACAACAAACATTAGATGTAATATTTGTAGGCATGGGTAGCCCCTAGGCTTACCCTACCGTCCAAAAAAGTAATAAGAACAATGAATTTGTAAACATTTCATATAATTAAGCATGTAATGAATATTCATAGGTTGCATTAATCCGCAGCTTTCCTCTATTCACATAAACATAATTATTTATTTATTTTCACATTTTTCCTTGAAACTTATTTTATTAAAAAATAATGAAATTGAATAGTTTTTTTTTTCGAACAACAATATAGTAAAACAGGTAGAAAACACCCCCAAGGGCAAAATGGTCAATGAAGTTGTCAAATATAATGAGGGCTTCGTATTGTAATCCACCCATTGAAATATGTGTGAGGCTCGAACACATATTTCAATGGGTGGATTACAATATGAAGCCCTCATTATATATAGTTGTCAAATATAATGAGGGCTTCATATTGTAATCCACCCATTGAAATATGTGTGAGGCTCGAACACTCAAATAGAAGAAACTGAGAAATTGCATCAGCAACCACAAAAAGGTTCAAGAACTTATCAAACCAAAACCAAGGGCAAAATAGTCAGAACGCAAAATTGATACAGTCAAAGCGTACCAACTTCCTTTTTTCTCCCTCTTAAATCTGAGAGAGAAACCCAGAAAAAATTACATATTCTTGTTAATAATTTTGAAGTCAAAGCCAAGTTTCAAAGCTATTTTCCATATTGAAAATTTAAAATATACTTGGAAGTTGACAGAAGCATCAATTCAAATGACATGAATAGTTAAATGTTTAGAATCCAACTTGTTTTACACAAACTGAAGAAAGACCCCTTACACTTGGACTTTTTAAAAGCTACTTGGTTTGTACCATGTGGTACACCTAATGAAGCCTCCAAATGTTCATGTGATGACATAAGTATGGACTTGATTTTAAACCACCAAACATCCTTGATTAAAAGGTAACTTTGCCTGACAATTGGGACATATTCATTCAAAACAACATTAAACCTATAAATATTTTTTAGCATTTGAAAACATGAAACTATCATGTAGATGCTCTGTACATTGTACATGTATAAATAAAAAGGAAGCTTTGTTAAAAAAAAGTCAAGTGGATGTTGTTTATTATGTACAATAGGTAAAATGTAAAAGAAAAGGAGAAAATGGAGGTTAACCTGAATATGTTGAAGGTCAACTTCAAACGGCAGAGAAAAGTACCTAGCAAATTAAAAAAAATTAACCATATGAATATTGTTCAACAAACGAAAAAAAAACATTTAAAGAAATGGCACGTAACATTTTAATTTTCAAAAAGATATCGGAGCAAACAAAAAAAATCAAGTCAAAAACTTACATTTTAATTTTCTTAGAGAATTTCCTTTGCTTCTTCACCTCCACCTAAAAGCCAACAGTTTGAAACCTTGAGATAATATTTGAACCCGAGAACCTAAAAATTCAAGTTAAGAATAAAAGATAATATATTGGAAATCAATGAAAACAACAAAATACCTTACCCCCAACATGCATTTCATCGAACAGTTGGAATTCACCCTTAAAGTATCAAAACTAATAAGAAACGATAGAAAAATGTTAAACCAATCACCTTAGTAGCTGAAAAATCTAAGAACAGATCTAGAAATTTCATTTTGAAAATTGAACATTATCAAAAGAGTAAGCTCATACTATAACGGTCTTAGACATCCCAACGAAGCTCTTGAATTTCTTGATTTGTTGTAGAACCGAACATTCAACTACTACAAAATTGAAAACAAAAAACTTCAAAATAGAAAAAAAGAAAAACTTTACCTACAATCGTGCTTCTGAAGCTGCTTCTTCCTTCTTCTTTTCTTGCATCGGACACCATCTAAAACCAAACAAAGGACGAAAATCAGAATCCAACCTAGTTTAAGCAAGAAGTATTTCTCTTAATCAGAACCTGCTTCTATTTTGCCTTTCAACCACATGGATCTTTTTTTTCTTCCCTTTTTATCTTTCATACAGTCAACCTGCAAGTCTGCAACCATTAAAATTTGTATTCTTGTTAACATGAACCAAAACATAATTGAAAATAGATGCATCCACAAGACAAACAGTCACCGAGCAACGAAACAAATGATGAAAGAATAGTCCCTCCAACCCTAATAATGATACCTACACACCAACATTTGCACAAAAACAAGAAGAAAAAATGATTTGATAAAAAATATGAAGAAAACTCAAAATAGAGATTAGATTGAGGTTTAGGGCTTGAAATCGATGATTACCTTTAATGTATGTTGGTGTGGTTGTGTAATGGTGGCATGATTTAGGTTTTCTAGATCAAGAGAGAGGGATGACGAAAAACAGTGTTTATGAAGGTCTCTGTGTTTGAAGTCTTTGATAACAGATGTAATTTGAAAGAGCTATAAATTTGGACTAATAACGAAAGGCCAGGTCAAGATGGTGGTGAGGTTGTTGGACAGGATATAGAATGGGACCTGGTCAAGAGCCTTCATCTGAATTTAAGGTTTAAAAGTACGTTTGACCAAATAAGATTTAGTATCTTTTTATGCATAATTTCATTGTACAAATGGCATGATATCTTGTACCTCTTAATTTTCAGCCTTTGACCAAATATGTATATTAAGGTATAAAGATATATATATATATATATATATATATATATATATATATATATATATATATATATATATATATATATATATGATGTGGAAAAGTAATCAAAAAATAAATTTATTTAATAAAAAATGCCTAATTTTGGAGATGATTGTAAAAATTGATTAGTGCGTTATTTTTGTATATTACGACACTAATATGTTCCTTTTTACGATGATTCTTTTATTCAAGGATTTTTAATAATTAAATAAAGGTAAAAAAAAGCAATCGTTTCCGGTCCGATTCGGGTAAAAACACATATTTCGGGTATAGTCTGGTCCAAACCCGAAAACCGATTTTTGTTAAAAATTAAAACTGAAAACCAGTCAGTTAAATGCATTTTCGGTTCAGTCTGGGTCCGATTCTGGTTTTTTTCCGATCCGGTCCGATCGAACGGATCATATGCTCATCCCTAAAGAAAAATATCAAATGTTTTGTTGACAAACTAATTTATCTTTCACATCCCGTCCTTATATTTTTCTTTTTTGAAAACGGCAAATGAAATATATAATAATAAAATAGCTAAATGACATCCCGTCCTTATGCGACTTACACATTTAGCGTAGTAACTAGTAAGTTAGGTCCCGTTTGACAATTGCTGATTGAGAAAGTGCTGACTGAGAAATGTCTGTCTGGATAAGAAATATTGACCGAGTAAGAAATGATGTTGTTTGATTATACATCTGACTGAATGTGCTGACTGATGAAAAATTACCATTTTACCCTACTGCTCTATATAATGATGCATGAAGTTGCTGAAGAGTTATAAAAAACATAAAAAATATCATAAAAAATATAAATTACACAAAAATCATTTAAAAATCCAAATAAAAATTATAAAAGAAATCATTGTTTTTATAAAGTTATAAATAAATTCATTGTTTTTCAACAATTCAAACAATCCATTCATTGACCATATTCACGTTCATCAATCAATTTAAGCAGCTCATGGATGAAATTGAAGAATCAAGAACATGGGATTTCAAACCAAATACTAGTTGCATAATTCATCCAAACCAATATCAAGAACAAGAACATATCAAGAACATGCAAGAACAAGAACAGGGGATTTCAAAAAAAAGTCCCACTTTCAATCCTTAACAAAGACAATTATCTTTTTGGAATTTTAACTTCATTTAGTTGCAAGTTAGAAGCATGACATTATAAAATGATTTGAGTTCAATCTATTTAAAATCCTATATTTGTAGCATGACATATAATTGTTCTCATAATACAACATAGATTAGTCCGAAATAAAGAAAGTGCTAGACAAAAAAGAAAGGACTCAAATTCAAAACCACATTCGTATAATTACTAAGCAAAAAAAAAGGAATTGTGCATATCATCTCATGAGAGCACTTTCTGGACCTCAGCTGTAAAATCTTGTGGCTGTTTTTCTGCATGAAGGTTTGCAACAATGTTTTTCTGCATGAAGCTGCTGTGTCATCTTTCCGTTGAATCAAAGGCTCTCCAGTCACCTTTAACACACAAAAGTAACAAAAATCATTCAAAAAACATAAATAAAAAATGACCATTTTACCCTTTTACTCTATATAGATCTATTTTCAGTTGAAAATGTGATTTCGAGCAACAATAACAATCAATTTCAACAAATTGAACAAGATTTTTCAAGTTTTAGCAAGTATATACATTTTGAACAAAGAAATTTGATTTCTAGCACATGTTAACATCTAATTTCAGCAGATAAAGCTGATTTTCAGCAAATATACATATGATTTCATAATACATTATACACATTTGATAATCTGAGTTCATAATCTGATTTCATAATCAATTTCATAACTGATTTCAATTGTATTAACATACCCCATTAACAGAAGAAGGGATTTACCTGAACATTTTATGTACGATCGACTGGAGAGATGGGGTGGGGCGAGATGGTGGCGACCGGCGACGAGGCATTATTCGGCAAGATGGCGGCGATCGACAATGAGGCGATTCCGGCTGTAGATGAGACAATGTGCGGCTGCGTTTTTTTGGGTATGCGCTCTCTGTGTTTTTAGGTCACGATGGAACGAGAGGAAAGAAGAATAAAGAGGGAGGGGTAGAAGTGGCTTATTTCCCAGTCAGCGATGTGTATTATGCTGACCCGGTAAGCAATTTCAGATAGCTATCTTACTGAGAAAGCCACAAATCAAACAAAAAATGTCTGACCGAGTCAGCCCAATTTGCTGACTCGACCCAGACGGGTTTCAAACACACCCTTAGTTAGTGCACAATTAGAGCGAGGATCACATGAATACATTTATTGAGATTCGTTAGTGCACAATTAGGGCGAGGATCACATGAATACATTTATTGAGATTCTTCAATATCTAAAATCTTTTCTTGATAAAGGCCTTATGTTTTTGAAAGAATAACCATGTAACATCCCAACCGTCAGGTATCATTATTATTCCATTTAGATTTCATGTTTTAAGGTCTACTCGACGAGTTGACGCTGTGACTCGTCGAGTAGCAGCGGGCCAGGACACGTCATTTAATGAGTGACTCGTCGAGTCGGCATGGGGGACTCGACGAGTAGGAGCTGGCAGTGGAAACCCTAAGTTTCAGGGTTTTTGCACCCCATATATTGGACCATTAGCGCCTCCCACTGTCCTCTATCACCCCTTGAGAGCCAGAAACCCTAATTTACGTGAGTGTGAGCTTGGAGAGTGTTTTGGAGCTTTGAGAAGTGATTTTTGTGAAGGAAACTTGTAGATCAAGAGGCTAGCATCAAGGATTTCGTGTGGATCCAGAGTCTATTTCATTCTGGGCACGCCTTGGAGGTAATAAGCTGTTACCTTGACCTCTTTTCTTCTAGAATCATTCATATGTGGAGGCTAGGGCTTTCTTTAGTTATTCATGAAGGGATTTTGGTATGGGAGCTAGATCTGAAGTTGAAACTTCAGATCTGAACCTCTTTTGAGTCCTAAGTGCATAAAGTTTCCAGCTCTTGCAAGGATGAGACTCTCCTAAGGTGTAAAGCTCCATTAGAAGCTTAGATTGGTCATTTAGAGACTTTAGGGCCTTGCATGCGTGTAAAGTTTGCAACTTTACGTGATAAACATGCCTTAGAAGCTTGCATCTGTAATCAGGAACCTTGGCATGGCTTAAAAAGTGTCTTCATGGATGAAGGTCTGCAAGGACTCGGCGAGTTGCATAGTCAACTCGACGAGTCACATGAAGATGGTCATGAACTCGTCGAGTTGATGAACAACTCGGCGAGTCCGATGAAGATTGCCTTGGGCTCGGCGAGTCAGTCGACTGACTCGGTGAGTCGGCTAGGGTTTTTCCCAATCTTTGGACACGTATGAACTCGGCGAGTTAAAGGGGAACTCGACGAGCCAACCAAGGATTTCACGACTTCTCGAGTTCAGGAAGGACTCGACGAGTCGATGAACTGCACTCGACGAGTCGAGTCAACATGGACTGTTGACTTTGACTGTGGACTTTGACTTTGACCAAGAGTTGACCAGTTGACTTCTGAGGGTATTCTGGTAATTTGGAAATTTATGAAAAATGGTTTTATGGTAACTATAGGTGGTGGAGTTCGTGTTGGTGATCCGGGAGTTGAGCTTTCTAGTTTCAGACGATAGTTGCGAGGTGAGTTATCCTCACTATACTAAGGGGTCTAAGGCACCAATGCCGACCCATTGGATATGTTATCCTAGCAGTGTTAGATGTGAGTATGAGTTGGTGTTGCATACTAGTGAATATGTCAGTTAGGTAGACCTGTAGGACTACCTGTGAGATTATATGATTATTGCATGCTCAGTGGTTATGTTGTATGTTATATGTTATGTGGGATGGGTTGAGGTTGTACCGCTCCGTGCGGTAGCCGACAAACCCTAGGAGCATTCCAGTTACGGGCTAAGGGAGACTCGTACTGTGGGCTCGATGGCAAGCCAGATGTGAGCTGTGGGCCCGTAAGGCAATCCAGACTCACACTGTGGGCCCAGGGGTAATCTAGTCTGTAAGGCTGTGGACCCATTGCATGCTGTTCAGTATGATATGATATGTTATTGCTGACATGGTTATGTGGACTGTATGTGTATCGGTATTTTGGGGGAACTCACTAAGCTCTCGGGCTTACAGTTACAGTTTATTGTTTCAGGTACATCAGGGGATCGCGGCAAGGCGAAGGTGTGATCGTACAACTCCTCACTTTTTATGACTATGTTTCTGGGATGCTATAATATTAAACTATTTTGAAAACATTTTGTAATGACTAATGGGTTTTGAATTGTTTAAAAAGTTTTAAATTGGCTTGAAATTTTTGGGTGTTACAAGTTGGTATCAGAGCCTTGGTTTGAGTGAATTGGAGGAACACTCGTGTAACTCCAGTCTCAAATCAAGGAAAGGATTTTCAAAATGTTTTTTCAAAAAGGTTTTCAAAATAAGTAAAGGAGGATGCAGGGTGTACGATCAGCCGAAGCCAGTAAGTAGACCCCAAAATACCATACAAGTTATTTGATTACGAGATATGCTAGAACAACATGTTAGTACTAGGCTAGGAATCTTCAGGAATTGCATGATAGAATTGTCTGATTACATGATGCCTTCTAGCCTAGGGTTTCCTTTATATGAGATTGACATCACTACTATAGTTGCTTAGTGTATGCATCACGGTTATACATAACCAAGATCTTATAGCCTGAGAATGTTTGATTTGGCCTTATGTTCTATTCTTGTTTGATTAGGAGCTTAGGGTAGGATTGGATATTCAAAAGTCTATAGGGTCCAGCGTTATGTATGGCTAGCATACACTAGTGCTGCAGGGTTGGTGGAAGTTTCATGGATGGATGGGTTGTGTGAGGCCGGGAGGCCAGCCATGAGATATTTAACATTCCTCTAGGAGTGAGGATTGAGCGCTCGCCATGTTGTGTATTCAGTTAGGGCGTTGTGGTGATACTTGAGACAAATATAGGTAGGTGTGGAAGGTAGTAGAGGCCCATACTACTGAAAGCACAAGACCCATACGCGTGTCAAGTAAGTCACAACCCCTAGGGTTAGTAGGGAGTTGGCTCCCAGTTATTTATATGGATTATCTGATATTTTGTGGTGTGTATCAGAATGGTGATGACGAGGCGCTTTGTGGCTGGATCCGGTTCGGGATCAGGATCAGGGGACAGAGGCCAGGAGGGGCCGACAGCACCTGAGTCGGTGGTACAGATAGGTACAGAGGAGTTGGATGCCAGGATTCGAGAGATCCTGTATGAAGAGGTTTCTGCTGCGTTCCGGGCGCAGTTGCCGGAGATGTTCGCGTCGATTAAGACCGCCATGGTGGAGTACTTTGATTAGCGCTATGCAGCCCTTGCAGAGACAGCTTCCGTAGCAGCTGCATCAGTTGTATCAGCGGCAGGGGGAGGAATTGGTAGGGGCTTTCAGTACAGGGACTTCGATAACACGAATCCCCCTACATTTGATCGGATGCAGGATCCCATCAAGGCTATGAGGTGAATTTCAGATGTGGAGGCGTGTTTCTTCACCTGCTCGTGTCCTACTGACCAGAAGGTCAGGTGTGCTCTGAACCTGCTTAGGTCTGGGGCCAAGGACTGGTGGAGACTTGCGACTGGGTCGTACACTGACGATCAGAGAGCTGCTGTTACTTGGGAGTAGTTCAGGGACATGTTTAGCGCCCGTTACATTCCGCGGGTTGAGCGGGAACGTTTGGCACAGGAGTTTCTGAGTTTGAGACAGGATGGGGAGTCGGTGACGGAGATCACCCGTATGTTCACTGAGAGGGCGATGTTTTGCCCGGATTTTGCTTCGGAGAAGGCTCAGATGATCCGTTATTTGAGCATGCTCAAGACGGATATCCGTCAGTTTGTGTCTACCCAGCGATGTGATACTCTTATAGAGTTGCAGGAGGCCGCCAGGCGGCGTGAGTTGGAGATTGAGCTGCAGTGGAGAGAGCAGCGGCAGGCCCCGACACAGTCTCAGCCGGCGCCGAAGTGGTCTAAGACCGCTGATACTAGGACCGGGGGTCAGCAGAGCCGCACTTGTGGGAAGTGTGGCATGGGTCATTCTGGTGTGTGTCGAGCTGGTAGTGGGTGCCACAGGTGTGGCAAGGAGGGGCATTACGCGAAGGATTGTCGCTAGGTAGTCCCAATTCAGGGTATGAGGTTATGTTATCATTGCGATCAGGTTGGCCACGTTAAGGCCAACTGTATGTTGCTAGCCGCCAAGCGGGCGCAGGCTCCAGCGCCGACTACTTTGAGGATCACGGATGGGAGACCAGTCAGGGCAGAGCCTCCGAAGGCTCAGGGTCGTGCCTTCCAGCTTACAGCCGATGAGGCCAGGGCAGCACCGGATGTGGTTGCTCGTATGTTTCTATCCTTACTCCCATTGGTTATATCTGTTGTATGCTTATCTGTTATACTTGTGGTTAGGTACGTTCCTAGTGAACTCCTTACATGCACTGGTTTTATTTGACTCGGGGGCGAGTCGGTCTTTTGTATCTCAGACAATTAGTAGGGAGTTCAGAGTGCCAGTAGGCGAGCTAGAGTGTCCGTTGCGAGTTTCTATCGCCAACGAACACGGGGTTTCTGCTTCTTCGATCTATCGAGGGTGTGAGATGGAGATCTTCGGGGTACCTTTTCCGATTGACTTGATTCTGATCCCCATGGGGGATGTGTGCGTGATTATGGGGATGGACTAACTCAGTCGTTTCGGTGCCATGATTGACTGTGAGGGTCAGCGAGTAGTGGTTCGAACCCCAAGTGGGGGAGAGTTGATTGTATATGGCGAGGGCACCAGAGTGGGATCAGGATTTTGTTCAGCCGCCAGGGCTCGGCAGTATATTCAGCATGGGGGTGCGGGTTACTTGGCGTATGTATTGGATACACGAGCTAGGGATCAGATTTCGGTTTCTGATGTTCCGGTAGTCAGGGAGTTTGCAGATGTGTTTCCGGAGGAGTTGTCAGGGATACCTCCGGAGAGGCAGGTCGAGTTCAGGATCGACCTGGTGCCAGGTGCAGCCCTTATCGCTAAGGCGCCATACCGATTGGCACCGCCAGAGATGCAGGAGCCGTCGTCACAGCTACAGGAACTGCTAGGCAAGCAGTTCATTCGACCTAGCAGTTCTCCATAGGGAGCACCGATTCTTTTTGTCCGGAAGAAGGACGGTTTGTACCGGATGTGCATTGATTATCGGGGGTTAAATAAGTTAACGGTAAAGAACCTTTACCCACTCCCGAGGATAGACGATCTCTTCGATCAGTTGCAGGGCGCATCTTGGTTTTCCAAGATAGACTTGAGGTCTGGGTATCATCGGGTCAGGGTCAGAGATGAGGACGTGGAGAAGACCACGTTTCGAACTCGTTATGGACATTACGAGTTTCTGGTGATGCCGTTTGGGCTCACCAACGCGCCAGCAGTGTTCATGGACCTGATGAATCGGGTCTGCAGACCGATGCTCGATCTCTCGGTTATAGTGTTTATAGACGATATCCTGGTGTATTCCAAGACCCGAGAGCAGCATGAGGAGCATCGACGGGAGTTATTGGGAGTTCTGAGACGAGAACGGATGTACGCTAAGTTCTCAAAGTGTGAGTTTTGGCTACGAGAGGTCCAGTTCCTCGGACACCTCGTTAACCAGGAGGGGATTTTGGTCGATCCGGCCAAAATCGAGGCGGTTATGCAGTGGGAGGTTCCGAAATCTCCCTCAGACATCAGAAGCTTTTTGGGATTGGCAGGGTACTACCGGAGATTCATACAGGACTTCTCCAAGATTGCGGTACCCCTCACTCGTCTGACGAGGAAGGGGGTGGATTTCCGGTGGGGCCCTGAGCAGCAGAGGGCATTTGAGACCCTCCGACAGCGGTTGTGCGAGGCCCCAGTATTGACACTCCCGGAGGGAGTAGAGGATTTTGTAGTGTTCTGTGATGCATCCATCACAGGTTTAGGGGCGGTCCTCATGCAGAGAGGGCGAGTGATAGCTTATGCGTCGCGGTAGTTGAAGCCGCATGAGACGAGATACCCTACGCATGACTTGGAGTTGGGGGCGGTGGTATTCGCCCTCAAGATATTGAGACATTACCTTTATGGGGTCCACTGTACCATTTACACGGATCACAAGAGCTTGAGATATATCATGGATCATCCGAACCTGAACATGAGGCAGCGCAGGTGGTTGGATGTAGTCAAGGACTACGATTGCGAGATCCTTTACCACACTGGTAAAGCGAATGTGGTTGCGGACGCTTTGAGCCGCAAGTCAGCTGGGTCTTCCACCCCAGTGGTATGTATGAGGATAGAAGTGGACTCTCCGCTTGTGAGTTTGATTAGAGACGCCCAGGTTGAGGGCATGCGACCAGAAAATTGGAAGTTGGAGAGGATTAAGGGTGAGAATACCCGGTTTGAGCAGGACAGTCGGGGATTATTGAACCGATGCGGTCGGGTTTGGGTTCCGGCGTCTGGTGGGGTTAGGCAGACGGTTATGGAGGAGGCTCATAAGTCTCACTTCTCTATTCACCCGAGGGACACCAAGATGTACCGGGACTTGAGTTTGAGCTATTGGTGGCCGTGCACGAAGCGAGAAATCGCTTGGTACGTCGAGAGGTGCTTGACCTGTAGGATGGTCAAGGCCGAGCATCAGAGGCCGCATGGCAAGCTGAACCCCTGGAGATCCCCATGTGGAAATGGGAACAGATCACGATGAATTTTATTACCAAGTTTCCGAGGACGGCGAAGGGGTTTGACGCTATATGGGTCATCGTGGATCGATTGACCAAGAGTGCCTATTTCTTGGCCATATGGGAGAGCTCATCGGCCGAGAAATTGGCCGACATGTACGTTCGCGAGATCGTGTCTCGCCATGGGGTTCCAGTTTCCATTGTCTCTGATCGAGATGTCAGGTTTACCTCCTGTTTCTGGCAGAAGTTTCACGAGGAGCTGGGCACACGGTTGCACTTCAGCACAACATTCCATCCGCATACTGATGGTCAGAGCGAGCGGACCATTCAGAACCTCGAGGATATGTTGAGGGCGTGTGTCATTGATTTTGGTGGGAGTTGGGATTCCCACCTACCGCTTGCAGAGTTCGCCTACAACAACAGCTATCATTTCAGCATTGGCGCCCCGCCATTCGAGCTGTTGTACGGGTGGAGATGTCGCACCCCGGTTTGTTGGGTTGAGGTTGGTCACAGGGTGATGGGTCGGACGGAGGTGGTCTTGCAGACTACCGAGAAGATTCAACATATTAGGCAGCGGCTGCAGACCGCTCAGCGTCGGCAGAAGAGTTACGCCGACCGACGCCGATCCGAGCTAGAGTTTCAGGTCGGTGACATGGTACTCCTGAAGGTCTCGCCCTGGAAGGGTGTGATCCGCTTCAGGAAGAGGGGAAAATTGGGTCCCCTCTATATTGGGCCGTTCAGGGTCATCGCCAGGATTGGTAAAGTGGCGTACCGGCTGGAACTACCTGATGAGCTCAGCCGGATTCACAACACCTTTCACGTTTCGCAATTGCGAAAGTGCATTATGGACCCGGAGGCAGTAGTACCACTGGATGACATTCAGGTTGACGAGCGCCTGAATTATATTGAGAGGCTGATTTCCGTCTTGGAAAAGAAAGTGAAATTCATGCGCAACAAGGAGGTTCCGTTGGTGAAGATACAATGGGAGCATCAGAGGGTATCCAAGTAGACATGGGAGTCGGAGGCTGAGATGCGGGAGCATTACCCGGAGTTATTCGCTACATCAGACTTCGAGGACGAAGTCTAAGTTAAGTGGGGGAGAATTGTAACATCCCAACCGTTAGGTATCATTATTATTCCATTTAGATTTCATGTTTTAAGGTCTACTCGACGAGTTGACGCTGTGACTCGTCGAGTAGCAGCGGGCCAGGACACGTCATTTAATGAGTGACTCGTCGAGTCGGCATGGGGGACTCGACGAGTAGGAGCTGGCAGTGGAAACCCTAAGTTTCAGGGTTTTCGCACCCCATATATTGGACCATTAGCGCCTCCCACTGTCCTCTATCACCCCTTGAGAGCCAGAAACCCTAATTTCCGTGAGTGTGAGCTTGGAGAGTGTTTTGGAGCTTTGAGAAGTGATTTTTGTGAAGGAAACTTGTAGATCAAGAGGCTAGCATCAAGGATTTCGTGTGGATCCAGAGTCTACTTCAGTATGGGCACGCCTTGGAGGTAATAAGCTGTTACCTTGACCTCTTTTCTTCTAGAATCATTCATATGTGGAGGCTAGGGCTTTCTTTAGTTATTCATGAAGGGATTTTGGTATGGGAGCTAGATCTGAAGTTGAAACTTCAGATCTGAACCTCTTTTGAGTCCTAAGTCCATAAAGTTTCCAGCTCTTGCAAGGATGAGACTCTCCTAAGGTGTAAAGCTCCATTAGAAGCTTAGATTGGTCATTTAGAGCCTTTAGGGCCTTGCATGCGTGTAAAGTTTGCAACTTTACGTGATAAACATGCCTTAGAAGCTTGGATCTGTAATCTGGAACCTTGGCATGGCTTAAAAAGTGTTTGCATGGATGAAGGTCTGCAAGGACTCGGCGAGTTGCATAATCAACTCGGCGAGTCACATGAAGATGGTCATGAACTCGTCGAGTTGATGAACAACTCGGCGAGTCTGATGAAGATTGCCTTGGGCTCGGCGAGTCAGTCGACTGACTCGGCGAGTCGACTAGGGTTTTTCCCAATCTTTGGACACATATGAACTCGACGAGTTAAAAGGGAACTCGACGAGCCAACCAAGGATTTCACAACTTCTCGAGTTCAGGAAGGACTCGACGAGTCGAGTCAACATGGACTGTTGACTTTGACTGTGGACTTTGACTTTGACCAAGAGTTGACCAGTTGACTTCTGAGGGTATTCTGGTAATTTGGAAATTGATGAAAAAGGGTTTTATAGTAACTATAGGCGGTGGAGTTCGTGTTGGTGATCCGGGAGTTGAGCTTTCTAGTTTCAGACGACAGTTACGAGGTGAGTTATCCTCACTATACTAAGGGGTCTAAGGCACCAAGGCCGGCCCATTGGATATGTTATCCTACCAGTGTTAGATGTAAGTATGAGTTAGTGTTGCATACTAGTGATTATGCCAGTTAGGTAGACCTGTAGGACTACCTGTGAGATTATATGATTATTGCATGCTCAGTGGTTATGTTGTATGTTATATGTTATGTGGGATGGGTTGAGGTTGTACCGCTCCGTGCGGTAGCCGACAAACCCTAGGAGCATTCCAGTTACGAGCTAAGGGAGACTCGTACTGTGGGCTTGGGAGCATTCCAGTTACGGGCTAAGGGAGACTCGTACTGTGGGCTCGATGGCAAGCCAGATGTGAGGTGTGGGCCCGTAAGGCAATCCAGACTCACACTGTGGGCCTAGGGGTAATCCAGCCTGTAAGGCTGTTGACCCATTACATGCTGTTCAGTATGATATGATATGTTATTGCTGACATGGTTATGTGGACTGTATGTGTATCGGTATTTTGAGGGAACTCACTAAGCTCTCGGGCTTACAGTTACAGTTTATTGTTTCAGGTACATCAGGGGATCGCGGCAAGGCGAAGGCGTGATCGTACAGCTCCTCACTTTTTATGACTATGTTTCTGGGATGCTCTGATATTAAACTATTTTGAAAACATTTTGTAATGACTAATGGGTTTTGAATTGTTTAAAAAGTTTTAAATTGGCTTGTAATTTTTGGGTGTTACAAACCATGTCAATATTGAAGAGTTTATATATGCAAATTTGAACAAGAAATTATATGTAGTGGGTGTTTGGGAGTGCTTATCAAATTAGCTTATTAGCTTATTGACTTTTCAAAAAACTAATAAGCTAAAAAAAGTGTTTGGGTTGTTCAAAAATGTTTTTCAAACAACTTTTTCAGTAGGCAAAATAAGAGAGTTTCAAAAAACTACAAAATCCTAGCTTTTTTCTTATGGCTTTTTAGCTTTTCCTATAATTTTTTACCTCTAAAAAGATAAACCAAACACTTTTTAAAACCAACTTATTGACTTTTTAGACAAAAAAATTCCGACTATTAACTTTTTGAATAGAAAAGCCCAAGAAACCGGTTAATTAATTCATTTTAGCCCTTTTTGACATTTGAGTAGGTCATGAGACAAAATCGTTAACTTTTGCAAAATAATGAGACTTTTCTGCAGATTTCGTCAAAATTTGTATATAATGTATAAACATATTTTTTACGTAATTATATGTCTTTTTACGTATTTACGTATTTTTTTTAAAGTTTTTATATGTATATTTTCACGTATTTTAAATATATAATCGTATTTTTTTACATATTTATATGTACTTTTAAGTATTATATATATTTTTATGTGTTATTTTATGTATAAATATGTATTTTCATATATTAATGTATTTTTTTAAAGTTTTTTATATGGATGTTTATGTATTTTTATGTATTTTAAATGTATAATTTTTTTTAAGTATGTATATGTATTTTGAAGTATATTAATTATTTTTATGTGTTATTTTTTATGTATTACGTATTTATATATTTTTAAGTGATTTATATAGATGTTTAACTTTATGTATTTTAAATGTATAAACATATTTTTTACGTATTTATATGTATTTTTAAGTATTTCAAATTTTTTATGTGTTACTTTTTATTTATTACGTATTTATATGTATTTATGTATTTTTAAAATTTTTATATAGATATTTATGTAATTTTATGTATTTTAAATGTATAAACATATTTTTTTTACATAGTTATATGTATTTTTACATTTAAAATACATATAAATACGTAAAAAAATACGTATATACATTTAAAATACATAAAAATACATAAATATCTATATAAAAAACTTAAAAAAATACATATAAATACGTCATACACATAAAAATACATAAAACAAATGTGTAAAATACTTAAAAATACATATAAATACGTAAAAAATACATTTATACATTTACAATACATAAACATCTATGTAAAAAACTTAAATAATAAAGATAATTACGTAAAAATACATATAAATATGTAAACATAAAAAATAACACATAAAAATACATAAATAAATATTTAAAATACTTAGAAATACATATAAATACATAAAAAATACATTTATACATTTAAAATACATAAAAATACATAAACATCCATATAAAAAACTTTAAAAATACATAAATACGTAAAAATACATATAAATACGTAATACATAAAAAATAACACATAAAAATACATTAAAATATGTAAAATACCTAAAAGTACATATAAATACATAAAAGAATACGTTTATACATTTAAAATACATAAAAATACGTAAACATATATATATATATATATATATATATATATATATATATATATATATATATATATATAAACTTAAAAATACATAAATACATAAAAAATACGTTTATACATTATATACAAATTTTGGACGAAATCTACAGAAAAGTCTTACAATTTTGCAAAATTTAACGATTTGTCCTCATGAGCTGCAAAACAGGTCAAAATGGTTAAAATGAATAAATTAGCCAGTTTTTTGTAATTTGCTATTCAAAAAGTTAAATAGTAAAGACTTTTTGTACAAAAATTTTTTAGGACTTTATTAAAATTTTTTCTCAAAATATTGGAAATTTTCTGTAAATTTCCCAAAAAGTACACAATTTATGTCGATACTTATTCAAAGGGCGCATAATATTCTTCTTAATTTAGCAAATTGAAAACAAATTTCCAGTTTGGGTTTTCAGAGATGATTGTAGAACCATGGATGTTTGTGAGTCAAGAACTAAAGTTATTGTTTCTCCAGCAGATGGATATAATGGTATTCTTTTAATGTTTTTTGATTTGTTAATTACAATCTTCCTATTTATCTTACTGACTTCTCTCTTTAGGCACTGCTAACAATGGCAAAAGGGATAAATGGGTTTGGTACAGAACCTGTACTCATCCCTCTAAAGTAAATGGATCGTGAGGAATTAATTGACTTTTCATTATGACAATTCAAATTTTCGTACAACCAATTTTCAATTCTCCTAATGCATCACCAAAACTGGAATAAGAATCATCATTCCGAATGGATGTGAGAAAGTAAAATCAAGAATTAGTAGAAATATTGAATGACACTGGCGTGTAGAATTCAAATAATCAATGAATGGGGGATGTAGGGAGTCACCGGAGATGTTAGACACAAGTAAACCACGCAGAGCTGAAAATATAAAGATAGGTGACAACTTGTGTTGTTTTAATATGATTCAAGGCTTTCAAAGAGTTAAAGAAGTAGGGGTAGAATTGTCATTTAATTCTTTTTCGTAATTATAATAATTTTAAGTTACAAAAGGATTATAAAATGTTTAAAAATATTGAAAAATAGGATTTGGGCAAATATGATATTTTGAAAGATTAGAAAGGATATAGATGATATTTAAATATTAAGCTGAACAAATACGATATTTTACCTTTACTAAGGACATATACGAAATTCTCCCCAAAAAATAATAGAATTTTGTGTAAGATAAAGATTGGTTAATAGTGAAGGTTGAACATCATATAAATAGAGATACATAATGGGTCATTGGCCTGGGCCTAAACGCTAATCACTAACATCCCCCCAATCGGGATGAGACGATTAAACTGGAAAAAAACATAGATGAAAACAGTTGCGATAGTAGATATTTGACGATGACGGCTAACAACTGCTCGTTGGAGAAGGAGAGAGAAGAAGCGACAGCTAGTGGCGGTTCCTTTGCATAAGAAGAGAGGAGCGGCGACGACGATGATCATGCAGTTGGCGGCAGAGGAGTCCAGAGAAAAGCAACGAGAAAGAAAGAAGGCTCGAGTTGCGACGGACAGAGCCCATTCTGGCTGACTCGGAAAATAGATTTGAAGAAGAGGCGAGCTGAGGAGAAGGCAGAAGGCTTGGAGGTAGGGCCATCCGAGGAGGAGGCATAAACGGACGAGACAATAGAAGAAACCGATGAAAAAACTTTGGTTTGATGCCGACAACTGTTTTATTATTTAGGAAGGGAAAAAAAGGAAAAAAATATGGAGCATAATGAAGACACCTCTTATAACTATTAGAGAATGTTGTCGGAGGTGGAGGGCTGGTAGCTACATGTTGTGATCAACAGTAGAGTTTTAATCTAGAGCTCTGATACCATGTAAGATAATAGATTGATTAGTAGTGGGGTTTAAACCTCATATAAATAGGGATGCATAAGGGTCATTGGCCTAACCTAAACCTTAAAAGACTTTGCCTAAACCCTAATCACTAACATTTTGCATATGTACCATATCCACAATTTGTTGTGATTTTCATCCCAAAAATGAGAATATGATATGATATGAATAACGGATTGGAATATATAGTAAAAAGTTTTATGGTTTATGATTATTTTTATTTTAAGAAAAATAGATGAACTAATTATAAAAAATCATGGTTTCTTTCGTGCGTAAAAAAAATAATAAAAAAAATAAAAATAAATAAATAAAAATTATATTTTCACGATCAAAGCAATTTCATCATTTTTACCTCCGATTTTAATGAAATAAATTAATACAAATGATTAGTTTTGGAACAAAACAAGGAAAAATCATATTACAAAGCATTATACGTTAATACTTTTTTAATCAACTATTTCTCTATCATCTTATTTGTTCTAGTGATATCCTTTCTCAAAATATTACTCATGCTATATGATGAACTTTGGGACGGGTTTAACATGTCCCACTCAAACGGTATACCTTATATATAATGTTAATCTCAAATGGTTTATGCCAGATAATTTGATTAAGATTAAACAAAGATATATTTAAAAAGTATACCGACATTGTTTATTAAACCCCCCACTAAGTTGGATTGATGAAGGAGATAGCACTTGGAAGGAGTGTGGATGCCTCACGAATGCCACCAAACCTTTTGGAGGAGTTCCTTGGTTGCCACCATTTTGCATGTAATTTTCCATTAAAGCCCTCCGATCACTCTACTTTTCAAATTAGTGTTTGCCTTTTTTTCCATTCTTTTATTATCCAAATGAAAATCAATTATTGCTTTCGATTCATAGGTAGCTTCTTCTTTTTATCTATATTTAAAAGTGGTCAATAAAATAGTTATTTTTTTAACCGGCAAATACAAATATATAAATCTACTCCTAATCTAACACCTAATACCACCTATGTCCACAACGGGACTTGAACCCTCGACCTCAAAGAGGGAGGACACCACCTGGTACCGCTGGGCTAAAAGCCCTTTGGTCAATAAAATCGTTATACTTTCAAAAACTATTATTTGTTGGAAGGAAATGAACATCTCCTTTAAAAATATTTTTTTTATTAAATTTGGACACATAAATATGTCCATTTATTGTCGGCTAATATCAAAATAAAGAGAATGCGGCTATGATTTATTATTAAAGAAAAAACAACAACTATAAATATCTAAGGTCAACATAGCTAAATGGCAAAATAAAAGTCCAACAAAAAATAGTTCAATAACTTTTATAGCCCAATATCTTTTATTATGCTAATGCCCCTTCAAACTCACAATGCAATAACGATACGCATTGAGAGTTTGTTAGAACAAAAGCAAAAGTGAGAGGTAGATTATACCTTCGTGAAAAATATCGGCAATCTGCAAGGCTGTCGGAACATATGGTAGCAAGACGGTTCCTAGTTGTAGATGATGACAAGTGATATGATAGTCAATCTCGATATAATTCATCCTCTAATGGAAAACACAATTTCTTGGAATTTGTATCACACTGTTGTTGTCACAATGTAAGAGGTAGGTTCGGAAACATCAACACTCATATATGCAAGAAGCCAACATAACAAAACAATTTCACAAGTAGTCACAACCATAAATCGATACCCAACCTCTTTAGAATGCAAGAAACAACATCATGTTTCTAACCTTTCCATGAGATCAACGTATCTCCAAGAAAAGTATAAAAACAAGCGGTGGACTTGCGACCATTAGGATCTTTATCCCAATTAACATCACTATAGGCACACAACTCTAAAGAAGATGTTGACTGGAACAAGATGTTTTGAAACTAAGTGCCATGAAAATACCTCAAAATGCAAAGAACAACTCCCCATTGGACACTAGTAGAAGCTGTGACAAACTGACTAACCATGTAAAATACATGATCGATGTCTAGTCAAGTGACTCTAAGCTAAATCAAACTGCCCACATTAGTATGATAAAGGCTCGTGTATAATAAAAGAAAACCATTAGAAGAAGAATGTGTGTTGGTTTCAAGAGTTGTGTAAACGATCCTATTGTCGTAGAGTCGTGGACGTTTAAAAAGACTAAGGATGTATTTAGTCTGAGATAAAAGATGGTCCTTTTAAGATCACACAACCTGAATACCCAAAAATAACACAGCAAGCCCACGTCTTCATAGAAAACAATGAGCCAAATAATGCTTCAAGGACTCAATTCCATCATAGTCATCAATGATAATAATCATGTAATCCACTTATAAGGATATGGGAATCCAGCATGCACTTGTGCATCTAACAAATAATGTCAAATCATGATTGCTAGGAAGAAAACCCAAGAGACGCAATTACTATGGATAATTTTTTAAACCAAGCACGAGGGGATTGTTTGAGATCGTGTAGAGCTTTCTAAAGCCAACAAACTTCACCCATATTGTGAGAAATACTAGGGGTAGGAGTCATGTAGACCTGCTCATACGGATCACCATTCAAGAATGCATACTTGACATCCATTTGAAGGATCTGCCACTAACGAGTAGCTACGACCGCCATCAGAGTATGAACAGTCGTAATTTTTATAACCAACGCAAAAGTCCCCTCATAATCCATTTTATACTTTTGTATGTATCCTTTTCCAACAAACATGGCCTTGTCGTTTAACTGACGTGTTATACTTGGTTTTTGTGACATCCCCCAAATTTCAGAACCAATTAAAACTTTTTCTTTACGCTTTATTAAATTGAGATGCGGAAGTTCCCAGCTTAAATAAAACATTGTTGAGATAACAAGTTATTTCATTATATTAAATTTTTTGAGGATGTCAACGTTCATATCGAAACATACATGACAATGTAAATGAAATACTATAACAGGTTCATCTCGTATTTCACTCAGCATCCTAAATAAGCTTCAACAGCCTTACATCCACTACCTATGATGCACATAAAATGAGTGGGTAAGCTTTGGAAAACCTGGTGAGATGCATAGGGTTTTCAAGCCCATAATAATATAATGATAATAAATCATAGTGTCATTCCTACAAAACAATCATTGACAGATAATATATGTATATAAAATCTGACATAAATATCCTTAAGACATTCTACCCAGCCCACTGATTCTCATGAATCCTAAGTCAATGATTATCTGGAGGAATCACCCTACCTGATAAACCGTTTGAGTATCTGGTTGTCTACACAGCTTGGGAGTTGATGGCCAGTGTAAGTTATATAAAGGTAACCAATGTTCAGAGTTATTGATAAATATTTTATCTACATCTGTGGGCTATAAATCCACACTAGCAACGTACTTAACTAGACCGACTAGAATAGTCAAGTGTTGTCATCTACTCTGGTCGATGACCCAGACATACTTGCCAGTTGTCTGATCTGGACCCACCATTTATGGTCATCCAAGAAAGAGGAGGATTACGATGCTCCACTCTGATCTCACACTCTACCCATGAATGAGACCTAAACCATGTCCAACTTATTGGGAACTAAACACCTTATACAAGTCTTATTATAACTAATCCAAACTTATACTAAAGGCAAACTACGTCCGATACAGTTCTTAGTACACAGTACTATTATAGGTATACAAGTAGCACAGAGTATAAATAAAACAATTAAAATTTAATAAATACTTTTATTAAATTATGCTCTTGAAAGTAACTACGCACTCACCTAACAAAAGTAGGTGACTAGAGGTTAGGGCAGCGCTTCGCCTTAACACTTCTCAACGACCTCCATGTATAAAGCACTAAATCTTAGTCTAGTTTCATAATCTTGGCGACTATTTAATGATAGTCTAGATTACTCAATAATTCTAATGTCTACATCAAGATCTATCAAGCAAGGAATAACCAGGTAGGATCATATCGGAGGTAGGGTTTGTTTGGTATACAAAGTATACTGTTTGGAAATCCCACTTTAAACACCTCACTAAATCCAGCCTAGACATCACTCCTGTAAATATATCAATCGGTATAACGATTTGGAATTACTGATAAATCTTAATTACATGTTCATAATAACGACTTATGATGATGACCATAATTTGCATTGAAGCAGAGTAAGTGTAAGGATACTTAAAGAGTTTTTCTGACTATAGGTCTGGAATATGTATATGCAAAGACTTGATGAGTTGAAAAACTCTTAGATCGATTAGATCTTCAACATGTTAAACAATAAAAGCAAACAAATACAATCAACACGATATAGAATCAAGTAATGCTTAATGATTCAAATGTAGTCACGCCTCAGCAGAGCTCAATTAAGAACTTCCACTGTCGAGGCGAGCTAGGGTTTGTAGTACAATGATCAGAATAATAATTAAAGCGCTACCGTCAAAGGATGCATGCATGCACCTTAAATTCTAAACCCTAATAAAATAAGCACGGTTGGACAGGCCCAAACCGGATAACAAAACTGGGCTAAGGACCGAGCCCAAGGATGCAACACTAATAGACCCAACAATCTCCCCCTTTGCGTCAAATGGGGCGAGACTTCACTTCGGTCTTTACTTCGGTGGAGGTTGAGTAGTTCGCTTCACAACCTTGAACAATTTTGGAATGATGGCAAGAAGAGTTTGTCTGAAAGCCATATATCACCGAAGCATATCTGAGAACAGCTTCTTGTCTGCTGCACTATTTTGATCACACCCATGGATAAGCTCAAGAATGTTGTGACATCCCCTAATTTCTCGGCCAAAAAAGACCGATTTAATTTATGATTTTTAAAATAAAATCAGAGAAATCTTTTCAAAAGATATTGCAGAATAGGTCCCCAATATAAAACATGATAATGTTTATCAAAACCTTTCTTTAAGAAATATATAATTTCCTTTTATATTAAAACCTCGGGATGTCATGTTTCGATACAGATCAAAAACATAAACAAGACATTATAAGCCTTACAACAGTTATTTATAACTACTGGCCTATAATCCATAAATCACTCATCATCATCATCCGACTATGCTCGGGGTCCACTACCTGTAATCATAAAAAGCTGAGTGGGTCAGGCTTGGAAGCCTGGTGAGCATATAGGGTTTTCAACCCACAATACATAATTTAATATGCTTAAACATCAATCAATCAACCGAATTACCCCAACCCCATTATCTTATTTATTTCTTAAGGGTTTACCCTAAGAATCAACTATCACTCCTTCCTAAGGATTCATCCTAAGGAATAGACACAAAGTCACCTCGTCACCGGGGTTTATACAACGGGCACTAAGTCCATAGCTGCCAAGGTTTATTCAACATATGCTAAGTTCATAGCTCTCATTTATCGACAGTATTATTTACAGGTATTCCCCCCTGCAATACATGTCAATGGGTTTTTAGAGTACATCAAATGAACATATAGTTCATTACACCTACAGGTTGCGGGCCTGCTAGTGTTCCACAGACTGTCTAGAATAGTCCATGGTTGTCATCCATACTCTGCTGAATGACGGGGGCCCACGTTTGGGTAAGGGCTTTTCTCATATTACACCACTCACGCCAACGTTTGGGTAAGGGCTTCACCCCTCACTATCAACTCATGATCTCATTTCACCACTCCCTCTCAACTCATGATCTCATTTCACCACTCACTCTCAACTCATGATCAATATTACTGATCATCTCCTTTGTCCAACTCACCTTTCATCACACCCACTATTTCATCTACCCATGTTTTACCCAACATTTTTCGTAGATAAAAATACATATACAGTTTAAATTATTTAAAAACCTGTATAAATCATTCCTTCAACACCCATCTCAAATAAACAAACAATATATATTCACACAGCACGTATTTTATGTAAAATACTTCATATCTATGTGTAAGGTGAAAGTAACTACACACTCACCTGATTAATTAAAATCGGGCAGCAATTCGTTTCCTAAAACGATCGTTTCTAATAAAACCGGGAGTTTTATTGAGAAACCGGGCTCTGCGAAGGGTCGGGCTTCGAAACCGAAAAGATAAATTTTTTGGGCTTCTCGGGCACTTCGTGGCGTATTCCGGGGGTTATAATTGATATCGGGGCTTCGAGGGAAGTTGAAATGAAAGAAATATTGAAAAAAGGGCTAAAAATGACAAGTTTTCAAAGTTTACCCGGGAGGTCTCGCACCCTCCTATTTATAGGGCCGAGCCTCCTGATCCAACGGCTGAGAAGAAGCCACGCATCGCAGATCCGAGGGCTCGCAGGGAAGGCTCGCACGTGGGCTCGCACATGGCTGCGCATGCGAGGGCCTCGCTGGAGGCTTCTGATTGGACCGCTTCGGACAGCTGGTGCGACACGCGTCGGGGCGAGGTAAGGCGGCTTCGGATGGAGGAGTCACCTGGCACGCGTCGGACTCTCGGCTGCACACGCGTCACTCCTCGGATGCTCCCACGACTTCGGTGACTCATCAGAATTTCGGACACGTGGCACCTGCGAGGCGAGGACACGTGGCCGAAGTCCACCTATGCAAAATTCCTCCGTTTTGGGGATTTTTTCTCGTTTTTCGTGCCAAAACTTCTAAAATTCATAACTTTCGCATACGAGCTCCGTTTTTGACGTTCTTTATATGCACGCGTAGGTAAAATTACGCTCTACAACTTCCATTTAGACTTTGTCGGCTAATTTTGAATTTAATTTTTATATTATTATTTTTAACAGACCGGGACAAGAAATCAGTTAAAAATTCATAACTTCTTCATCCGACGTCCGTTTTCGTCAGACTTTTTACCGTTGTGCTACTAACTTCGATTCTCGTTTAGGTCGTGTCGGCTAAAAATCACTCGATCTAAAATTCGAGTTTTTAGCTGTCTACTGCTAAGCTGAAACTTCGAAAAATCATAACTTCCTCATACGAAGTCAGATTTGGGCGTTCTTTTTATCGAACTTCTCGGTTTAACGAATACTACGAGTTTCGTTTAGATTATTAAGGCTAAAAAGTAGTTTATCAAAAACTCACTTTTTACGACATTCGACACCGTGCCGGTTTGTTGCGAAACTTCGACATGTCATAACTTCTTCGTTATAACTCGGATTTCGGCATTCTTTATATATCTGTAATCCTTGTCACGCCCACCACAAGTTTCTTAATAGATATCGGCTTTATCTAAAATTTAATTTTTGACGCTCATTTTTATTCTTAATTATTAAAACCCTAATAATTAAGCATAAAACACATAAAACACATAATATTCACATAATTCCTTTTCATTTCTCCAAAATGAGTCACAAAGGTTAACCTAGACCATTATGTCAATATTAATGCCTAGCCTAGAAACACGGGCGTTACAACTCTCTCCCCCTTTGGATGATTCCGTCCCCGGAATCACACAACGACAAACAACTACGGGTAGCGACTCACCATGTCACTCTCCGTTTCCCAGGTGAGATTTGGCCCATTTATATGTTTCCAACGCACAAGCACTAAATCGACTATCTTACGTTACAACTTCTTAGTCTTACGGTCAACGATTGCCTCAGGTTCTCCAATTAACCTCTTGCTCTCATCCAACCTTAATTCAGAAATGGGAATTATGTCGGGCACACCTCCCGTGAACTTCCTCAAATAACACACATGAAATGTGTTATGAATACCCTCCAGTTCTTCCGGTAATTCTAGCTTGTAAGCTTGATTCCCGATCCTCCGAAGAACTTTAAATGGTCCAATAAACCTTGTACTCAACTTTCTCCTTCCATGACGAGACTTTAAGTAAAACCGAATCTCCAACTTCGAATGATATCGGTTGTCTTTTCTTGTCAGCATAGCTCTTTTGAGCAGCTAACATCCTTTCCCTAATCACTTTCAACTTTCCAGCAGTCTGATGGACTATTTCAAGTCCCATAAGCTGCTTTTCCCCAGCTTCCAGTCACCATGACGGCATTCAACACTTTTCCCCATACAAAGCGTGATAAGGTGCCATCTAGATGTTCGAGTGGAAACTGTTATCATAGGAAAATTCTACTAAAGGTAAATATTCATCCCAGTTACCTTGGAATTCCAGGGTACATGCTCTCAACATATTCTTCAACGTTTGAATCGTTTATTCGCTCTGACCATCGTTTGAGGATGGTAAGCTGTACTCAAACACAACTTGGTACCCAATTCCTCTTGTAGACTCCTCCAAAACCTTGAGGTAAAACGACTGTCACGATCGGATACAATCGTTAATGGAACACCGTGAAGCCTCACAATTTCCCTCACGTAAGAATTCGCAAGTTTATCCATAGACCATTTCTCGTTAGCGGCTATGAAATGCGCATTCTTAGTGAAGCGATCAACGACCACCTAAATCATGTCGTGATCGTTCCTTGTTCTGGGCAGTTTAGTCACAAAATCCATAGTGATGTCTTCCCATTTGCCCATGGGTATAGGCAAGGGTTCTAAACTCCCATATGGTTTCTGATGTTGTGCCTTAACCCTAGCACAAGTTACACACACTCGGCCACATACTTTGCAACATCGAGCTTCATCGCCGGCCACTAGTAATAGGGTTTTAGATCCCTATACATTTTCGTACTGCCGGGATGAATCGAGTACATGGTTTTGTGAGCTTCTTCCATCAGAAGACCTCTTACTCCTCCCGCCTTAGGTACCCAAATCCTATCTTTGAATACCTTCAGTCCTTGACCGTTTGTATCAAACACCAACGTTTTGCCCAAACGTTCCTCCTTTTGGTCATTTCTCTCTAAAGCTTCCTCTTGAGCTTTCACAATTGTCGAGACAACTTCAATTCTCAACGCTCTTGGCCTTTTCTTTTCAAGATTTACCTTCCGACTGAGAGCATTAGCAACAACATTTGCTTTACCAGGGTGGTAAAGTATCTCACAGTCGTAGTCCTTGAGTAACTCTAGCCAGCGCCGTTGCCTCATGTTCAATTCCTTCTCCATACCTTTAAGGCGAATACTACCGCTGCCAACTCCAGACCATGAGTGGGGTAGTTCTTTTCATGCTCTTTCAATTGCCTCGACGCATACGCTATCACTTTATCCCTTTGGGTCAGAACACAACCTAACCCAACTCCAGAGGCATTACTATAAAATGTAAAGTCATCAACTCCTTCAGGTAACGAAAGAATCGGTGCTTCACACAACTTCTTCTTTGACTTCTCAAAGCTTCCTATGCTTCTTATTCCAAGTATAGACAGCTCCTTTGTGGGTCAAAGCTGTCAATGGAGTCGCGATCGAAGAAAAGCCTTGGATAAATCAGCGATAATATCCAGCTAATCCTAAAAAGCTTCCGATCTCCATAGGACTTTCAATCGTAACCTTCGAGTTACAAAATAAATCCTTATTGAGGACTCCTTATTCTTCTTAGAATAAGTATTTTCCTTCGTTTATTGTAATAGACTGATGGGTCATGTTCTAATGATCTCTCATTGTATACTGCACTACTTAGACTCAGATCTCCTAGGGACAAACCTTCCTTCATGTTCTAATGTGATACAATCACAGTTCAACATGTATCATTTCTAACTACCTACTTCTTTAACAATGAGTGCGATACTTCTACTGATCGCTTTGATCATTTCTCACTTCAATCTTCTGGCTTAAGTTAAATACTACATCGAACTTGGTTCTCTGAACCACATAATAAACTCATCTTAGTCGGACTCGATTCGATATGACCTCTAAGGTCGGAATAACAATCATCTTCTTAGTCATTACCGAAACGATGGTAACGACAGACTAGAATAAGACGGAATCAATTACTAGCTCCTTCGTAACCTTGTGACTTTCCCTGATCCAAGTGTGAGTCCTGTGCTTCCAGTAGTATAGATCTCTACTACTATTCACACCTACTCATACTCGTCCCAAGTACTGTCTCGCAGTCCCCAAGTCCTAAAATCACAAAACAATTTAACACATACGGATGTGTCCAATTAATCATAAAACTTTCCTAGACTCTACTAGGACTTCTTCCATGCGTATCTTCAATCATCAATTCTGCTTCAACTTGGTTGGTGATGGAAATTCCAGACGATTGGGACAACTTCAAGAATTACACCAACCATTCCATTCATCAGATAACAAAACCAGGGTTTATATTATTTCCTTGAAACGATTACACAAAGGTTCAAGTTTACCCTATACTATGCCTCTAATAGGCTAAACCACTTGTTACTATTCACATTATTACTTCGTAACTTGATCTTTGGGTATCAAGTCTTTACTTCTACTTCCTAGCGTTATTAATCGCTTCGTCAAGGATATTCTGAAATTCCCTTGGCGTTGGCGGTGCACTTGACCTTGTTACTTCATTGTTCCTCGGACAGTTCTTAGAAATATGGCCTTCTTCTTTACATATATAACACACCCCCTTGAGAATCGTACACTGATTGGCGTAATGCCCTATTTCTCCACACCTAAAGCACTTCACCTTCCCGTCACAATTCCCAGAGTGTTTATTTTTGCACTTCCCGCACCATTTTCCTTTATCTCTTCTTTTGCCAGACTTTGAGGATATGTTGCTCTTGTTGGGCCTTGAAGACTCCTCAAGTTTCCTCTTTTTGTCAACTTCAACCTTGTTGGCGGTCCTGTCATTGATCATTTCTTCAATAGACTTAGCAACCCTAATAGTTGCCTCAAGAACAGATGCCTGACATACTGGCACAGTAAGTTCATCCTTACTTTTTTGAAGTAAACGTTTTGTTTCTTCCATCTGTTCATCTAACATCGTACGCACCATTGCCTGTACCCCAGCCATCGTGATTGGCTCAGGCTGCGGATTATCGTTTCCGGATTCACTTTGCGTACTTGCCATTTCGATCTATACACCAATCGTAGGTGATTTTAGATCTTTATTTTCGATAGACGTTAAATCTTCGTTATTACTCCGAAACGTTTATATGTTAGTTCTAATATCGTAATCATACGTTTAGAATCCTACACACATAAGGTTTCCAGATCCGGTCGGCAACAGACCATAGATCCGAACAAATAATAGCATCATTATAGCTATAACACTAAACATTTAGCACATAAAAGCATTTTAGGCATCTTTCCTAAAATAAACTAGTGCTCGTGTCTAAAATATGGTAGACACTCATCTTACAATCATCACTTAGCATTCTAAGTTTAAGTCTAGAAATCCTAAAATTTCTTAGTTCGCTTAAACTAATGCTCTGATACCAACTGTGACATCCCCTAATTTCTCGGCTAGAAAAGACCGATTTAATTTATGCTTTTTAAAATAAAATCAGAGAAATCTTTTCAAAAGATATTGCAGAATAGGTCCCCAATATAAAACATGATAATGTTTATCAAAACCTTTCTTTAAGAAATATATAATTTCCTTTTATATTAAAACCTCGGGATGTCATGTTTCGATACAGATCAAAAGCATAAACAAGACATTATAAGCCTTACAACAGTTATTTATAACTACTGGCCTATAATCCATAAATCACTCATCATCATCATCCGACTATGCTCAGGGTCCACTACCTGTAATCATAAAAAGCTGAATGGGTCAGGCTTGGAAGCCTGGTGAGCATATAGGGTTTTCAACCCACAATACATAATTTAATATGCTTAAACATCAATCAATCAACCGAATTACCCCAACCCCATTATCTTATTTATTTCTTAAGGGTTTACCCTAAGAATCAACTATCACTCCTTCCTAAGGAATAGACACAAAGTCACCTCGTCACCGGGGTTTATACAACGGGCACTAAGTCCATAGCTGCCAAGGTTTATTCAACATATGCTAAGTTCATAGCTCTCATTTATCGACAGTATTATTTACAGGTATTCCCCCCTGCAATACATGTCAATGGGTTTTTAGAGTACAGCAAATGAACATATAGTTCATTACACCTACAGGTTGTGGGCCTGCTAGTGTTCCACAGACTGTCTAGAATAGTCCATGGTTGTCATCCATACTCTGCTGAATGACGGGGGCCCACGTTTGGGTAAGGGCTTTTCTCATATTACACCACTCACGCCAACGTTTGGGTAAGGGCTTCACCCCTCACTATCAACTCATGATCTCATTTCACCACTCCCTCTCAACTCATGATCTCATTTCACCACTCACTCTCAACTCATGATCAATATTACTGATCATCTCCTTTGTCCAACTCACCTTTCATCACACCCACTATTTCATCTACCCATGTTTTACCCAACATTTTTCGTAGATAAAAATACATATACAGTTTAAATTATTTAAAAACCTGTATAAATCATTCTTTCAACACCCATCTCAAATAAACAAACAATATATATTCACACAGCACGTATTTTATGTAAAATACTTAATATCTATGTGTAAGGTGAAAGTAACTACACACTCACCTGATTAATGAAAATCGGGCAGCAATTCGTTTCCTAAAACGATCGTTTCTAATAAAACCGGGAGTTTTATTGAGAAACCGGGCTCTGCGAAGGGTCGGTCTTCGAAACCGAAAAGATAAATTTTTCGGGCTTCTCAGGCACTTCGTGGTGTATTCCGGGGGTTATAATTGATACCGGGGCTTCGAGGGAAGTTGAAATGAAAGAAATATTGAAAAAAGGGCTAAAAATGACAAGTTTTCAAAGTTTACCCGGGAGGTCTCGCACCCTCCTATTTATAGGGCCGAGCCTCCTGATCCAACGGCTGAGAAGAAGCCACGCATCGCAGATCCGAGGGCTCGCAGGGAAGGCTCGCACGTAGGCTCGCACATGGCTGCGCATGC
Source organism: Lactuca virosa (assembly GCF_052849685.1). Taxonomy (NCBI): domain Eukaryota; kingdom Viridiplantae; phylum Streptophyta; class Magnoliopsida; order Asterales; family Asteraceae; genus Lactuca; species Lactuca virosa. The sequence goes on from NC_136426.1 coordinate 15,073,890, forward strand.
GAGGGCCTCGCTGGAGGCTTCTGATTGGACCGCTTCGGACAGCTGGTGCGACACGCGTCGGGGCGAGGTAAGGCGGCTTCGGATGGAGGAGTCACCTGGCACGCGTCGGACTCTCGGCTGCACACGCGTCACTCCTCGGATGCTTCCACGACTTCGGTGACTCATCAGAATTTCGGACACGTGGCACCTGCGAGGCGAGGACACGTGGCCGAAGTCCACCTATGCGAAATTCCTCCGTTTTGGGGATTTTTTCTCGTTTTTCGTGCCAAAACTTCTAAAATTCATAACTTTCGCATACGAGCTCCGTTTTTGACGTTCTTTATATGCACGCGTAGGTAAAATTACGCTCTACAACTTCCATTTAGACTTCGTCGGCTAATTTTGAATTTAATTTTTATATTATTATTTTTAACAGACCGGGACAAGAAATCAGTTAAAAATTCATAACTTCTTCATCCGACGTCCGTTTTCGTCAGACTTTTTACCGTTGTGTTACTAACTTCGATTCTCGTTTAGGTCGTGTCGGCTAAAAATCACTCGATCTAAAATTCGAGTTTTTAGCTGTCTACTGCTAAGCTGAAACTTCGAAAAATCATAACTTCCTCATACGAAGTCAGATTTGGGCGTTCTTTTTATCGAACTTCTCGGTTTAATGAATACTACGAGTTTCGTTTGGATTACTAAGGCTAAAAAGTAGTTTATCAAAAACTCACTTTTTACGACATTCGGCACCGTGCCGGTTTGTTGCGAAACTTCGACAGGTCATAACTTCTTCGTTATAACTCGGATTTCGGCATTCTTTATATATCCGTAATCCTTGTCATGCCCACCACAAGTTTCTTAATAGATATAAGCTTTATCTAAAATTTAATTAAACCCTAATAATTAAGCATAAAACACATAAAACACATAATATTCACATAATTCCTTTTCATTTCTCCAAAATGAGTCACAAAGGTTAACCTAGACCATTATGTCAATATTAATGCCTATCCTAGAAACACGGGCGTTACAAATGTGCTCCAAACAAGAATTGGAGAATAGATGTTTGTCAGTCAGAGCAAATAAGCATATTTGACCTTCGCCTCTGAGAAACATGACGGTGTGAGACTGTGGATCAATCTTTCCCTTCACCATCAGCTTTGTGTCACCAGCCTTCCCAACAGGCTTGATTGAGGGCCTCTTGCGTATAACAGTGGCAATCTCTTGATCCATCTTCGCCACTTCATGAATGTAACACACTAGCATACGCTTGATGTGATCAATGATGAGCTCATATTCTTTCTGATTGGAGAGAAGGATGTTGTTCAGAAGAATCCAATCGTGTGGATTCAGATTTGGCAGATCAGCAAGGGAGATCATATGGGCCGAACCATCTGATCCTCGGGTCACATTGAATATGATGTTAATGAACTTCCCTGCTGCAGTAGGTTTCAGCACCTTAACTGTTGTGATCTTCTTGTTGCTCCAGGAAAGGTACTGAGGTTGGGAGAATTCATGATAATATTCAAGCAAGTCTTGATCAACCTTCTGGTCAGGAGAAGGAATCGTCACTGTAGACTCGAAGCAGTGAAAGATGAAGGCTTTATGAGTGATTGGCATGTCAAATTGAGAATCATTAGAATTCTCGACATTAAAAGAAAGAACGGGTTCCAGCCAATGTGAACTTAGAGTCTCAATAACCTCCTTTCGTAGCCTTTCCAATTTCCACAGAGGAAACATCGATTTCCTCTGGTTAAGCATATTCGCTTCTCTCTTCTCATTCTCCTTATTAAGGGCAACAGTAACTTTTGCCTTAATCTCTTGAGTAGTGGGCTTGGTTTTGAGAGGACTTGGTTTAAGAATCGTTTCTTCAATAACAACATCATCCTCATCATCAATATCATCAGCAATTCCTTTTCCCCTATCCTGCATGCCCGAACCCGAAGCTGCTTTCCCCTTCGGTTCAGTAACCACCTTTGGTTGTTGTGGTTTCGGTTTCGGTTGTTGAGATGAAGTCTTCGACTCTTCTCCCCCTTGTTGCGGAGAGTCAACGGACTCCGGAACACCCTCTATCCGACTTAGAATATCCAGAGCAGGCCGTAACTTCTCAGCCAAATAACGTCGAACCGAGATAGTAAGAACGGAAACATGGGCTTCAAGAAGATGAAGGAGAATAGAGTGAACATCACCAACATAGCTTTTAACCACAGACCGCTCCGAACGTAGTTCTTCAAGGTCCTTGTTTTCTTGATTAAGCTTGATAGTCTGGTTTTTGAGTTGAGTGGTCCTCAGAGCAAGTGCATCCATCACTTTGTTTTCCAAGGCAAGATCTGCCTGAAGTTTGTTCAAGAGTTCAGAGACGGAAGCTTGATGTTTGACGTGATCAGAGGAGAGGTTCTTGCAAAGCACCTCAAATAGCTCTTTCTCTTGTTGAAGAGATTGAGTGAGGGACTTAACCGAGGCATTGACCTTGTCAGCATTCTGCTCAGCAGTGCCCTGTAAAGATTCAAGGAAAATGTTTGCGTTAGAAATTAGTTTATCGACTTTTTCGGTCGCTTCTGTGCAAACTTTTGTCGAAGCATCAATCGTTGAAGTAGCTTTGGAGATGGAAGCTTCGTGTTCCTTGACCCAGGTGGCCATCAAGTCTTTTAAAGCAGACTCAGAAGAGGAATCCTGAGTAGAGGAGGAGGCCATCAGCTTATCCAGCTTCTCATTCAGCTCCTTGAGATAGCGCTTGGTAACAGGGGCATCATCATCATCGTCGCTTTGCACCCTGTAGGCACTGTAGTAGAAGGTGTCATAATCAACATTGTCACCACCAAGAACGGTATTGGTCTCTGTCGATTTGGTAGGTGATGGAGGTTTGGTAGTAACAGGGGTTTCGGTTGCTGAAGTACGAACCCCCGTATCAGATACGTTGGTCTGAACTCCAGTGGTGGTGGTGGTTGTTGTAGCTTCAGAGAAAATATGTGTAGGAATGGGAATGGTAGAGGAAGGTTGAGAGGTGATTATTGGAAAAGAGTGAGGTATGGAAATAGGAATGGAAACAATTGGAGGAGAAAATGCTTGGGAGCGAACATGTACCTCTGGTGTAGGCGAACGAGGTGGTGTACCACCACAAGCTGAACCTTCATCATCTGAGCTTTCGCTCTCAGATTCGCTAGGAATGGTAGATTGATGACCAATAGGCACGTACTCAGAGTCAGAATCGCTTGATGATTGAAGAATAAGCTTCCGAGCAGGTTTCTTGGCCTTATTCTACTTGGGCTGGGAAGATGCTGCCTTCTCAGACTTTCGCTTCCTTGGAGTCTGAACTTTTGATACTTGACCTCCTTTATCCCCCTTTTTCTCTTCTTGCTTTTTGCCCCGTTTACCAGGTTTGTCTGCTTCCTCAATAGATTTTATCATTTCAGGAGTAAGTTCCCTTGGACCAGAAGAGGGGAGCTTCTTGTATTCCTGAATAATTTTGCTCGTAGGCGACACACATGCATACATTGTCTCAGGAATTAAGCCAACAAAGTGAAACTTCGACGGATGAGTGACAATGATGTTAGTGGTATGAAAGGTAGAAATGAAGGAGGGCAGTGAGTCTGCCATGATTGGAACATGATAACGCTCCATAACCCATTGAGTAATAATGGTCCAAAACCGGGCACATGAAATCTCTGTGTGGCGAGAAGCAGATGAAAAACTTTGTACAAGTTGAAGCCACAAAACCAAACCATAATCAAGGTTGACACCATGGTACAACCCATAAAGCAGATTCATGAAAGACTTGCTAGCACCATCAGATCCTGCACTTCGTTCTGAAAGGCCTTTGAAAAGAAGGGTGAAGAGGCCATTCCATTGAGGAGGAAGGCACGATTTCTTGAACTTGGTCACAGTAGTTAGGGTTTCAATATACCCCATGTTGTAGAACATCGAGAAAAGCTGACCTGTGGAGATGGAATCAGGGTTCACCATGGATTCGTCATAAGTGACCCCTAGCAACGAGCAAAATCGGCTCTTGGAGATCGAAGCTTTCTGGTTGAGAATGTCGAAGTAATTTTTCTCTGCACCTTTATCGTACGTAGCGGTGGAATAGATTTGTGAGAGACATGTCATTGGTACGACTTCCACCGTTGATAGAGCGTTGACGAGTGGGGAGTACTTTAGACATTCCACCACTTGATACATGTAAGTATCGTAGAGGAACGGTATAAGATCGATCAACAAGTTCTGGTTGGACTTGATTGCGAGAAGAGTGGAGCGTGCAGTGGTTTCTTGAACGGAGGAAGATTCTGCCATTGTTGAAGCTTGTTGAAGAAGAAGATGAACAATGAATACGACATTGCCTTCTTTGCTTGAGAGAGATGAAGTGTGGTAGAGAAGAATGCCACAGAAATCAATCCCTTATATACGATTTTGAAGAGAAAGAAATATCGCAAGCAATGATTCCATTAATTTGGGAAACGACGCCTAAAAAGCATGATTAGACAACTGGCAATCCCGATTAAACAGCTGATGATGCATGATTAGGTAACGATTCAAATTCACGCGCGTTTCCATACTTATCCTCCTTTCAAATCACCAATCGATTAGACTTCCTGCTGTGTCACCGCTTGAACCTTCAATTGAATATTTATTACGTTAATTACCAAAGGCTTTATGCCGACCCATCCCTTCGTTTGGAAATAACTGCATTACATCGTTAGGAACCGAAGCTATATATGTATGAATAGCTTATGAATAACAAGACTGTTGGAAAATCCAAGATTTTCGTGCAAGATAGTGTCAAAGATAAAGAAATAAATCAAACTATTTATGGGATTTTGTGGTGTCAATTAAGACATAAAGCAGTGGATCCCGGGCACGAATCTCTTCCTTCAAAGTCAAGAGAGACTTCAAAGTGCTTGTTTGGATTCTCGTTGAATTACGATCAAGTACTTGTTGAGAAGCATTGAAAGGCATCTTTTATATATAAGGTTATTAAGGGTGGCTTTCGCTTAATTCTGGTTTCCGATACTTGATATAAGACCGAAACAGAACGAAGTACTTGTGAGACCGATGTGGCCTGTTAAACAAGTAGGTTTGGAACATATTCAGTGACTTGTTGAAAACCGTGAATTAGAAATCTCAAAAAAAATAAAAAATTGGATCCTTTGGGAAGAAAAGTCGTGGTGCAAGACATTTTCATAAGGATCTCTCAAAATAAAGGAGATTTCAAGGTACTTCCACAAAAAGTGGTTTCGTTAATTTAAAGGTGAAAGCTAGAACATATAATTGTTCACCGTCAATGCTTTAAAGGTTTTGAATTTTGGGTTTCACTTAGCACGTAGTGGCACGAAACTAAGATCATTAACACAGAAGATGTGTAACCGTAAACATCAGTGGTAATGCTGAGAGTCTCAAGGGTTACATTTATGAGATGAAGTATGATGGAGAAAAATTAAGAGGTGGTTAAAGAGCCGAATGTACCTCTGCTATAAAAGATAGACTAAGCAGAAAAACTCTTAACTCCATTTGAGAAGAGTAAGGTAGCTCATGATTAGAGTGAATTTGACAGCCTGATTGGGAAGACATGATTTGTATATATCAAGTCATTAAGGCTTCACTCAAAATCTTTTGAGGCTTGGGTCAACATGCAGCAGCATGCTTCTAGGGACACCTAGCTAGTACATAGATAAAGAATTATACCTGCCCCAGCTCCATCATTGAGAATGGTCCTTATATACAAATTATATTAAGAAAGAAGCAAATAATACAGAAAAGAAAAATATTTTTGGATTTTATAAGATTTTCTGAAAAAGAATTAAAACAGAAAGAAAAATATTTTTGAATTTTATAAGATTTTCTGAAAAAGAATTAAAACACAGAAAAATATTTTTGAATTTTATGAAAATAAAAGGAAAAACATAAAATAAATTGCGAGAAAAGAGAATACATACTATACAACCGAAACCATCATTTGGAGATGAGAAGCGAACCGAGCCCGGTGAGACCGAACCCGAAATAGGCCGAGCGTTCGGTGCATTTTGGTTCCCGTAAGAACCGAACCCGAAATGGACCGAGCGTTCGCTCTATTTCGCTTCTAATTTTTATTGATACAAAAGAGATTTCGGTACAGATTCAGCTTCCATCATTCCTAAGCCTTGTAGGATTTTATTAAAACTTGCTTTAGGCAAGGCCTTAGTAAAGATGTCAGCCAGTTGATCAGTGGTTCTTACGAAATGGATTTCAACGTTACCATCTTCCACATGATCTTTGATAAAGTGATACCTCAGTGCTATGTGTTTCGTCTTTGAGTGTTGCACTGGGTTATGACAAATTCTAATTGCACTCTCTGAGTCACAATATAGTGGGATTTTATTCATGTTCAGGCCGTAGTCTCGAAGTTGACTTTGTATCCAAATGACCTGAGATGTGCATGATGCATCGGCTATATATTCTGCTTCGGCAGTGGAGAGAGACACACAAGTTTGTTTCTTGGATTGCCAGCTAACAACTTTACCGTCCAGAAATTGGCATCCTCCAATGGTACTCTTTCGGTCCAGTCCACATCCCCCAAGATCAGCATCTGATAATGCTTGGACAAAGAACCCTGATTTGGCTGGGTACCACAAACCGAGAGAAGAGGTTCGCTTCAAGTACCGAAAGATGTTCTTCACAGCTAGCAGGTGAGGTTCACATGGATTAGCTTGAAACCTGGCACAATAACAAACAGAGAACATTTTGTCTGGTCGACTTGCTATTAGATACACTAGAGACCTAATCATTTGACGATAAAGGGTCATGTCAGCAGCCGGTTTGTCCAGAGAAGGTGTTAGCTTTGTGCCAAACGTCATAGGAACCTTTACTTTCGAATCTCCCATCATTCCAAACTTGGCGAGCAAGGTCTTCGTGTAAGCCTCTTGATTAATGAAAATGCCTTCGGGTCCCTGTCTTATATTCAAGCCAAGGAAAAAGTTAATAGGACCCATTGAGCTCATTTCAAATTTAGTCTCCATCAACTTCCTAAATTCAGCTGTTAAGCTAGGATTTGTGGAACCGAAGATGATATCATCAACGTAAATCTGAACGATCATAAGGTGGTCACCCTCTCTCTTACGAAAGAAGGTTGGGTCAACCGAACCTTGTTTAAACTTATACATTTTGAAAAATCTAGTTAGAGTTTCATACCATGCCCTTGGTGCTTGCTTGAGACCATAGACTGCCTTGTCCAGAATGTAGCAGTGATCTGGATACTTCTCGTTCACGAAACCCGGTGGTTGCTCTACATACACCGTCTCTTCCAGTTCTCCATTTAGGAAGGCACACTTCACATCCATTTGGAATACTTCAAAATTCTTGTGTGCAGCATAGGCGAGAAAAATACGAACAGATTCTAGTCTTGCTACTGGAGCGAAGGTCTCTTCGTAATCTATGCCTTCTTCTTGACAATAACCTTTCACAACCAATCTTGCCTTGTTGCGTATCACATTTCCTTCCTTATCCATTTTGTTTCTGAAAACCCACTTTAATCCAACCACGGAAGCATCCTTTGGTGTTGGAATCAGTCTCTACACTTTATTTCGCTCGAACTCATTGAGTTCGTCCTGCATCGCCTGTACCCAATCAAAATGATCGAGTGCAGTCTTGATCGTCTTTGGTTCGACTTTGGAGACGTACGAATTAAACATGCAGAATTCCACTTTAGAGAAAAGTGCAGTTTGTTTCGCTTTCAGTTGTGATCGTGTGAGAACCTTTTCTGTCGAATCACCAATAATTTTTGTTTGTGGATGATCTTTGGTCCATTTGGTGAGAGGAGGGTAATTAGGATCATATGAGGGATCCAGTTCAGCATTCACTTCTTCTTTAAATTCTGACTGAGTATCATCATCGTTTGTGTTCGCATTCTCCCCCTCGAATGATGATACTTCCTCAGTTTCAGGCTCAGAATTCTCCCCCTGGACTTGACTTTCAGTTGGAACAAAGGATGATGAGCTCTCCCCCTGGAATGGTGAATCTTGGTTATGTTGAAAAGACGAACCCTCCCCCTGAATATGAGAACTATCTTTTGGAGGTTCGCTTGTGTCTAGATGTTCGGTTATTACCGGTTGTTCTTCTGCCATTTTCTTAGCAGCATCGTCGATTATCTTCTTCAAGTTATCCACCTTGTTGTCCGCAGCTCTAGATTAAGAGAGAATAGACTTTTCTGGTTCATCAAATAGCAGCATGTATTGCTCAAAGAGGTTTGAAATTGGTACCGTAACTTGACCAGATTTTGGAAATATTTCCTCCACAGAACCTTCGGTTGTCTTCAGTTTCTTGACGTAGTTATCATCGAAGGTGACATAACAGGTCTCTTCAATTTTCTTTGAACTCTTGTTGAGAACCCTATATGCTTTGGAGGTTAAGGAATAACCCAGAAAGATTCCTTCGTCTGCTTTGACATCAAACTTGTTTCGGTGCTCCTTTGAATTGAAGATAAAGCATCTTGAACCGAACACATGGAAAAACTTTACATTAGGCTTTCGGTTGTTCAAGATCTCATAAGGAGTGATGGAGAAACGTTTGTTGAGATAAGATCTGTTCTGTGTGAAACAAGCAGCAGCAATGGCATCGGCCCAGAAATCTAGAGGTAGAGAAGCGAAGCTCAGCATGGTTCGGGCTGCTTCACATAGAGATCGGTTTCACCTTTCGACAATTCCATTCTATTGTGGAGTATATGGAGCCGAGAAGTTGTGAGTTATCCCCTTCTCTGCAAGAAAATCTTCAAAATTTTTGTTCTTGAACTCTGACCCGTTGTCGCTTCTTATGTTTCGAACTATCTTCCGTAGTTGAACTTCTATCTGCTTGATAAAGAGTTTAAGCTTGGGAGTAACCTCTGATTTCTGCTTCAAAAAGAACACCCAGGTAAACCGAGAGAAGTCATCCACTATTTCAAGTATATACCTGTTACCACCAATGCTCTCGATTGAAGATGGACCACATAAATCAATATTTAGTAATTCTAGTGGTTCAATAATTTTCTTATTGACTCGAGAAGGATGACTTTGTCGACTTTGCTTTCCCATTTCACACGCAGCACACAAATGTTCTTTGTCGAACTTCAGAACAAGAAGACCTCGAACATGATCCCCAAGCACCAGTTTGTTGATGTCTTTGAAATTGAGATGGGAGAGTCTTCGGTGCCAAAGCCAGCTTTCGTTTGAGTGAACTTTTGTTAGCAAGCAAACTGCTGGTTTCCCACGTATGGGATTAAGATTCAGAGGGTGCATTTCTCCTTTTTGCTTCGATTTCTGCAGAATATTGTTCGTCTTCTTTTCAATAATCTCTGAGCCATCGTCATCGAACGAAACTTTTAACCCGGTACCAACCACCAGTTGAGAGACACTGATAAGGTTGTGTTGTAAACCTTCAACGTACGCCACTTTTCGTATCGAGAAATCACCATTGGTGATCATACCATAACCTTTGATCGTGCCAAAAGAATTATTACCATACTTGACACTTCCACCATCTTGAAGGGACCGAAATTCCCTCAGCTCTTCCTTTCTTCCTGTCATGTGACGCGAGCAGCCACTGTCTATGTACCATTCATCGTCAAACTGCTCGTCACACATAACCTGCAAAAATTAAGCATATTTAGGAACCCAAAGTTTCTTGGGTCCTTGTGAGCCTTTTACAGAACAGGGAATTGTAAGAGAAACATCAACTAAAAAAGTTCTTTTTATTAAGCTTGTTTCATCTTTCCTTTTAATGTTGAAAACTTTGATTTTATCAGACTTGAGTACTCTAGGTTCAGTTTTTGAGTTTGAGAATTTGACGTTGGTAGACTTTCGGTTCTCGAAATCGGGTTTAAATGACGTCTTCTTTTCGTTTTCCGGAAAGAGCTTCCCTGTTCCCTTTCGATCATTCTGTGAGTGAGAATGAGAATATTGATGAGTCTTGGGAGCAGAGTTAAGCTTTCGGTCACTGTTCTTACTTGGTTGAGAGCCGAAACTACTTTCCCTTCGGTTCCTCTCATTGGTTGGTCTAGGACCGAAACCACCCTTTTGGTTTCTCTCATCTTGAGGACCGAAGCTTATTTTTCGGTTGTTGTTCGTCTGAGGACCGAAACTTCTCTTTTGGTTGCTATGCCTTTGTGGACCGCTACTCTGTTTTCGGTTGTTTTGAGTATGGGGACCGAAACTTTTCTTTCGGCTGTTTTCATTATGTTGAGCGCAAGAAGCTGAGTTTGCTTTTGCTTATTCCTTTGACTTAGAGGGTTTTTCATAGCGAACGTAATTAGGGTTTTGAGAACGCCAAAACTGTTTCCTTTCAGTGAGATTCTTCTTGTATCTCAAATTTCGTTGATGCTTTCGTTCTAACACCTGTTTTGGATTTTTGTGGATGTTGGCCTTTTTCTTTGGTCTTTGAGCATGAGTTTCACTCTTTAGCGAAGAGGTTTCGCTTGACATCATGACCGGTTCGCCTGAAGGAGTTTTGGTACCACTTGTGCTGGGCACATCAAAGCTTGTAGGATGATGAAGCGGTTCTGCTACATACCTTCCTTTTACTCTCCATGATGTTTTCGTAGATAGACCTACTGTTTCATCAACGTTATCAATCGGTGCTGACCAGAAAAACTCATCACAGCCATCAGCATTATCTTCTGCTACTAATGCTGTCAGTTCGGCTGTTTGTTGCTTAGTAACTCCATGAACTGCATAAACTTGATTTGGAGTTGTTTGGACCTTTTGATATACAACAGCCTTTTCCTTGAGAACTTTGGTCTTTTCTTTGGATAAACGAGCGAACTCAACAGAATTTTCAGAAATAAGATTTTTGTTGGTTTCGGGTTCGCTCTTGACAAATTCGGAACAGTCAACCACATCTTCTACAGATATTTCACTCATATCATCATCCTCATTGAATTCAGAAGTGTTTTCAATATCAATTTTATTTTCTGAACTCAACTTGGCATTCAAAGAGTCAAATTTCTGTACAATTTCGGTTTTGATTTTTAATTTGTCATTTTCATCCAACAAATTTTTGAGCATGTCCTTATGGTCTTTTGACTTTATGAAGGACTCTATTTTGTCAAGACCAATTTTGTAAGCGGGAGAAATATCATTAGAAGAAATAACGTTTTCACAGTTATAAGCATCAACATCGATTTCATCCTCCTTTAACTCAAGAAAGGGTAAAATCATACGATGTATCTTCTTCCCTACTTCACAATCAAGATGCAATTGAGTAATGTTGGTATATAATCGTTTAGCAATTAAACAAAAAACATTTCGTTGTTTTAAAAGATTCAAATTATCTCTTTGCAAATAAATTGTCTCATCCCTAGACCTAATCAACTCCTTCTCCTTCTGCTCAATCCACATACGCCTCTCCTCACTCTTCGATGATACCCTGCTGATTTGATCAGTTAGGTTAGAGTTTGTGACGCGAGTTTGAGTTAAACTACCACTTATACTAGAAAATTTAGATTTTAATCCATTTAGTTCTTTTTCATAGTTTGTGATGGGAATTTGTAAGGAAACAAGAATAGATTGTACCTTCTTGATCAACTCATCGCATTCGTTGATCTTCTCACTGACAGGTTTCGCTGCAAAACACCTGTCTTCTCGCTCCTTTGCTTCATCCAGTCTCCCATCAGTGGTATAGCCTCTCATTTGTGACACCCCAGAAGTCACCATTAGACACTTTCCAACAACGTCCTATTCTTTCACCAACAAAGCCCTGCCATGAGTAGGCTTCCTCACTTATTCATCTTCTGAATCGGTGGACCAAACTTCAACACCTCCAAACTCATCGTCAACAATATTTCCCTGCACAATAAGAGCATTCATAGTGTTATTAGATCCAGCTTTCTTCTTCTTGATTTCTTCCAATCGTCGTGTGAGGTTCGCTTCCTCGTCCTCCTCTTCATTCTTTTCTGACATCTTTCTCAGCATACAATCTTTGGCGAAGTGATTTTTGCCTCCGCGGTAGTTACAATTAAAGCCCGAGTCACCTCCAAGTTTTGCTTCCTTCTTTAGTTCTTCGTTCTGAGAAACACTCTTCGGTTCCTCCTTTGCTTTCTCAGCACTGTAGCTACCTTGCCAGTTTCGGTTCTTATTTGTTGGGAACCTTCTTTTGATGAACTTCTTGGGATTTGACACCATCAAAGCATAATCTTCACTTGTTAGATCATATGCAGAAAGATCCAAATATTCTTCTTCTTCAGCAGCGTTCTTTCCTTTGGAGATTAGGGCCAAGGAGCCCATGCCAGATACCACATTCGTTTCTTTAGTCACGACACTTTCATGTGACTTTAATATTCCCACCAGTTTTGCTAGAGAATAGGACTTGAATTGTTCATGAGCCTTCACAGTAGACACCACAGCTATCCATTCGGGTCTAAGGCCATTCATGAATGTCACCTTTTGTTCAATGACTTTCCTTTCAATCCCATGCTTTATCATCTTACTAAGGAGATGATTGAAGCGATCGAAGGCTTGAATAAGCTTCTCTTCAGGCTTCTGCTTGAAGTCACCAAATTCTGAGAGCAACAATGTTTGGATTGAATGCTCAAGATCTTCATCCGTAGAATACAATTCCTTCAATCTGTTCCATATTTCTTTCGCCGTTGAGCATGAGCTTAATAACCGAAACGTGTCCGATTGTAAAGCAAACCTAATCATTCTTAAAGCTTTGATGTTGCACTGAAACTTTTCCTTCTCATCTTGGGGAATGTCTTTCACATCACTGACGAGTTGATTGTACTCCTTTTGAGTTTTAACAATTCTTGAAGTGCTTGCGTGAGCGAATGGACCTACAGTAATCGCCTCCCAGATCAAGTATCCATTGTCTTCTGAGCCAATCATGTAGTCTTCAAAGTGATGTGCCCAGACCTCATAATCTTGAGTGTACAAAATAGGAATCCTTGTCGTCGATCCTATGCTGTTGGAGATATTGATTAGGTTAGACTAAGAATCATCCATGGACATGACGATGTTTATTCAAAAACCTGCTTAAGATCAGACTTGTAAATAACGTTAGGGTAAGATCGAATATTTAAAGAACTACGTCAATAGCAAATGACGGCTCTAACAATATCAATCAAAGCGGAAAACCCTAAGATCTTCTTCAACATAAGAGATGTGTATGAATTACACAGTCTCCTGCTCTGATACCAATTGATGAGTTGAAAAACTCTTACATCGATTAGATCTTCAACAGGTTAAACAATAAAAGCAAACAAATACAATCAACACGATATAGAATCAAGTAATGCTTAATGATTCAAATGTAGTCACGCCTCAGCAGAGCTCGATTAAGAACTTCCACTGTAGAGGCGATCTAGGGTTTGTAGTACAATGATCAGAATAATAATTAAAGTGTTACCGTCAAAGGATGCATGCATGCACCTTAAATATTAAACCCTAATAAAATAAGCACGGTTGGACAGGCCCAAACCGGATAACAAAACTGGGCTAAGGACCGAGCCCAAGGACGCAACACTAATAGACCCAACAATCTCCCCCTTTGCGTCAAATGGGGCGAGACTTCACTTCGGTGGAGGTTGAGTAGTTCGCTTCACAACCTTGAACAATTTTGGAATGATGGCAAGAAGAGTTTGTCTGAAAGCCATATATCACCGAAGCATATCTGAGAACAGCTTCTTGTCTGCTGCACTATTTTGATCACACCCATGGATAAGCTCAAGAATGTTGTGACATCCCCTAATTTCTCAGCCAGAAAAGACCGATTTAATTTATGCTTTTTAAAATAAAATCAGAGAAATCTTTTCAAAAGATATGGCAGAATAGGTCCCCAATATAAAACATGATAATGTTTATCAAAACCTTTCTTTAAGAAACTGGTCAGAAGGGGTGATGCATCACTTTCTTATGGTGCCGCGTGTCGCGATTTGGGTGGTGTGTCAGGTGCATGTCGCGCCCCTTGTTGGTGCTCGCGGTTGCGCACAAATTTTCCTGATTTCTTACAAAATTCATAACTTGCTCATATGAGCTTCGTATTCGACATCTTTTATGTCCACACGTAGCTATCGACGAGATCTACAACTTTCGTTTAGACTTGGTCGGCTAATTTTGAATTTATTTTTAAGGATATATTTTTACAATCTTAGACTGTTAAAGTCCGTGTAAAAATCATTACTCTCTCAGACGATATCCGTTCTCGACTGTCTTTATATCGACGGATAGGTATGGACGAGATCTTTAACTCTCATTTAGATTTTTTTTCCTAACAATCAACCATTCTAAACTTCGATATCAGTGTTGCACGCTACTACGATGAAACTTAGAAAAATCATAATTTCCTTATACGAAGTCAGATTTGGACGTTCTCTATATGCACACTCTCGGTTTAATGACTACTACGACTTTCATTTAGATTACTTAGGCTAAAAAGTAATTTATCAAAATTTCACTTTTAAGGATACGTAGAGCCGTGCCGATTTAACCGCGAAACTTCGAAGAAACATAACTTCTTCGTTCTAAGTCGGATTCGAACGTTCCATATATCTCCAGAATCCTTATTACGTATACCACAACTAGGTTAAGATTATTTATCCTAAATAACCTTTTATTTTCGACACGTATTTTAATCTTATTTATCTTATTAAATGCCTACATAATTTGCATAAAATATTGTATAAAACACATAATCACATAAATATATGAATAACAATTTCTTATTCATTCATAAAAAGATTAAAATAGTTGACTAAAGTGACTACAGACTATGACTAATCTAGCAGTAAACGTGGGCGTTACAGTTTTATTATTATATACCCAACAACAAGCAATCATATTCTTTTTGGTTGGGAGTGAAACCAGACACCATTTATGAGTCTGATAAAGAGTCGTAAGCTCCTCAACCATAGCGTATTGCTAAAAGGGATCAGTAACGACCTCTTTTTAGGACTCAAATTCTGATGGTGATGTATATTGGAAATATAATAAACAAACAAAGCCGAATAACAGGAATAAGAAAACTTTGGGAGTTTAGTAGTCTTACGAGTACGAGTGGACTTACAAAGTGGCGAGAGATCTGTAGTATCAGCATATGTGTAACATCCCAAAAATTGTAAAGTAAAAATTTCAGTTTTAATTCAACCATAAGCACCATTTAGCCTTTTTAATCATTCAAAACTATATTAAAGTAAAAATAGTTGTCAGAGTACAATCCCAAAATCATAGAGTTGTAGAAACATGGGTAGATGCAGTACAGTCACGTCGGGCCCTTCCCTTTTGTACCGGAAGCACCTGAAACCATAAACATAAAACTGTAAGCACAAAGCTTAGTGATTTCTCCAAAATACCACATACCATACATATCATTGGCGTAGCTCGCACATTGGTCCCATCCCACCATAATGGGCTAGCCCTCATACAATGGGCCCATCCCGATATATCATGCAAGAGTCACCGAGACGAATATCATCCTACATAACATACATTGGGCCTAGCCCTTCCTGGTCCATGGGCCTATCCTAACATACCATGCAAGAGTCACAAATAAAACTAGCATAACATATCCTAGTGGGTCGACATTGGTTCATTCGACCTACGGCTACAGTGAGGAGACTCACATGAATCACAAAGTTGACCTCAGCTAACTGCTCTCCTACCAAAAGACGGGTGCTCGAGACCTCCTATCAATTCACACTAGGTAAACCCTAAGTCTACCTTCTCAAAATAGAATTTTGACCAAAAGTCAAACCAAGCCAAAAGTCAACGATCAAATTCAAAGTCAAAAACCCATAATGTCAACTATCCACCCTCACATTGTGACCAGCTCTTGGTCACGTCGTGAAATCTCACTCGGTCCGATTCCAACTCATACTAACTCACCCTGGCCAACTCAGTCAAGAAAATTCAATGGAGTTGACCTCACGTTGTGAGACCTCCATGTCTCACGTCGTGAGAACAGTCTGAAACAAAAGTCCAAATTTTAAGTCCTTAATCCATTAAGCCTTGCACTCCAACTTTCCAAAAGGTCTTATAACTTCTTAGCACACTAGAAAGTCAATTCTTTTAATACATATATGTCCAATACATGTCTAGATCTCAATTAGGTCAAAAGTTGAAGAAAAGACATCCAACTTTCATGCAAGGTTCCAAAATTCAGCCATTCTCTAGATCTGAACTCCAAGACATTCCTAAGGCTCTCATAACCCTTAAAGTTTCCAACTTTATGGTTTCCATTCATTCAAACTTGCACAACCAAGAAAAGTTGGAAAAAACTTACATCTAGCCTCGTACAACAATAAAGATGGGAACTTTAACACTTACAATGGTCCAGATACAATGTAAGGTGATGATGATGATGATTCCTTGCAAGCCTCCACAAAGATCACCTGTTTCTTCTTCTTCCAAACCTAGAAAGGCTCCAAAATGACCAAAGATCAAGCAAGGATGAATACTAGTGTTTTTATAAGGTGAAAGAGGGTTTGGGGATGATAAGAAACCCTAAAATGAGCTTAGAGATGCTTAAATACGAACAAAACCCTAAAATAATCATGTGCTTAGGTTGCATCAGCTCTCACGTCGTGACCTCCATGTCTCACATCGTGAGATTAGTCCTGAAAAAAAAAGTTTCATGCAACCCATCTCATGTCATGAGCCTCGAATCCCACATCGTGAGGCTTCTTTTCTTCCAAAATCCAACCTTTTGACTCCTTCAAAACCCTAATTCGATTCATCTTGGAAAACGGTTGTTACAACTCTCCCCCACTTAAATCAGATTTCATCCTAGAAATCACTCCTTACTATTAGACAGATACGCCATATAACCCAAATAATACTTCTACAACCTCATTACGGATTGAGAAGTCAACTCATGCATACATCAGCCTTCCAAATCTATAACCGAACCCAGCCTCAGCAGGGCTCTCAAACCCTAGCGACGAATGGATCCTTGCCCCACTTAGCGTTATCCACTCAAGAGTAACCATCACTATTCTGCCTGAAAACCGAAATCCCAAAACCTATTCTGACTCCCCGACAGACAACCCAACTGAATCACTGCCAATTCAACTCCACTTCGTACTCCAAACTGAGCATACACTCTTCCAACCCCAGATTATCTTGTTGTCCCAT
Source organism: Lactuca virosa (assembly GCF_052849685.1). Classification (NCBI taxonomy): domain Eukaryota; kingdom Viridiplantae; phylum Streptophyta; class Magnoliopsida; order Asterales; family Asteraceae; genus Lactuca; species Lactuca virosa. The sequence goes on from NC_136426.1 coordinate 15,090,935, forward strand.
AATTTCATTTCTGACGCAACCGGGACCTCCCTGGTCTCGTACTTAATTACCTATTCATCAATATATCGGGTTTCCACCCGATTGCTGAGACTGATAGACTCACATAATCGCACCATGCGGCGCTTGAACGAAGGTCTATCTGGCAAGAGCTATCCTAGCTTGCTTGCCATAATGGCTCCAACAGCTCTTCTGGTCCAACCAGGGATGACATAACTAACCATTAATCACAATTGAATCCTTAAATTTAGATCAAGGGTGACTCACAAGTCTCACCCCTAAGTACCAGGCCAATCTAGAAACTCATATCCTGATAACCAAAAATCCACAATTTCGATATGTCCACGATCTCCAGCATCCACAGAACTGAGATCTAAGCTCCTCAATCGACCGCCGAGATTGGCAGTCTTACACCTGATCCCATCACTAACCACAGAGTCATTCCACTCTAAATTTGATTCAATACCTTACTCAATCCAATTTCCACTGGGTCTCACCCATACTATCATAACCATATAGGCCTAGCCCATGGGTCTCACCTAGTATGCACAATCGAACGAGCCACACCCATGGGTGTCACCCAATCGAGTGTCATACAGGTCCAACCTTGCCTTGGATCCAATAATTCTCATACCATAACCAAGAGAAATCCTACGTCAATATTGTCCCCCTTAACCCAGGCATACATTGATCCTCTTTCAGCCCAACGGCCACTCATACCATAACCAAGTGAATTTTGTGACCATCCTGCAGACTTAAAAAACTTCCATGCCCGCCTATCATCCTTGTGCATGCTATGACTTCCCCATAGTCTTACAACACTTACATTCTGCCATGGACCCAACCCATTGTCTTACCATCCATCTGTTGGATTAGATGTCTAAGCCCATAACTATAGTTGTTATGTACTTGACCCGATCATAGCATGGTCCATTTGGGTTGTAACACTCTGGAACAATTTGATAGGATGGATACTTGAGGAAGAGGTTATTGTGGTTTATTAATATATTATAAGTATAATATATTAATTGAGAAATCACATTATTTAAATTAGTATTGATCAAGAACTAATTTGGTATTAATTTAGTGATCAAAAGAAACTAATTAAAGTTACAGGGACTGATTAGGTAAATCAGTAGTACTTCTAGTTGGAATCATGACTCATATTGACTAGGGTTGGACTAAAATTACATGAAAGTCCATGAAAGATTTAGCCCAAAGGCTTATGTAATATGAAGATTCATTAGGGTTTTCATGGTTGTAATCCTAAGCTATAAAAGAAGTCCCTAACACCTAAAATCGGCACTCATGCATGCTAAAGTAATGGCTAGCCGATTTTAAGCTCCCAAGCTTCTCTCTCAAGTCCATTCTCTTGTTCTTGGTTTTTTATAAGACATTTGAGGCATCACACTTGATGTGCTAGGCTCCTAAAGGTCAAAGACAAGCAAGCTACTAGACAAGGTAATCCTCTAACTGTTTTTATTATTCAAATGTTGCCTTGCATGCTAGTTTAGGCTTTATGCTTTGGAAAAACAATGTTGCATGTATAATTAGAGAAAACTTAGATCCAAAGCATTAGGGTTGTATGTTCACCATAGGAATGTTAGAGTACATAAAACCCAACAGTGGTATCAGAGACGAGGGTGTGTTCTATTATATTGATGCAAATGTGTGATTTTCAAAGTTGGAAAATGACTTTTCTGGCCACTGTCTGATGAACTCGATGAGTTGGATGAGTTTTTCCATGAACCCGACGAGTCCAAATCCTGGCTCGACGAGTTGGCTCATCTGGTGGCAGATTTTTCGAATTTTTGGCCTATTTTGGATTAGGATCATAACCACAAACTGTTTTGGCTCATAAAATTTGATTTTATTAGTATGGTAATGTTTATCCCCATTCAAAACCATGAAGTTTATCAAATTTTAAGATAATTACTTGATTTTATGAAAAACTAATTATTGGTAAAATTTGAAACTATCTTGAATATGAACTAGGTCAAATTGGTAAATGATGAATTATATGATAATTGGATTAGTTTAATTTGATCTATGTGTTCTTGAAAAGTTCCATAACTTGTCCTCAAGTTATGGAATATGAAAAGTCTTTATTTATGAAACCATTAACTATTGTAAGTTATAGAATTCAAGAGAACTTGAAAGGTTTCATAACTTGTCCTCAAGTTTGGAATTTGAAAAGTCTCATTCATGGAACTTTAAAATCCATAAGTTATGAAAATCAAAAGTCTTGACAAGTTACAAAACTTGCCCTCAAGTTTTGGAATATGAAGAGTCTCATTTATGAAACTTTAATTCCAAACCCTAGAATTTTAAAAGTTTAAAATTCAACCCTTATACTATTATAATATTAAAGTTTAATACTTATATATATATATATATATATATATATATATAATATATATATATATATATATATATATATATATATATATATGTGTGTGTGTGTGTGTGTGTATAAGAAAAGTCAGTCTTACCGTTCGTAGGCCTCATTCACGAAGCCGGTCTATAAGGGGGTATAAGGTTACTGCCTATAAAATGGTGGTTTAATGGGTGTCCACTCTCACCCACCGCTTCCTTGACTGGTGGAGGGTCGTTAGCCGAACGGGTAGGATAAGACATTAATCTTCATTAATAAGTATAATGAAATTATTAAAGTAACTAAACTTTTATAAATTCCCAATCTTAGTTACTTTAGGAAAATTGTGAAAAAGGTGTTATTCCATGAAATTGCACTTTGCACCTTGTTAAGTCGTTAGTGGAGCGTGTGTGGTTAACCGACACACTAATTTGGGACTAACAATATGTTGCAAAGGGTAGCTTGATGTTAATCATGGATCAATGAAGCGTATGTGGTTAACCGGCACATTGATTAGGTGATTTGTAACATTAAGTGTACCAAGCTAATTTGCATGGTTATTCACACCTTGTTTGTGATCCTCGGTATCCCTGTCATAAACTTGAAGGGCACAATCGAGATTTAAACATGCTATTGAAAAGTTCAATGAATCTCAAAAGAATCTAGGAATTTCAATTCATTTAAAACTTAATAATCTATCTCGTTTTTCATGGTGGAAATTGGTAAATCATCATTTACCTACCTTCAAATATTTTGCAATTGGATTACGACATCCCTCTTCCGAATTGTAAAATATTGTGTTGGGTCCTAGCCTTAATATTTCATTTGGGTGCTATATTAAGGATCGTTATCTAATTTAAACTTTGTCCTTATTTTCAGATGTCTTCCAACACTGCTTCAAACCCAAACCCTTCAGGCTCTTTCTCCCTCCTGAACCTATGTGGGAGGGTCATACTTGAAGGATCGAACTTCAATAATTGGATTCGAAACATCCGAATGGCCATTCGCTATGAGGACAAAGAATATGTCCTAGATAAAGAGCTTAAGGAAATTGATGAATCTATCGCTACTCCCGAACAGATTGCTGAATTCAAGACCCATGAGAGAGATGCGACAAAGTTGTCGTGCATTATGATTGCTACCATGACTGTTGAGCTTCAGAAGTCCTATGAGGACTTTTGGCCTTATGAAATGCACCAGGATTTGATGGAAAGGTACCATCAAAGTGCTCGGCAGGAGAGGTATGAAATCATAGCCTCCATGATTACTACCAAAATGAAGGATGGAGAGTCTATCATGGCCCACTTGCAAAAGATGCAAAGGTTTGTGGACCTCTTGCTAAAGCTGAATGTCAATTTTGATGAAGAATTGGCAATTGACATTATCCTACGCTCTTTACCTCCTTGTTATGATCAGTTTCATATGAATTATCATATAAACAAGGAGGAGGTGACTCTAAGCAAGCTTCAAGGTCTTTTAAGGACTGCTAAAAGTAGTCTTAAAGGAAAATCTGTTGTTTCTACTCCAACTGATGTTGCCCCTGTCTTGGAAATTGGACATGGGAAGGGAAAGAAGAGGAAAGCTTCCTCAAAGATCCACAAGGGAAAGTACGATGTTGGATCCTCTTCTAGTGGGTCCAAAGGTGGTCCTGCTACACCCTCCTCAAACCCAAAGGAAGCAGAGTGCTTCCATTGTCATGAAAAAGGGCATTGGAAGCGAAGCTGCCCCAAATACTTACAGGACATAAAGGATGGGAAGATCAAACCCTCCTTCGCAGGTATTTATACTATTTTGTCTAATAACTCATCACAAGCTAATTCTTGGGTCCTTGATACAAGATGTGGTTTACACATTTGTTCTGATTTGCAGGGTTTAAAAAGAAGTAGGGATATGGAGTACGGGAAGATGAACTTAATCATGGGGAATAGGGGAAAGTCAACTGTCACCAAGATTGGAGTTTACACTTTATTGCTTAGTAGTGGGTTAAATTTAGAACTGAATAATTGTTGCTACTCGTCTGACATGGCGAGAAATATTATTTCCTTTCATAGTTTGTATAAACAAGGTTTTACCTTTTCTTTTAATAATGAAATTGGTAGTATTAATGCTTATTATAATTGTGTATTTTATTTTGAAGCATTACCTTGTAATGCTATATATGAAACTGTGATGGTTGTAGATAACTTAGGAAATAATGTATTGCATATCGATTCGTCCAATGGTTTGGATAAAGCATGCTTATGGCATTGTCGTCTTGGATATGTTAATAAGAAGCGCATAGCCCAACTCCAAAAGGATGGAGTGTTGGAGTCATTTGACTTAAAATCAGATGACACTTGTGAATCTTGTTTGCTTGGAAAGATGAACAAGTCACCCTTCACTGGTATTTGTGAAAGGGGTAAAGGTTTGTTGGATCTCATACACACAGATGTGTGTGGACCCTTCAGAACCACCACAAGGGATGCTAACCGCTTCTATGTGACTTTTACTGATGATTATAGTAGATATGGGTATATTTACTTGATCAAGCATAAGTCAGAAACTTTTGAAAAGTTCAAAGAGTTTAAACAAGAAGTGAAGAATCAGTTGGGCAGGAAGATAAAGATGCTCTGATCCGATCGAGGAGGAGAGTATCTTAGTATCGAGTTCCATGACTATCTTAAGGAATGTGGAATTATTTCACAATTGACGCCGCCTAGGACACCACAGCTTAATGGTGTGGCTGAGAGGCGCAATCAAACCTTGCTGGACATGGTTCGTTCTATGATGAGTCGAGCTTCGTTACCTATCTCATTCTGGGGGTATACCTTAGAGTCTGTCGCCCATATCCTTAATCTAGTCCCCACTAAAAAGGTTGCCAAAACACCTCATGAGATGTGGACAAGGAAGGTTCCCTCGTTGGCACACATCAACGTTTGGGGTTGCGAGGCTTTTGTGAGAAAAGAAACTGACGAAAAGCTCGAACCTCGAAGTTGAGCGTTGTATTTTCATCGGCTACCCACAGAAATCCTTTGGATATCACTTCTATAGACCGAGTGACAATGTTGTCTTCGTTGCGAGGAGAGGAGTCGTTCGCGAGAGAGAACTCATATGCCAAGAGGACAATGGGAGGCAAATTGACCTTGAAGAGCTTCAAGAGTTAAGCGATGAAGGAACCTCAAACACTAGCGCTCAACCCGAGGAGGAAACTCCTATTGAACCGATTGACGAGTCCTTACCTCTGAGGCGTTCCAGTGGAGTTAGACATGTTGGATTAATGTCTAAGTCCATAACTATATTTGGTATGTACTTGACCCGACCCGGCATGGTCCATTTGGGTTGCACTTCACCGACACAATTTATATGGATAGTCTTTTGAGAATAGTATATTTATGATTTATATTAATATATTATAAGTTCTAATATATTAATATATAATCATATTATTTAATTAGTATTGATCGAGAATTAATTTATAATTAATTAAGTGATCAAAAGGAACTAATTAAATATGGACTCTTAGATATATATATGTGTAGTGGGCCAAGTTCATTTAGGTTGGGCTAAGTCTTCATGGATAGTCCATGGAGCTTTAACCCATGGATCCTAGGAAATGAAAGGTCATGGGTATTAGGGTTTAACCCTAATCCTCCACACTATATAAAGGGTCTTATGGTTCATGAAATTATGCTAGTGGCTAGTGTGGATACACTAAAGAGGGCAATAACCGATTTCATAGTGTGAGCCAAGTATCCATATTCTCTAAAGGTTTTCCAAGGTGTTTTAGTGATTTTTGATTCCACTTGAGGCTTCCACACTATTGAGGCTAAGCTCTTAAAGCTTGAAGACATCAAGCTACATCAAAAGGTATGTCATCTAACTAGAACTTTGTAGTATAGGTGCTTCATAATATGCTAGTTAGGATGAAACCTTGGAATATTTAATATTTGCATGTATAATAGAGAAAACATAGATCCAAGGTTTATAGGGTTGCACGTACACCATAGGAGTGTTAGAATGCTCAAAACCCAACAAGACAGACACCTGAGTTTTATGGTTTCCATATTACTTCTGAGGGTGATTCATTTATCAGTGATAGTACACTGGTAAACTTGGATGAACCTAACAACTACAAGGAAGCCATGGCAGGCCCTGAGTCTGCTAAATGGAATGCGACAATGGACAACGAGATTCAGTCCATGTATGACAATCAAGTTTGAACTTGGTTGACAATGTACCAGGCCGTAAGACAGTCGGGTGCAAATGGATCTTCAAGAAGAAGACCGACATGGATGGGAAAGTACACACTTATAAGGCGCGATGGTTGCGAAGGGCTTTACTCAAACTCCTGGAGTTGACTATGATGAGACCTTCTCACCAGTGGCTAAGATTAAATCCATAAGGGTTATGCTAGCCATAGCTGCATTTCATGATTATGAAATATGGCAAATGGATGTTAAAACCGCTTTCCTTAATGGGAAGTTGGCTGAAGATGTTTACATGAATCAGCCAGAGGGTTTTGTCAAAGCAAAGTACCCTAATTGAGTGTGTAAGCTTGAGAAATCCATTTATCGATTGAGACAAGCATCTCGCAGATGGAATCTTTGTTTCGATGAGAAAGTCAAAGAGTTTGGCTTTTCGAGAAGCGAGGATGAGTCCTGTGTATATGTCAAAGCTAATGGGAGTACAGTTAGCTTTCTCGTGTTGTATGTGGATGACATACTGCTCATAGGAAACGACATTCCAACCTTGCAGGAGGTTAAGTCCTGGCTTGGGAAGTGTTTTGCTATGAAGGACCTCGGGGAAATAGGAGTTGAAACGTTTCAGCATGGAGAATTCCATCATGGAGAAATAGGACTTAGTCAAAGTACCTACTTGGACAAGGTGTTGAAACGTTTCAGCATGGAGAATTCCAAGAGAGGAGACTTACCAATCCAGACCAATATCAAACTGAGTAAGACTCAGAGTCCGAGTATAGAGGCTGAGATAGTATAGATGATTTGAGTACCATATGCTTCCGCAGTTGGCTTGATCATGTATGCTATGACATGTACTCGCCCTGATGTGGCCTTTGCTTTGAGCATGGTCAGCAGATATCAAGGGAATTCTGGTAAAAATCATTGGACTGCGGTAAAGAACATTCTTAAGTACCTGCGGAGGACTAAGGACTGGGTCCTTACCCTCGGTGGGAGTGATGACTTAAGAGTAACAGGGTATAGTGACGCCAGCTTTCAGACTGACAGAGATAATTTCTTCTTACAGTCGGGCTGGGTATTTACCCTTAACGGAGGAGCAATAACTTGGAAAAGTTCCATATAGGAAACTGTGGCTGATTCAACGTGCGAATCAGAGTACATAGCAGCAAGCGAAGTAGCAAAGGAGGAAATACGGTTAAATAACTTCATTGGAGACCTTGGAGTTGTACCAACTGTAAAGGAGCCTATGGATATTTTCTGTGACAATGAAAGTGCAGTTGCCTTAGCCAAGGAAATAAGGGATCATGGCAGATCCAGGCACATCGAAAGAAAATATCACTTTATAAGACATCAAGTAGAAGAAGGACTACTCGTATTGAAGAGGATATCGTCAGAGAAGAACCCATCAGATCCCCTTAGAAAGGGACTTAGTAGGGAAAAGCACTTGCTGCATGCAAGGAGTATTGGGCTGAAGGACGATATTAGTTTTAATGATTAGATAGATATTTAGAAACTCGTAATAGCTAAAATGTAATTGACATTTGATGATTGAATAAAAGGAGTTTTATTTATAAGTAAAGTTACTATCTTGTGTCAATTATTTACTATTGTTTCATTTTGCATGTTTTTACTTCCAGAATAATAAGATTATTCAAACTATCAACAGTCGATCATGATGGGTTTTGAGCACTACATCATTCCTATGGTGTACATGCAAACCCTCAAGCTTTGGATCTAGTTTGTCTAATGAACATGCAATAATCATCCAAAGCCATAAACCCTAGATCTAGCATGTGATAATCGATATTAACATGAGAATAGGGTTTAGATCTTACCTTGATTGTTATGTAGCAATAACAATCTATTCCTTCTTGTAATTGGCTTCTAAAAGCTTAGAGTCACAAGTGTCACTCCTCTAATGGCTCACAAACACCAAGAGCAAGAGGATGAAGAAGGAGAAGAGGAGAGGCACTCAAAAACGTCTAGAAACCCTAAGGAAACTCTTAGCCACGTTTTTGGTGCCCTAGGGGTCATTAAATAGTGAGGCTATTAGGGTTATCTAACAAGGAAACCCTAATTTGACTGCTTAGGCCCTAAGCAGCCCATGGACTCCCTCCTTAGAGGCCTTGGACGAATTCTAATGGGTTTCCCCATAGATTTCGTCCACTCCATCCTCTATGGAGTCCATTAGCCCAATATCCAACTATCACACAATTGACAGTTCTAGTCTCCTTTATTTAATTAATGTCTTTTAGCCACAAAATTAATTCTGATTAATTCTTGACTATTATTAATTAAATAATATGATTTCTCTTTTAATATATTATTCATATAACATATTAATAAATCATAATTAATCTCTTTCTCCATAGATCATCCTATCAAGTTACTTTGGTGAAGGCAACCCAAAAGGACCATGCTCGCAATCGGGTCAAGTACATACCAAAATAGTTATAGGCTTAGACACTAATCCAACAGTCTCCCACTTGGATAAGTCTTATAACTATTCCGCGTATGACTTCAGATCCTGATCAGCAATCGTAGCTTTCAAAAGCCACTGTCAACTCTGATCTTATCAGATACACGTCCTTTAGATAAGGGATCATATATTCCTCCATTCTAGATATCATATAGACGTGAGACATGGATTTCAATCATTCTCCCAGTCTATGTGTTGTCTCCCGATTTCTGATTTACGACGACTGACTAATTGAACAAATCAAATCAGTCCTGGCCCGGCCGAGCACTTTCCTTTGTCATCACTAAATCATCGAGGGGCCCACAGATATTGCTTTTATCCTACATTGGGTAAAAGGAACGGATAAACTTCGACTCAATGCTCGTTTGTACTTACTCACCGAATCACACACAACAATATGTTTTATAACACCAAGTTACTGGTGCGTTTACATATTATCAATGTGCAACCGACTCGCAAGATACAACTCACACATCTCGGTTTCAAGAACATAAGGTATTATCGTCTCACCAATCACTCGTGATAAAATCCATGAAGCGATCCAAGTGAGCGTGGGTTTAATCCAATGCTCAAATCATATTCATAAGCACTCATGAACGTTGTAGCAAACTTTTGCTATGTCTAATGCACTTTAGACAATCTACACACCAATTCATGACAATCTTCTTTCATACCTACTCCCAAAGTATGAGCGACTGTGGAATGTTCAAATAATTCGATTATTCTCAAATAACTCAATTATTTAGGAAGTCAAAACATGCAAAGTGAAACACAATAATAATCGAATCCAATATGGTCCCAACCTTTTGAGTATAAATAAAAATCCTTTTATTTAATCGCCATATTGATTACACATTATTCATTGTATAATGTTTCGGGAAATCAACTTTTACTTGAATTATAACAACAATTGTCTCATGCTCTTAGCATGCACACTATGTTTACTTATGGTCCTTACTATGTGAAATAGTATAATTGAATAACATTTTCAATCACACTCATTTTACAATTCCCAATCCGTACCACAAGTGTAAGAATACCAAATTCTTGCCACTTATAGAATATGTTAGATTCTAACACTTTATGCAACGGTCCTTTCGTAATGTCACGGCACAAAAGTCACCAAGACTCGGCCAATGAAATTAGAAAATGCTATATTTGAGATTGTTACAAGACAATTCCATAGATGTGAAGTCTCACATTCAAAGTACATTCCTTTGAACATCCTTCTTGCATAAAAGTTTCTAATCTAGACATAAATTTTTAACGTCCAACTCCCAATATGGAAACATTTCCATATTTTCCATATGACAACACATTTTAAATAGAATCTTATCTATTCATAATAATGTCAATATGGTCCATCCATGACTATACTTCTAACTGTCCACAAGTGACTAATCCTTGGCGAACCTTAGATTATCTTTGACAGTTGTTTAACTAATTCAGTCAAATCCGATTCTAGTCCTCTTTCCCTCTTAATGCCCTAGGCATTTGGAAAATTTTAGAACGGTCGAATATTACAATGACATGATACTTTACCAGTCTTTTGCTATAATATTTCTATTTCTGTTTGCCATGTTCTCACGATTCGAACTATGAAGAGGGATGTCATAATCATAATCGAGTGTGAGAACACAACAATTATTTCCATATATAGAATTCTCTTACATTGAATCCTTTCAACATAACATTCATATATATTTTTGACTAAATTTGATTAAAATTTCTCGATCTAAACCTTTAGATTTGAAACGAAGTATAATATTCTCTCCCTTAATTATAGCAAAACAACTTTTCAACCTATGCAACTTTGCAAAGTGAAACTTTTGTTTTCTATAATTAATATTGCTAACTTGCAATAATAATCATGCTCCCACTAACATGATGATTATATCCATACCAGCATAACATTTATGCTCCCACTAGCTTTGACACGTATTTAGAAAACAGTTGGACTTCCTAGAAATCAATACTTATTGAATTTCTTAAGTTCATATTTCCAATACGATGTGCTTCGATAAGCCTTTATCTAAGCTTCTCAAATTCACACACCTTTCCTTAGACAGCTCACATGTGTGTCTAAACTAATTCAGAACATATATTACTAAGTCCTAAATGTTCAGACTAACTGCCAAATCTCACAATTCGAACTATGAAGAGGGATGTCGTAATCATAGTCGAATTTGAGAATGCAATTTACATAATCGATATCTCCTTAAAATCTCTCTCTTAGTGAAAGCGTTTCCTCACAATCATTTTCATGAAGGAGAGAAACCTTATGACACTTAGATTTTATGGTGCATGTGTTCCTATCCATGCAAATTTGCTATAAGCATAATCGTAAGATAATGTTTGTGACAAATTCAAACTCTTATGGACAGAACTTGTTCGTTCTTAATTTCTTGCCATCAAGGGTCCCACCATTGCTTCCAAGTTATTTAGCAGCTCACCTATGCCAGTCAATGTACTTTCATTGATCAAGGTGTTTGCCCTTATGCATTCAATTGAGAACTCGTAGAACTCATATGCATAATCACTCAACTGGATTGGCACAGAAATAAAATTTTGTCAACACGATAGGTTACAATCGTCAAGTCGTGTGCTAGTGTTTAATAGTTTTACTTCTTGATTTGTTCTTGAAACGTTTCAAGATCTTTAGACTCCCACTGACCTCTTGACATATAAGATTCTCTCATCAAGAAACATTTCTTGACAAAACAAATATTCAAGAGTCAGTGTGTGTCTTTATCAAGACAAACCTACACACAATTTGGTACTAGTTGGTCTTTGTCTTATCCAAGACATCACAACTTACCAATTTCAAATGTGCAAGAGCAAGAAAACATTTTCCTACTTCACATTTGATGAGTGTGTTAAATCTCTTAAGATGATATCACTCAAATCACAATTTTAGAGTACGACTCTAAAACTTGATTTTGGAACGAAGTACGATTCATCTTATTGACTTAACCCATTTTGACAATTCCCGACTCCTCTTCTTAGCCATACTAGTGCACTAAGATGTCCTTAGAGGATGAATTGTAATATGGTTCTTATAATCTTTAAGACGATCATAAACCACGATCCAAAAGTACTCTCCATTCTTCTTAGATTGGAGAAACTTTTATCTTTCATGTCTAATTGATTCTTCTTATTCGTTCTGCCATTCATTGAAACTTTTCAATGATTCAGAATCATACTTAATCTTTTAAGTATAATCATATTTACTAATCTTGTAGCAAATCATGACGAATATTTTATCGTTCTTTGTGGTGGACTTGACTAGTGCACAACATTGTGTACCAGATCTCATTATCCTTCACTTTACTCACATACTTATGTGAACAAGGAATTAGTCTCCGTTTTTCAAATACAAAGGTTCTCATTCATCACACAATACCAGTTGCATGATTCCAAGTTTCTGTCAAATTGAAACTTGGGCGATGAGAATCTTTCCTCATTTGGTAAATTTCTGACATTACCACAAATAACATAACTAAGAATCAAATCCATTCACAATATTGCTAACAATAGAACCATTCAAACACCAATTTTCATAAAATCCATCGTAAGGAAACATAAATAAGATAAATCAAATTTATTTTATTGCGGAAAAATATTGTCCTTACAATGCGATTACAAATGAAAACTATGTAAATATTACTTAGCAATTTATCCTAACTCTAAAGTAGTAGCTTAAATATCTGATCCTAGAATCATGCGATCAAAATCCATTTCTTCGCGATCAGACTCAGCTTGCTCCTTTCTTTAAGCTTCCTTTCCTTTCTTTGATCCTTCAAAACATCGAAATGTAATCTTATCACATCATATATTAAGAATCTCCAAATAGGAATTTAATGGAGTTAGATAGTGGATATTTCCTGAAGCAGAGTCATACATCTTGACTCTCCCATCTCTTAGATCTCTCAGGTAGTCAGGGCAACTTCGTAACCAATGCCCCTTCTTTTGGCAGTAGAAACACATGGATTCTTATGGAATGATACACATGACTATCTCAGACTTAGCCTTTCTCTTGCGTAGAGAAAACTTTTCTGGACTTCCAATGTTACCATTGCCCATAGAGGGTTGGGATATTGATTTACCAGATAAATTTGTTGACCAGTGTGCCAAATCATTTCTGATTCAGCAGCAATAAGCAAATAAGTCAAATCAATAAGGGTTATGTCGTGGTCCATCATATAGTACTCTCTAACGAACTTACCATATGATTCGGGAAGTGACTGAAGAACCAAGTCAACAACCAACTTCCTTGAGACCTCGACACCCAACATCCTTAACCTGTCAATGTGTGACTTCATCTTTAAGACGTGTGCACACACATACTTTCCATCTTTGTGTCTTATTGCCAACAGGGCATGAGTGACCTTGAACTTTTCAAGTCTTCGAACACGTGGGTCAGAGAGAATTATTGGAGGAGGTGGAGGAAATGAAGCATGATTTCCATTTCCACAATACAATCGTGGAACATCATCTTCACGTGGAAAACTTTTTCCAACGGATTTAGGAAGACCATAGTTGTCAGACTTTGACATCTATAAAACGGGAGAAAATTCAAGTTAGTTGATTGAGTCCTTAATAAAACACCCAAATGAGATATTAAGGCTAGGACCCAACACAATATCCTACAAATTGGAAGAGGGATGCCGTAATCCAAATCGCAGAACATTTGAAGGTAGGTAAATGACGATTTACCAATTTTCACCATGAAAAACGAAAAGAAGGTTAAGTTTTAGATGAATTGAAACTCCTAGATCCTTTGAGATTCAATGAACTTTTCAATGTCATGTTTAATCTTGATTATGCCCTTCATTTGTGACTGGGATGCCGAGGATCACAAATAAGGTGTGAATAACCATGCGAATGTACGTGGTGCCCTCAATGTTACAGTCACCTAATCGACGTGCCGGTTAACCACACACGCTCCATCGATCTATGACAAACATCGAGTCACCCTTCGCTACCAATGCCAAACCCAACTTAGTGTGCCGGTTAACCACACACGCTCCACTAATTGTCTCGACAAGGGTACAAAGTGTAATTCCATGGAATTGCATCGATTTCACTTTTTCCTAAAGTAACTAAGATTTGAGAATTTTGTTAAAACATTTAGTTACTTTAAAATTCATTATACTTTTGATGAGAAGAGGGTTTGCCCTATCCTACCCGTTCGGCTAACGACCCTCCACCAATCAAGGAAGCGGTGGGTGAGAGTGGACACCCATTAAACGACCATTTTATAGTCCATAACCTTATACCCCCCTTATAGATCGGCTTCGTGAATGAGGCCTACTAACGGTAAGACTAGCAGTTTAAGTTATACATATATATAATATTAGACTTTTAATGTTATATATAGTATAGGGTGTATCTTACACTTTTAAAATACTAGGTGGGTTAATTTAATAAATTGCACCTTTAATTTAATTAAACATAAACCATGTCATTATGAATTTATTAACTATCTTTTAATTATACTTTTAATTAAATTAATAAAAACATAAGGGTGTAATTCGAACTTTTCAAAACTAGGGTTTTAGAATTTAAAATTTCAAAAATTAAACTTTTAATCAAAAATTTAAATTCCAAAACTTGAGGGCAAGTTTTGAAACATTTCAAAACATTAGGGTTTAGAATTTAAATATTTCCAAATTAACCTTTTAATCAAAAATTTAAATTCCAAAACTTGAGGACAAATTTTGAAACCTTTCAAAAATATTAGGGTTTAACAATTTAAATTTCAAAACCAAAACTTTTAAAGTTCAAATTTAAACTATAAAACCTAAGGGGTAAAAATTGAAACTTTTCCAAACTATATCAAGAACATTCTAGATAAACAATTCAAAAAAGGCAATTAACAATTAATTTGTGGTTATCTAATTTTGACCTAGTCCAATTACTTGCAATATAATTCACCAAATAACTTAAATAATTAAACATTATCTTATAAGGCAACAATTATTTGATTAAATGGCAATTATCTACTATTTTGGCAAGGATATTCACCCAAAATCAATAAAAATCGGATTTTACTAATTAAAAACGCTTATGGTAAGTATCCCAAGCCAAAACAGCAAGAAATCGCGAAAATACGCTCCCAGACCATTTGACTCATCGAGTCTGGCCTGGACCCGTCGAGTTCAGTCGACTCGGCGAGTTCACCATATGACTCGGCGAGTCTGCCAATCAGAACCCAAAAAAAATCGATTTTCAAGCAATAAACGATCAAATATGCATAAATTCATCAACAAACAACCCTAGTCTCTGATACCACTGATGGGTTTTGAGCACTACATCATTCCTATGGTGTACATGCAAACCCTAAAGCTTTGGATCTAGTTTGTCTAATGAACATGCAATAATCATCCAAAGCCATAAACCCTAGATCTAGCATGTGATAATCGATATTAACATGAGAATAGGGTTTAGATCTTACCTTGATTGTTATGTAGCAATAACAATCTATTCCTTCTTGTAATTGGCTTCTAAAAGCTTAGAGTCACAAATGTCACTCCTCTAATGGCTCACAAACACCAAGAGCAAGAGGATGAAGAAGGAGAAGAGGAGAGGCACTCAAAAACGTCTAGAAACCCTAAGGAAACTCTTATCCACGTTTTTGGTGCCCTAGGGGTCATTAAATAGTGAGGCTATTAGGGTTATCTAACAAGGAAACCCTAATTTGACTGCTTAGGCCCTAAGCAGCCCATGGACTCCCTCCTTAGAGGCCTTGGACGAATTCTAATGGGTTTCCCCATAGATTTCGTCCACTCCATCCTCTATGGAGTCCATTAGCCCAATATCCAACTATCACACAATTGACAGTTCTAGTCCCCTTTATTTAATTAATGTCTTTTAGCCACAAAATTAATTCTGATTAATTCTTGACTATTATTAATTAAATAATATGATTTCTCTTTTAATATATTATTCATATAACATATTAATAAATCATAATTAATCTCTTTCTCCATAGATCATCCTATCAAGTTACTTTGGTGAAGGCAACCCAAAAGGACCATGCTCGCAATCGGGTCAAGTACATACCAAAATAGTTATAGGCTTAGACACTAATCCAACAGATAATACTTTGGAAGTAGGTTATGTAAGGAGACTTTCATGAATGGGTTTTGTAAGATTGTCTAAGGAGTTAGACATTGCAAAGGTTTGCTACAACATTCATGCGTACTCTTGAAATAAGATTTGAGTATTGGATTAAACCACACTCACATGAATTACTTCATGGAATTTATCACGAGTGATTATGAGATGATAATATCGTATAATTTTCAAACTGAGATATATGAGTTGTTGATTATGAGTTGGTTATACATTGATAGTGCGAAAACACGTCAGTAACTCGATGTTATAAAACGTGTTGTTGTGTATGATTTAACAAGTAGTTAGTACAAGCATATAGTCGAAGTTTATCTGTTCCTTTTATCCTAAAAGGATTAAAAGCAATATCTTGGGCCCCTCGATGATTTTGTTTTGACTTATGTGTCGGGCCCGGTCAGGACTAAATTGATGTGTTCAATTAAGTTCTATGTCAAACAAATCAGAAATCGGGAAACAAACTGTTGGACAATAAGTATGACTATGTTCCATGTATTTGTCCGCATGATATCTTGAAGAACAGAGGATTCTATGATCCCTTATCTAAATGGCGCGTCAGGATTTGACATTGGCTTTTAGAGAGCTACGATTGCTACTCGGATTTTGAAGCTACATTGGCAGTTATAGTTATCAGACTTATCCAAGTGGGAGACTGTTGGATTAGATGTCTAAGCCCATAACTATAATTGGTATGTACCTGACCCGATCATAGCATGGTCCATTTGGGTTGTAATACTCTGGAACAATTTGATATGATGGTTACTTGAGTAAGAGGTTATTGTCGTTTATTAACATATTATAAGTATAATATATTAATTGAGAAATCACATTATTTAAATTAGTATTGATCAAGAATTAATTTGGTATTAATTTAGTGATCAAAAGAAATTAATTAAAGTTACAGGGACTGATTAGGTAAATCAGTAATACTTCTAGTTGGACTCATGACTCATGTTGACTAGGGTTGGACTAAACTTACATGAAAGTCCATGAAAGGTTTAGCCCAAAAGGCTTATGTAATATGAAGATTCATTACGGTTTTCATGGTTGTAATCCTAAGCTATAAAAGAAGTCCCTAACACCTAAAATCGGCACTCATGCATGCTAAAGTAATGGCTAGCCGATTTTGAGCTCCCAAGCTTCTCTCTCAAGTCCATTCTCTTGTTCTTGGTTTGTTATAAGACATTTGAGGCATCACACTTGATGTGCTAGGCTCCTAAAGGTCAAAGACAAGCAAGCTACTAGACAAGGTAATCCTCTAACTGTTTTTATGATTCAAATGTTGCCTTGCATGCTAGTTTAGGCTTTATGCTTTGGAAAAACAATGTTGCATGTATAATTAGAGAAAACTTAGATCCAAAGCATTAGGGTTGTATGTGCACCATAGGAATGTTAGAGTACATAAAACCTAACACCATATACCATACGACTTGGTTTGTATCTGATTCTATCTACGGAAGTCCAAACGGCTCTCCTCCACTTGGATTCGACTGCACTCCTCCAATCCACAAAAATATTTATGGGTTTCCAACCCATCTCTCATCCCTACACTCCAACTATCGACAACCTGAGCTTATAAGAACTAGCGTTCCATTACTAGCCAATCTTAACTATCACATACACATTCCAAATCTATATGAATACTTCCCGAAATCTCAGCAAGTTCAATAATCCCAAGCACTTCCCATGATACAACTCCAACTCTTTAAGTCATTTCCGCTCGTGACAAAGAATTACAACCCTTGACCGGACTAGACGGATCACCAATCCAACTACTCACTCACCAAAGGATCTCTACATTCTAACCATCTTCAACCAATACGATTCTGAAATTCCTTGTCAATTATGGCGTCTAAACAGACCAACACAACCTCCATCATTATCCACTTCCTACTGCCCCTCCCCTAGTAACAGAAGCGATCGGACCCCAAAGTCCTTCCATAAAAATCTGCAATCCCTATTGTACGATGCAACACTTCTGAACTTTAATTTTATAGATGAAGTAATCACTCTAATCCAAATGATGATATTCTAAGAGGTACCCCTAAATTGCTTTCACCAATGGCCCATAACAAATTATTTGACAATCCAAATCCAACTCCACTAGATGTACCCCACTCCTAACTCTCGGCAAGTAGACATAACATATAACAATCTTTGATAATATCAATCAGAAAATTACAGAGAAACAAAACCGAAGATAATGCCTTACACATACAATCACATGATTCAAGGGTACATATATATGAATAATAATTCCTGAAGAAAACAAAAGATGACATACCTGCGACAACGTCTGCTGAAACTCTGGCATCCCCTGTCTAAAACTCCAAAGCTCGCCTCCCCCCTGTTGGGGCTTCTACCCTGCCCTCACTACCGTCAGTAATCGTTAAAGTGACTGGAGTAGGTGCACTCACTGCCCCACCCCTCAACCTCGGACAGTCGGCCTTCTTGTATCCCACTTGGTTGCAATGAAAACACATTGGAACCGATCTACAGGGGGAAATTCCTACTGAAATGACCCGTCTGACCACAACTGAAACATCCCCTACCTATCTCCTGATAACCCCCATCATGGATCCTCCCACACTTGGTACAATGGCCCCGAACCTGATAGCCTCCCAAACATGAATCCTGAGTCTTGGGCCTCTTCGCCTATCCCACTGCGATCTGAATCTGCTTTGGCCTCCTCTTTCCAAGGTGCTCCAAATCGATCTCCCTTTCTCGGGCTCTAGCAATCATATCATTAAGGGTCTCGCACCCTGAAAAACTCACAAACTCCCTGATGTCATCCCTCAGCATATCATGATACCTTACCTTCTTCATCTCCCCGTCCACGTCATACTGCGGAACCAATAAAGCCCTCTCCCGGAACTTGGCAGTGATTTCTGCCACAGTCTAAGTCGTTTGGAGAAGGTCCTGAAACTCCCTCGCCAACTGCTGCACCTCAATAGATGGTGAAAACTCTGCCCTAAACTGGGTCACAAACTCATCCCAAGTCATCGTCTCCAGGGATTCACCTCCCAAAGTGAAGTCTACCTCCTCTCACCAATCTCGAGCTCTGTCTTTTAGAAGACAAGAAGCAAATCTGACCTTTGACCCCTCGGGGCAGAAACTCGTCTGGAAATCGTTCACCATATCGGCTAACCACCTCCTACTAGCAATGGGGTCCTTCTACCCAAAGAAATCGGGAGGTCCACAAGCACAGAACTCGCGGAAGGAAAGAGTGCGAGCTCCCACAATAGTCATAATCTCAGTGCGAAACGTGTCCAGACGCTCATACAAAATCTCCATAATCACCTCCTTGACCGTTCCGAAGATCATAGGAGTCTGCTCAAAAATATTGTGGGTGATCTCCAACGAGATGAACTCCCACATCTGCTCATCAATCGACTCTATACTTCCACTTAAGCTTGAACCAGAACCTGAACCTCCTCTGAGCGTGCTCATCACCATTCTGAAAAGCAAACATGCAAATGGTCAGAACATACCCAAGAATCCTCAACCCATAGGCTTCATAGATTCTCTGTGACTCTCCTCGATTTGAGTATGGATCCTATGCTTTCAGTAGTACGGGCCCAATACTACCTTTCACACCTATCCATACTTTCCTCAAGAATCATCACAGATCCTTTAAGTCACCTTCTCAAACTGGTACTCCAAGTACTCGTTAAAGAACGCATCTAAACCTGCTAAAAACACTTCCTAGGCTCTCGTAGGTTCCAAGCTCACCCTGCCATCAGCTGCTGAAGAACTCTCACTAAAGTCAGCTAACTTCTTCATGAATATAATCACATGCCACGAAGCTTATATAATCCTTCAAGTAAAAGACTCAACCCTACAACGGTTAGACTCAAATGAGAGTTGCGCAATAGAGTCAAATTCATCACTCTGAGATGATTTAACCCTTGCAACATGTGGCTTAACATATTCACTCAATAGTTAACTTACATCATTAAGAGTTCCACAAAGCACAAACCAAGCAACATTCGTGCAGTAACACTCCAAGCCACATAACAAACAAAGAACATCCAAAGCTCACTCACTACAACCCATGATGGGAACTTCCATTCTCACTATCGGTTGCCTTATGCATGTAAATTATACACAATACAAGATCAAATAGATTGTCGAATAAAAGACTCTACCCTATGACCACAACCAAACGAGGAATATGAAATAAGGCCAAATCAGTCATTCTAAGGCTATATGATCCTAATCGTCTACAATTTTTTAAAGCATATACTTAGCAATTACTTCTACCAATACATATTCCCAATCATAACATCCAATGCTTCCTAGGCTACAAGGCATCACATATCAGGCCAATCTATCATGAAATTTCTGAAAGTATCCCTAGCCATATCCTATCATGCAAACATTCATATCATATAACATATCAACATTTATGGCTATTCTGGGAATCATTTACTTGAGCTTGGCCGATTGCACGCATCACACGCCCTTCTCCTTTAAAATCTTTTTAGAAAATTCATTTTCTTTCAAAAAGATTATCAATTCCTCATTTTTCGTTCAGACACACCCGGAAGTGTGTCTGAATCCCTCAAACCAAGGCTCTGATACCAACTTGTAACATCCCAAAAATTGTAAAGTAAAATTTTCATTTTTAATTCAACCATAAACACCATTTAGCCTTTTTAATCATTCAAAAGTATATTAGAGTAAAAATATTTATCAGAGTACAATCCCAAAATCATAGAGTTGTGGAAACATGGGTGGATACAGTGCAGTCACGCGGGGCCCTTGCATTTTGTACCGGAAGCACCTGAAACCATAAACATAAAATCGTAAGCACAAAGCTTAGTGGGTTCTCCAAAATACCACACCGTACATATCATTGAACCTAACCCACACATTGGGCCCAACCCACCATAATGGGCCTAGCCCTCATAAAATGCGCCCAGCCCCATACCATGCAAGAGTCACAAAGACGGCTAGCATCCTACATAACGTACATTGGGCCTAGCCCTTCCTGATCTATGGGCTTAGACCAGCATACAAATGGGCCTAGCCGGTCATATAATGGGCCTAGCCTAACATACCATGCAAGATTCATAAAGACAACTAGTATAACATATCCTAATGGGTTAGCATTGGTGCCTTCGACCCACGGGTACAGTGAGGAGACTCACCTGAATCACAAAGCTGACCTCAGATAACTGTTCTCCTGCCAGAAGACAGGTGCTCGACACCTTTTATCAATCCACACAAGGTAAACCGTAAGTATACCTTCTCAAAATAGAATTTTGACCAAAAGTCAACAGTCAAAGTCAAAGTCAACAACCCATAATGTCAATTATCCACCCTCACGTTGTGAACAGCCCTTGGTCACGTCATGAGATCTCACTCGGTCCAATTCCAACTCATCCCGACTCACCCTGGCCAACTCAGTCAATAAAAGTCAACGAAGCTGACCTCACATCGTGAAACCTCCATGTGTCATGTTGTGAGAACAGTCTGAAACAAAAGTCCAACTTTTAAGTCCTTAATCCATTAAGCATTGCACTCCAACTTACCAGAAGGTATTATAAGTTCTTAACACACTAGAAAGTTGATGCTTTTAATACATATATGTCTAATACATGTCTAGATCTCATTTAGGTCAAAAGTTGAAGAAAAGTCCTCCAACTTTCATGCAAGGTTCCAAAACTCATCCATTCTCTAGATCTGAACTCCAAGACATTCCTAAGGCCCTCATAACCCATAAAGTTGCCAAATTTATGGTTTCCATTCATTCAAACTTGCACAACCAATAAGAAAAGTGGGAAAAAACTTAGATCTAGCCTCATATAACAATAAAGATGGGAACGTTAACACTTACAATGGTCCAGAAACAATGTAAGGTGATGATGATGATGATTCCTTGGAAGCCTCCACAAAGATCACCATCTTATTCTTCTTTTCTTCTTCTTCCAAACCTATAAAGTCTCCAAAATGACCAAAGATCAAGCAAGGATGGAGACTAGGGTTTTTCTGAGGTGAAAGAGGGGTTGGGGCTGATAAGAAACCCTAAAATGAGCTTAGAGATGCTTAAATACAAAGGAAACCCTAAAATAATCATGGGATTGGGATGCATCATCTCTCACGTCGTGAGTTCCATGTCTCATGTCATGAGATCAGTCCTGAATAAAAGTTTCATGCAACCCATCTCACGTCGTGATCCTCCACTCTCACATCGCGAGGCTTCTTTTCTTCCAAAATCCAACCTTTTGACTCCTCGAAACCCTAATTCGATTCATCCTGGAAAACATGTGTTACAATATGGAGGAGTGGTCCTTGGTGTACGAGGGTGTCTGATGTTGTGGGTGTATCATAAACTAGGACATCAGATATACTAGCATCAATGTTAATACCAAAAGGACCAATAACTTGAAGATTTGACTGTGTCATATCATACGATTGAGCACGGATATAGAATATCAATATATCCTCTAGCAAAGTGACATTTCATGAGATATACACTTCCTGACTTACCGGTTCAAAACAACGATATCCATTCTGACTGAAACCATGTCCCAAAAATACACACAACGACCATAAAGATAACTTATTCCGCTCAACATGAGGGCATATGGCATAACAAGTACACCTCAAAACTCATGTGAAGTATGGATCCAATTGACCACATAGACAATGATTAGGAGTGCTTCCCTTAAAAGGCACTCAAAACCTAAGATGATGATAACGAAGACCACGTGGTTTCAACAAGACATCGATGTTCCATTTCCACAATGATTTTTTGTTGAAAAGTATCCATAAAAGATGATTGGTGTATGGTACCATAAGGTGCAAGTAGTGGGTGAAATCATTAGAGGTAGATTATCTCCTAAGTTACAACAAAAGTAATTTATGGAAATATAGTATTATGTCTTGCCAATGGTTCTAAAATTGTTGTATATTATGAAGAAACCAGAGATATGTTTCAAGAATTAAATCCAATTATAACTAGTATTATCAACTATAAATGATACATAGTAAGTGGATCATCCTTAGAAGACATTAGGGATGGACCCCACACATGATAATACACAAGATCAAAAGAAACAAAAGAGACAAAGACACTTTTATTAAATGGTAAAGCAGAGTACTTTGCAAGTTTACAACCACTACAATGAGAAATATCATAAGTGTACAAATGACCTAAAGCGCTAGTAAGAGCATAAATTATAAATGTGACACTGCCACATGTCCCATACGAGAATGAAAAAGATAAATATCAGAAGACGAATGACTCAAACAAAAAGAAGACAAATTAAAACTAGAGGAAAAAACAAAAAAAAAAAAAAACTTTGAGTTGATCCACGACGTAGGGTTCCTGTAGCCTACAACCGATCCCAATCACCCAATGAAATGGTGGATCCTATACACAACAAAAGGAATTATAAAAGACCCAATATCCATATTTACACAACTAAGTGGCCGAAGCAAAGTTTAAATCAAGTTTGGGAATATAATAAACATCAGTGAGACAAACATGAGGGGTAAAAACAAAACCAATACACTCCATTCACATCCATGTAACACTCGTAAACATAATAGAAATATAAGAACTAGAGGATAGAGAAACAAAATATAACAAACACAATGACATATGATGAGATTCACCATAATCCAAGATACATAAGGATAAAGAAATACATGAAGTACTGGATGAAGACAGACATGAATGAGACATAGATGTTGACATGGAAACAATATTAGAGGCAAGAAACTATTTGAAATACTTAAAATGTAACATCCCGATGTTGAGGTAATTTCAATTTTCGGTCATATGTATGGATAAGTATAGCATTTTAGTCCTTGAGTACAAGAAAGAGTGCAAAAAGGCCCATAGTTGCATTTTGGTAATTATGGACAAGGAGTAGTACGATGGGCAAATGTTGTGTACGCTGAGTGTACTAGGGAGGACCCTAGTATGCTGGGCGTACACCACATACGCAGGGCATACATAATGAAACCACAAACCGTAATTTCTAGGGTTTGGTCCATATAAAAGCATCATTAACTCTTCATCCTGATTCCTTTTCATCCTCCAACCTTCATTTCATCCTTTGAAACCCTAATCCTTTGTGTGTGATCATTTGAGCTCAAAAATGTGTGTGTTTGGTGCTTTTGAAGCAAGGTGAAGAAAGAAGCATCATCTTGGGAGACCGAGGCCTTCTAGATCCAGGAACACCTCACCTTCCAAGTCAATTTTTAGGTATAAAGTTATGAACTTGATGACTCTATGCATAGATCTAAGATAGCCATGGAGTTTGTGTCATTTTGGTCCCATTATTTGGGTAATTGGAGTATGAGCTAATCTAACCCCTTTAAGCTGTCCTTTCAGTCACTTTGAGGTGTTTAGAAGCATAAAAATGTAGTCTTGATCATATCTTTCCTTCCATTCATTTTTTTGAGGTCTTAATGTGCTAAGTGTTTGAGATTTTTGATGTTAAGACCTTTTTAGCCATGCAAGACCATAAAGTTGGAAACTTTATGGTCAGAAACGTTATTTGGGACTTGGATCTGTATTTTAGAGGTGTTAAGTCGAAGTATTAAGATCAAAATTGATTAAGTGGGAAGCGGTTGCATACATTGGGCGTATCGAAGGGTACGCTGCGCGTACGCAGATCTGGCCCTGACGTCTCGGACAGCTTGTACGCCCCGCATACGAAGCCTGAGTCGACTCAGTTGAGTTGACTCGGCTGTGTTTCCTCGGTTGACTTGTTGACTTTGACCAGTTTTGGCCAAGGGTATTTTGGGAAAAAATATTAATCTATAACGGGTAATGTTTTGGCATTTAGGATTTGGGTTGAGCTGGTATTTGGGAGCAGAGTATTGATCAGCTATTCGTCAGACTGTGAAGTGAGTTTTCCTCACTGTACTTACGGTTCGAAGGCACCAAGGCCAGCCCATTGGATTGATATCCTGGTTTACCGTATGTTGCTATGTTGTAGTGATTTGTTAGATCTGTATCCTGGTATATAGGATGTTGCTATGTTGTGGTGATTTGTTAGATCTGTATGACTACCTGTATATGCTAGCTATTGATTGTTATGCTATATGTTATATATGTTGATATGTGATGGTATATTGGATTGAGGCGGGCCTACTTTGTGCTGAAGGCCAAGATACCCAGGGCGGTCCGGATAGACTGAAGGCATGCAAGGCGAACCAGTCAAGTCGAAGGCCCAGAGAGCGGTCCAGATAGGTTGAAGGCCCAGTGAGGCGGTCCAGTCATGCTGAAAGCTCTATATGCATGTTTTTGTTTGTGATGTTTATGTGGTTGTACTTTGGGGGTACTCACTAAGCGTTGGCTTATAGTTTTAGTTTTGTTTCAGGTATTTCTGAGGACCGTCGCAAGGCGAATGCGTGACCGTACACATCCTTGGTTTATGTTGATTGGATTTTGGGAGACTCTGATTTTAAATAATGTTTTAGAAACAATAGTTTTGTAAACACTTCTTTTTAGTAAATGGGTTGTTTTGAAAAGTTTAAATTTGTTGTGATTTTTGAGATGTTACATAAAAACGCGAGGACCTAAAGGAAGATGGTGGCATGGTGGCAACATTGTGATTAATATCTATAGAAGGTGTATTAACAACAATAAACTGGTGGACGATATGGCCATGTCGTAGGACTATAAACGCGTGGCTGGAAAAATGGCTAAAAATGTTTAGATGTTTTTTTTGCTATTGAGTCATTTGCTGCTATTTTTCCTTGTTAAGTAACAATGTGCATTGAGACTTCTAAAGGTTATTTTGTTTTCAAAATGCACAATCATCAAAGGAAACCTCAGAGGTTGGTTGAGACTGATTTACAAATTGAGGTTGTTGTGGAACTTCAAAAACATCAGATGTAGTGGAAGCTTTAGACCCTTTGTCTAACTAAGATGTGATTCAAGTTTCTTTTACAATTAGCTCTTGAACGACTAAATCAACTATGTGAAGAGGGGTATGATGTATAATTGTTCCATATAATCCTTTAAAATCAAACCGTAATGCCATAAAAATGTACCAAATGTTGCTCTTCCTTCCAACAATGTAGGTCTGAAAGCTTTAAACTCATCTGACTCTATAAGGGACAATTGATCCCATAGATCAAACATAGCATCATAAAAATACTAAAAACTCACAATACTTTATTGAAGGGATCGAATATCATTAATCAATTGCTATTTTTTAAATAAATTTATACTAAGTATACAATCTACCAAGTGATACCAAACTTCCTTTATCGTAACATACTTTGCCAATTGGGTGCTAATTTAATAATCTATCGAATTATTGATCGGAGTGAGAATCTTGGAATTACCAGTTTCCCATACATCTAGTAATTAACATCTTTCTCATCTTTACCCCCACACATTTTCCCATTCATTTTTTTCATTAAGTAAGTCCAATTGGCATGGTTCTTTCTGTCAAGTTGGTTATTAATAGACCGACAAGAGCCATTTTTTGGAGCCATAATGCTAATAATCAAGTGAAACAAATATCTATTACCAAAACAAAACCATCAACAAAAATAATAACAAAACCAACAACAAATGATAACAATATTATAATCAAATTCTAACAAGATCGAAAAACATACCCAACAAAAGTGAGTTATATCTACGATATCGGTGCATAATATAAAGTCTTGCACAATCATAAAATCAACAAACATAAATTGAATATATCATTGATACCATGTAAACTAGTGAAAATATAAAGGGAAAACGACCAAGGTTTATTATTGAAGGAAAAAGTCAAGTATAAATAGGAAAGCTATCCAGCTTACCTAACTAAATGGCTTAAATAAAAGCGCAATACAAATATTGTCAAATATATTTTGTTATACTAAAAAACATAATATTCAATGAGGCCGCATTCTAATTAAAGTGTGATTCGTAATGATATGTTGTGTTTCATATCAAAACTAATGTGTATAAGATATTGAATCTCTGAAATATGTATATGAAAAAGATAGATGATCCTTAAAAGTGTAGAAATGAGTCGTCTCATATATGTGAGTAACTAAATATATTTTTTTTGGATTATTGATACCTCGAATCCCTAAGAATATATTCAAAACCTTCCATGAGAAACCACAAACGGAACAAAATAAAAGTAATTGACCTGTAATCAATAACCATTTCTTTTAGCAATGTAGGTTGAGGATCTAATCTTTTCCAGTCTAACACCAAACCCATGAGATTCAGATTAATGTCCAAAAGACCCCCAAATCAAAAATCATTATGATTTACTTAATTTAGAGGCTTATTTGTTTGTACAAGTGAAAGAATAACCCCAAGAGGAATATAAAAAGCTACACATCCATCATAAATTGGTTTAAAAAAATCCACTAAAAGTTGGTAAAATATCAACTCATGCTCCTTATCACACTCCCTCGCCACATTAAAATCACCTATCATAACAATCATAAGATGTTTGTTACTAGGAATCCAAGCATCATCAAGCACCACAAAGTCTCATTACATACAACATGGATCTTAACAATTTTTGAAGACTCTAGCACATAAAGAATTCATCTATATGTTTGTTTGGCATAACTAATAGCAACATGAAATCGCTATTATCCCAAAAAAAAACGAAGTACATAAATATCCATCTTTATTTATGGAACACCCAAAAATTGATCATGTGATTGTGACATTACCCTTTTATCTACCCACACTTCTTTACGATCCTAAATCCTTGGATATTAAGAGAATATATATATTCATTTATGATTGTCTTGACCCTCAATCTCATCAATTATCACCTTTGAATTCTTTGGCATCCCTTCATGTTGCACCCTATAGTCAACCCATCTATATAGTTTCAAAACATATCTTTATCATAAAAAAATCACTCTTGTAAGTTAAAGATCTTATAGAACCAACTTATATGCTCATTGTACAACTAGAAACGACTTTATGCTTTTTAATCCTCGAACTCGTGACATGATACTATTCTTTTTTATGAAGCCACACCTATTCCAAATGAGACAAAATGTGTAGCGTCCCAAAAACCATGTAATTTTTTTAATATTTAAAGGAAATAAAATTTATTTTCATAAAACCAAATATCCGTTTCACGACATAAATCGAAAATGAAAGTATCATATCAAAACATCTCTCAATAATCATGAAGACAGCTGGAGAGTGTGTACAGTCACACCTCTGCTTTTCCACGATCCTCAGAAGTACCTGAAAACATTTAAATTCATAATTGTAAGTCAAAGCTTAGTGAGTTACCCAAAGCATCACATATAACACATCACAACTAAACATATAAAACAGTTATGGATTATCAACAACCCTTAGTCATCAGCGGCTCAACATTGCATGTTAGGGCTATCAGTAACCCTGAGTTGTGACAACCCGAAAATTTTATTCTTGTAAAAGTCAAACGTATTGTGTAAAGGTCAACCTCATTTCTTTTATTATCTTATATGGCTAGATTTATGGGTTTTAAGTGTATAAACCTTGTACCGAAGGTGTTGTTTGTTTAAAAAGTGAAACACTAGGGACCGAGAACACCTCACATCATTCTTCGTCCGAGTCGTGAACTCGCTTCGGTTTGCGGCCGTGAACGAGGCTTCGGCCGTGAATAGTCTTCGGAGCCGTGAACCCTTCTTGGCCGTGAACCCGAAGATCTTATCACCTCGGGATGTGTTTACTGCCGAAGACTCTTAAGTATATATAGAAATATGACTGATTTTGCCCTCATTTCACACACTCCAACCGCGAACTCATCCATTCTCTCTCTAGATCTTCAACCACAAAACACCATTCTCTCTCAACTAGCACCTGCTTTCCTTTGAATCTTTTTAGGATATTGTTAGGATCTTCAAGTGTTCATTATTCTTCAAGCTAGTTGGGCCGTATACTCAAGAACACAAGTTGTTCTTGGGACGTGAACACCCAGATGGGCCGTGAACTCCTTTTCGGCCTTCCATTTTCGATTCTAACACTTCTTGTGTAAGTATTTCTTACACCATAGATTGTTTCCTTTACACTTTTGAGGTTAGATTCACTGAATGTGTGTGTATATATATATATATATATATATATATATATATATATATATATATATATATATATATATATATATATATATATATATATATATATATATATATATGCTAAATAGGACTCGTTTGTGCCTCGGGACTTCACTCGTGAAACTTATCATCCTATATCGAATCTTCAGTTGAATCACCCACATAAGGTGAGTTCATACCCACTACGTTTTTATGATTTTAAACTGTTTTAGGGGGGGAATACAGGTGAAACACAATGAAAATTGTGTTAATATCAAAAATGCTTTTAAATGTCTTTTAAGTTTTTAAATTGTTATAATTATCAAAAAATTACATATTTATATATGTGTAAATTATATAATTTGGATTCAAAAGATTTAGAATATATATTTGACCCCATTTCATGTTCCTTGTTTGGTTGTGGGATTGGGGTAAAGTTATCTAATCGAAAGTCTAATTAATCACAATTATATAAATATTACATTTAAATAAATATAAATGGGTTTTCAAACTGTTTTGTACTATATGGTACAAACAGTGAACTTCATGGAATAACAGTATTACCGATTCTTACCAACAGTTAAACTATAATAGGTATAGTTTAGAGAACTCATTTTTTTTAAAGCACATAACAGAAAACAAATAGAGTACTTAACGGAAAACGAGTAGAAAACAGCCTTTAGAAAACATCAATCAGAAAACAACCATATAAACTATATCTTATGTAGTTTATGAAACTGACCTACTGAGTATTTATTACCTAGTAACTTGTCAATATTCTATACATAATCATCAATATAGCATTTGTGAGGCAATCTTCATGTACTTTTATAAGTACCAACAAAAGTCCTGAGATTATAACCAGAATCACCTTGAGGGGGAGCGTGACACTTGTGTATAGATCTATACGGGACTGAAAATCCCGCACCAAAGCTGCTTGCAACAGCTAGGTCGGCAGACCTGTGGTGACAAATGTTGTAGCTTTTGCGACGCCTGAAGAACGTCGTGTTCAGGCCATCTTAGGTCATCTAGTATGGTTATAATAACTCACAATTTGGTATTGAATAAAATGATTAGTGTATGAATAAGTAAAACTTCACATAGTTTTATTTTTATAAAACTATAACACAGTATTTTACCAGTTTAAATACGAAATACTATTTTCGTATTGGAAAACGCCTTTTTCTTTATGGTTTTATGTAAACTATAACACAGTATACCACTTAAGAACACAAAAACTTTCACTCTTTTGCTTACCGTATAATACATCAGAAAATATAGGATTTTCTGGAAAAAACATGTTTACCTTATCAAATAACGAGAAAACGGATTTAAGTTATAAACTAATACTTATGAACTAACCAGCTTAAATGTTGATCCTCTCTTTCAAAATAACTTGTATTCTCAGGGAATCCAGTAGACAGATACACTCCCAGAGCTTTTTGAGAAGACAGCCTAGTATTGTGCTGCGTCTTTTGTCTTTTACTGTACCTACTTTTTATGTCAAATACCTAATGTTTGGAACGCTTATGTAAAAACGTATACTTCATTAATGTAATGGTTGTTGTACTTTGATTATTATAATGCATGTGTTGTGATACTTGACATGAAGTCATTCACCCTCGGACGTTTCCGTCGTTCTGGTTTGGGGGTGTGACAGATTGGCATCAGAGCATTGTTTATAGTGAAGTCAGTATATCAGTCATAAAAGATATACAACTATAAACACATTGGGATAAAAACACTCTGACCAATAGTTATACTTTAAAATATAACAATATTTTATAAAAAGTATAAGTACATGCAGAATATATATATATATATATACTAGAACGGGTATCACAAGAATAACAAAACAAAAGTATTTGGAGGTTGGACATTACAGTCAAACCTGGACGGTTATATAGTCATATCTGGGATCAATATAGCCTGATCAACTATATTTATTTGAGATACGACCAACATGTGTTTGAGAGTGATGGTAGTGTTGCGACAGGTCTAAAACTTACCAACTATATATCCAGAAGAAATTATAGAACATAACATAAAGTTAAAATACTATAGGAGTATTTTAGGTACTATATGCTAAGAATAAACCATGTGAAAAACAAAGGACTCCTGCAGGTAGATCTATAAATACTAAGTGTATATATATTACGGTTATATATAATTAAGGTTATATATAGACTTAGAATGTGTGATTTAGCTTAACTTTCCTTTTCCTTGTTTGGAGGTGGGGGTAGAGTAGGATCATTTATTCGAAGGTCTATTCGACCCAAG
The DNA here is from genome assembly GCF_052849685.1 of Lactuca virosa. NCBI lineage: Eukaryota > Viridiplantae > Streptophyta > Magnoliopsida > Asterales > Asteraceae > Lactuca > Lactuca virosa. Next base: position 15,122,406 of record NC_136426.1, read on the forward strand.
TTATATATAATTGGTATATACTTTGTAGTTATAGATGGACCCAGTAGGAGTTATACCATACAGATTACATTACCTGTTACTTGTAAGTTTCTTTTATGGAAAGTTGAAACTGTTTACTTGCTTTTATTTATTAGATATCTCTTATATCCCTAATTCTCGCTTAGATAACAATGGTTGGATTCCATCTACCTGGAGACCCGTATTTTCCCATTCAAGGGAATGGAGGATGGCTCGACGCAGAGCCCGAAGATGATCCCGTAGTTCCCATAGAAGAGGATTTTGAAGAAGATTTCCCAGAAGATGCTGATTCAGGATTAGAAATTTATAACCCTCCGCAAGTTGCCCATAATCCCAATCCTCATCAGAATTTCCAAGGCCCGACGACTCTGTGGGCAGTAAACTTAAATAGGTGGAGTGATGGCAGGGTCAGAATCATCCTTACCAGGGAGACCGAAGCTTCTATAATCTTGAGGAAGGAGGCTCAGCGGATAGATACCTCCCAGTGTTAGTTCGTCGTGTTGCGCGTAAAGATGAACAGGGAAGAGCTGTCGTTGACCGAGTCATGCAGGTTGATGCTGCTACTGGAGTTAATACAGTTCGCCTTCGTAATCTAGAAGACAACCATGAGGCGACAAGGAATCGTACTAATTTCTTGCAGATGGAACTTGCGGCATCCCAAGTCGAAGTTAGAGAACTGCGAGAACGACAAGCGACACAAGAAAGGCATATGTTTGAAATAGAACGCCAGTTTGCTAAATTCAGGGACGAATCTAGTAGGAAGTAGAGCAACACTTCTCGCAAGTAGATCGTGCCCTACTCACTCTTTTGATTATAGTTTAAGTCTACGATTATACGCTAGTGTTATTTTTCATGTTTTACAATTCGATCGCGAAAGTTTCATTTTCGGTAGGTCGGTTTGATGTCGATGTTTTCCCAGTGCTTTGGTATATGGTAGACCTGCTCTAAGGTCAAGTTTTCCGAACTTTAAGTATTAAATATACCACTAAAAATCGACATGCATTTTGTTTCTTTTGAAAAATAACCATCCAATCTTATTCTATTTACAAGTTGTTACTTGTAGTAGACTTCTATTATCAATTCCTTACAAAATTCATGTTGAACTAGTATAATTAGTTCAAAGACGTCTGGTTTATAATTCCTATTGATGTCATACCACCATTTCACCTTTTATAAACTTAATGGTTAGAAGATGCCATCAAGAACTTAAACACTTCTACAAATACCTAATTCTACTCAATACCATAGAAACATCATAGGGATGTTGGTTGAAACACTGAGAACCGTACAGAAAAAAACGAGAAATTTATATATGTATATACAAATAGATAAAATCGGAACTAAACCTCTCACAACCAAAACTCGCGAATATGCTCCTCATGCTACTCCCTGGTCTTGGAATACACCAGGATATCATCAATGAACACAATAACTGAGCAATCGAGCATCGACTTGCATACCCGATTCATCAAATCAATGAATATTATCGGCACATTGGTGAGCCCGAACGGCATCACCACGAACTCGTAATGCCCATAACGAGTATGGAACGCGGTCTTCTCCACGTCATCCTCCCTCACCCTGACGTGATGGTACTCAGACCTCAAATCTATCTTGGAAAACCAAGATGCTCCCTGCAACTGATCAAAGAGATCATCAATATGCGGAAGGGGATAACGGTTCTTCACTGTCAACTTGTTCAGCTCCCTATAATCAATGCACATCCGGTTTGAACCATCCTTCTTTTTGACGAAAAGAATCGGCGCTCCACATGGAGAACTGCTTGGACGGATGAACTGCTTGCCTAGCAGCTCCTGTAGCTGATATGAAAGCTCCTGCATCTCAGGCGGCGCCAATCGGTACGACGCCTTGGCAATAGGGGCCACTCCTGGCACAAGGTCGATTTTGAACTCGACCTGTCTCTCAGGAGGCACACCGGGTAACTCTTTCGGGAATACATCAGCGAATTCCCTGGCAACCGGAACATCCGCAACTGACACCTGATCCCCAACACGCATATCCACCACATAAGCCAAATAACTTGCACCCGTGCTGAATAAACTGTCAAGCCCTGGCTGCCGAACAAAACCCTGAACCCAACCTGGTGACCTCTCCATAAATAACCAGTTCGAACTACCACTCGTTGGCCCTTGCAGTCGATCATGGCACCAAAACAGCTCAGTCAGTCCATATTCACAATCACACATATATCCCCCATGGGAATAGGAATCAAATCAATCGGAAAGGGTACGGAGAAAATCTCTAGAACGCAACCCTGATAAATCGAAGAAGTAGAAATCCCGTGTTCGCTGGTGATGGAAACTCGCAACGGACACTCCAACTCCCCAATGGGCACGAACGAACTCCCTACTAAAAGCCCAAGAAACAAAAGACCGACTCGCACCCGAGTCAAACAATACTAAAGTAGGTAAGGAGTTCACTAAGAACGTTCCTAACAGAGGCACAAACATATGAGCATAAAATTAACATAATCAATAAGATAAGGGATAGAAACATACCAGTCACAACATCTGGTGTTGTCCTGGCTTCCTTGGCAGTGAGTTGGAAAGCGTGACCTCGAGCCCTCGGGGGCTCCGCCCTGCCCTGACTCCCGTCAGTGATCCTCAATGTAGCTAGCGCGAGAGCTTGTGTCGGCTTGGCTGCAAGCAACAGACAGTTAACCTTCACGTGGCCAACCTGATCACAATGATAGCAAATCCTCATACTCGGAACAAGGGCGGACTAGCGGCAGTCCCTCGTATAGTGCCCCTCATTGCCACATTTGTGGCACCCACTACTAGATCGACATGCTCCAACATGAATCTTCCCATACTTCCCACAAGTGCGGCCGCACTGACCTCCAGATCAAGAATCGACGGCCTTGAACCGCTTCGGCGCTGGCTGCGACTGTGTCGGGGCCTGCCTCTGCTCTCTCAATTGAAACTCAATCTCAAGCTCACGCCGCCTGGAGGCCTCCTGTAACTTCAGCAATGTATCACACCGCTGAGTAGAAACAAACCGTCTGATGTCCGTCTTGAGCATGCTCAGATAACGGGTCATCTGAGCCTACTCTGAAGCAAACTCAAGGCAAAACATCACCCTCTTAGTAAACATCCGGGTGATCTCCGTCACCGACTCCGATCCCTGCCTCAGGTCTAAAAACTCCTGAGCCAACCTCTCCCGCTTGACCTGAGGAATGTAGCGAGTGCGAAACATCTCCCTGAACTGATCCCATGATACCACCGCCCTATGCTCATCTGAGTATGATCTCGTAACAAGTCTCCACCAATCCTTCGCTCCGGACGTCAGGAGGTTCATAACGTACCTGACCTTTTGGTTAGCAGGACATTAACACGTGAAGAAACACCCCTCCACATCAGATAGCCACCTTATGGAAACAATCGGGTCCTGAACTCCATCAAAAGTTGGGGGCTTCGTATTATCGAAGTCCCGATACTGAAAGTCTCGTCCTGTCCCAACACCTGCATCCGCCATGGCTGCGGAGGATGCAGCAGCAGCCGTCTCAGTAATGGATGTGTAGCGATCATCAAAGAACCCCATCATCGCGGTCTTGATAGACCCGAACATCTCCGGAATCTGACCCCGTTCAATAGCAACCACCTCCTCCCGGATGATCTCCCTGACACGGTCCTCTGTCAATGCTGGCTCACCCTGACTGCCATCTCCCGATCCCAACCCGGATCCGGTCTCGAATCATCTCGTAACCACCATACTGAAAATACATCAGGAAGATATCACATAATTCACATAAATAATGGGGAACCAACTCCCAACGAAGCCCTAGGAGTTGTGACTTCCTTGCTACGCATACGGGTCCTGTGCTTTCAGTAGTACGGGCCCATACTACCTTCCACACCTACCAATGTTTTTCTCAAGGATCATCACAACACCCTAACAATACCCATAAGCATAAACAAATGTGCAGTCCTCACTCCTAGAGGAAAAGCTAAACATCTCACCACTGGTCGACTGACCCCTCACGACTCATCCATGAAACTTCCACCAACCCTGCAGCACTCGTGTATGGTAGCCATACATAATACTAGATACTATAGACTTTTGAAAATCTGATCCTACCCTAAGCCCTTCATCAAACAAGAACATGAAATAAGGCCAAACCAAACATTCTCAGACTATAAGCTCTTAGTTATATATAACAATGATGCGTACACTAAGCAACTACAGTAATAATGTCAATTTCATAAAATAAATGGCCTTAGGCTAGCAGGCATCATATAATCAAGCAATTCTATCATACAATTCTTGAAGATCCCTAGCCTATCACTAGCATGCTGTTCTAACATATTACAATATCAAATAATAGCATTGTATTTTGGGGTCTACTTACTGGCTCCGACTGATCGTACACATCGCATCCTCCTTTAGTACTTTGAAAACCATTTGAAAATCTTTTCCTTAGTTTGAGACTGGATTCACACGAGTGTTCCTCCAATTCACTTAAACCAAGGTTCGGATACCAACTTGTAGCATTCATAAAATTTTGAAAACTTTAAAACTTTTACATAAATCCAAAAACCATCATTTACTACATATTGTTTTAAAAATAGGTTTCGCATCAGAGTTTTTCCCAGAAATCATAACATGAAATACGAGGAGGTGCACGATCAAGCCTTCGCCTTTTCGCGATCATCTGAAGTACCTGAAACACAACCAAAAACTATAAGCCCAGAGCTTAGTGAGTCTTCCCCAAAATACCATCACATAAACATAATCATCAACAACATGCACATATGATCCTTCAGCCTGACTGGACTGCCTCGCAGGCCTTCAGCCTATCTGGACCGCTCCCGAGCCTTCGATATAACGGGACCGACTCGCAGGGCCTACAGCCTATCCGGACCGCTCGTCGGGCCTTCGGCATGACTGGACCGCCTCACAGGTCTGCAGTCTATCCGGGCCGCCCTGGGTCTGTTGGCCTTCAGCACAAAGCAGGACCGCCTCAACCCAACCATACATACACATGTCGACATATACATAACTCATAAACACATAATCAATTAACAGGAAAGCACATATCATACAGATCAATACGCATAGCATCATCGTATCTACCAAGATACTAATCTAACAGGTCGTACAACAAAATAGCATCCTAAGATAACCAGGATAACAATCCAAAAAGGGTCGGCATTGGTGCCCTCGACCCATTAGTACAGTGAGGAAACTCACCTCACAAGCAACATTTACTGATAAGATCCAACTCTCAAATCTCAACTCCCGACTCGAATGCCTACAACCAACATGTGACCATCTCCATCAAAACCCCGAAATACCCAAAATGACCTCAAAGCCAAACTTGGTCAACCATGGTCAAAGTCAAAGTCAACGGTCAAGGTCAACAGTCCATGTTGACCCAACTTGTCGAGTGCACCTAGCCACTCGTCGAGTTCCTTCGGTACTCGAAAAGTTGGGAAAACCCCAGCCAACTTGCCGAGTTGGCTGAACAACTCGACGTGTTTTCCCCCGGTTAAACACATTCGGATGATTCTTTGATTCCAGGGACTCTAAGGCTCAGATCTGAACTCCAAATGTGTCTTAAAGGATAAAGTTTCCAAATTTATCCTTTGGGACTACCCTAAATGCTCGAAAGCTCTTATCCAAGGCTTGAAAACTCAAAGGCTTAACCATTAAGCCCAAAACCCTAGAGATCTAGAACCCATCCTTTCCAGGAGAGACCCTAGCCTAAAAAACGTCCCAAATATTGATGCTTTATAGACATGCATGTCCAATGCATGTCTTGAAGCCAAAATGTGCCAAAAATGGGGAAAATATGCCCTAAAATCCATGCATGGCATCAAAGCTTGACAAAAAGCCAGATCTAACCCACTATGAGGCCATCTTGCCCTGGAGATTCATAAAGTTGCAAACTTTATGAAGTCCATGCATGCAACAACCAAGAATAAGGAGGAAAAGGGTCAAACTCAAGGTCTAGCTACATATATAGATAAAAATCGGATCTTGAATACTCACAATAGCCCACAAGAGTGCCAAGCTGGAGACTAAAGGCTTTGCTTGCTATATCCTTGCTTCCTTCACACAATCTTCTCCTTCTTTGCTCCAAAATGCCACACTAACTCACAATATGAGAGGAAATGAAGGTTAGGGCTCACAAGGTCGATATTAGGGTTTGGAGGCTGATAAGAGATCAGCCTCAAAGACTTAAGGGGGTTATATAGGGTGAAAACCCTAAATTTAGGGTTTCTCATCTAGCCACCAACTCGTCGAGTTGGTCCAAAAAGGTCTGCAGCCCAAAAGCTTTCAACACGTCGAGTAGAGGCCATCAACTCGACGAGTTCCAAGGGGATTTTTCCTTTCAAGAAATAAATCATATACCTGGAAGTCAAGATGTTACATGGACACTTACAGAAGTCCATATGATGCACAAGATGTTGGATCTCTTCAGGAAACACTCTCAAGCTCTAAAGGGGTGATGATATTCCTTCAAGATCATCAAGAACACATAAAGAGGCTTAGAATATGAAAGGCATGCTAGGGTTTTGGGGGATTCTTTATGGAAAATATGGAGGCAGGGGTTAGGGAAAACCCTAGCCCCATCATTCTTTATATACGGTTCATGATCTGAGGTCTAGGGTTTTGAGCCCATTGCGTCCCACGTCGTGGTTTTAATGGATGCCTCACCGTGATGACGTAGCATTACCACGACGTGGTAAACCAATCACTGTGCCGTGGACTGGGCTAAAACACAAAACCCAACTTTTAAACTTAAACATACTAAGTATAAACTCGTATCTAGAGTGGGTGTTATAAAATGAACTAATCTTATAAAGGGTCGAGTAAAAAAGATCTATGAGGATTAAACCCTAGAGGGTGATCGGGATTTGAATCATATTGATCATGTTGGTCGTGAACAATAGGTTGTCATGGAGCCATTCATATTAAAGTCATGAATAACTGTAATACCCGCGGATAGCCGGATACTGGCTAGTCAATTAAGGTATAATAGGCGTTAAAAATAACTTTTTAATAGAAGATTATTTAGGATAAATAATCTTAACCAAAGTAGTAGTATATGTGACAAAGATTTTGTACATATAAAGGACTTTAACATCCGACTTCATATGAAGAAGTTATGCTTCTTCAAAGTTTTGAGATTAAACCGACACGACTCTGCATATCGTAAAAAGTGAATTTGTGGTAAATTACTTTTTAGCCTAAGTGATCTAAACGAAATTCGTAGTAGTCATTAAACCGAGAGTGTGCATATAGAGAGCGTCCAAATCTGGCTTCGTAAAAGGAAGTTATGATTTTTTTGAAGTTTCAACGCAGTAGTTCGGGCATAGAAATCGAAATTCTAACTGGTTGATTGTTAGCCGAAACACTATAAACGAGACTTGAAGATCTCATTAATAGGAGTCCATCGATATAAAGACAGTCGAGAACAGATGTTGTATGAAAGAGTTATGAATTTCGTATGGACATTAATAGTCTAAACTGGTCCAAATATAATTTTTTGTTAGAGCAAGAATTTGATGTTGAGACCTTAATAAAAGTTGTAGAGCTCGTCCATAGGATTCTGAGGATATAAAGAACATCGAAAACAGAGCTCGTATGCGAAAGTTATGGTCGTCCGAAGATTTCAGGAAAATACATGTGCTGGTGATGTGGCAGCACCGGAGTGCACCACGTGGCAAAACGGGCGCCCACTCCTCCAAGAGTCAAGGTGACATGGAACCATGAGATTTAGACACGTGGAACCACGAAAATGAAACACATGACATCCTTTGAGAAGGGAGGATGTGGCCAAACCGGACGATGAGACATGGTAGAAAGCTATAGGAGCCAGCAAGGCTGATGTGTGCGGCGTGCAACATGCCTTGCACGACACACATGCCTGATATATATATATATATATATATATATATATATATATATATATATATATATATTCAAATAAATAAGAAAGTTTTACATGTCTGATATTCTGCCTATAAGTAGCGCTTTAAGCCTCATTCACTCCCCACATCTCTCAAATCTTCTCTATCAAACGTCTATTCACAAAACTTGAATTTCTCTTAGTATTTAGGGTATTTTAGCTAGGCTGTAAAATAGGTAGGAGCCCTACCAAGTAGAGCTTTTGGTTTTCGGAGTTCTGTCCCCGTGTTTTCCCGGTTTTCACTAAAACCTCTGTAAGTTAAGCTACACTCTTTTGCTTTCAGTGTAACTTATATTTATGGTCATATGTCGTTATCATGAACATATAAATTATATTTATCAGTAATTTCAAGTCATAATACCGATTTATCTTCTTACAGGAGAGGTTTCTAGAATGATCACGTTGGCTTGGTTGTTGGATTTCAGAAAAGCTATTATGTCGAAATGATCATGTCTCCCAACTGTCGTGCCTAGCTGATCCTTACTTGATAGATCTTATTGGGATTAGTGAGGAATCTAGACTACTATTAGTCACTAGGATCATTAGACTAAGACTCAGTATTAATCGTACTTAGGTCAAAGGAAAAGCCAAAGTACCAAGGCAAGGTTCTGTCCAAATTTCGAGGCATCCACTTTTATCAAGTGAGTGCATAGTTACTTTCAAAGTTACACATAGATATAATTATTCTAATTGCTCAAGTATTATGTGTGCTGTTTTTCTGTGTTTAATATTAAAGTACGACATGATTGAATAAAACTAAATATATTTTATCATACTTAAGATACGAGTGGGTAGTAAAGGGCCGTGTGAGATAAATGAGAGGTCATGATAGGTTAGTGAACGTCGTGTGAAATAATAAGTCGTGTCTACCATGTCTTTCCAAAGTACTATGGTACTGCCATGCTTGACCAAAGTACTATTATACTGTCGTGCCTGTCGTGTTTATCCCAAGTACCATCGTACTGTCGTGCTTACCCAATATATTATCCTATTGTCGAGCCTAATTATTTAGGGAAATATAGATGACCTTAGTGTAAGATCCTTTGGGAGAGATCCCTTGAGATCATTACTTAAAGATTAGGAAGTGGGGATAACGGGAATAGGTAACTGGGTTATCGGTTTGCTGAATAAAAATATGATTAAAGAATATAATATTGTGGGTTGAAAACCCTATGTACTCACCACGTTTCCCAACCTGACCCACTCAGTTTCATTGTATCACAGGTAGCGATACGAAAGTACTCATAGATAATGTAATTATCTGCCGAGAGATTAAAGGAGTTAGTAGACTGCTAGAATATCATTGTAAGACCCGTTTATGCTTATGTTTTGTATCAGTTATGGCATCCCAAGCTTTAAAAGATATTAATGTAGAACACTTCTTCGGAAATGTTTGATATTAATATTATCTCACATAGAAATAATAATAAAATACTTTGTTTTTAATAAGTATAAATAAAAGTTTTAAAATGACCGTGAAAATGGGGATGTCACAATAATCTCACATTCATCTACAACCAGATCATTAAGGGACATATGTGATGTCTCCATGGCCAATATCCTGTTAATTTATCTTTTAAGTCTTGTTAACATCCAAGATTACATGTGTAATAATAGGGGTTAATGAATAGCTATTTTCCAAGACTAATTGTGAGAAATTTCAAGTTGAAATCTTAAAGGTTTTGATCATACTATCTAAGAACATATAGTAGTGGAAACAAATTATAGGTATCTAGTCAAATGTTCAACTAAACCTACAAGGATCGTATTGTTCATATTGTTATTGCAACTAAAATAAAGTAAGAAACACATACCTCTTTGTTAGCCGAAGATCTTCTAGCTTCTGATCTTGTTCATGCCACCTTGCTTGGATGCAAATGATCCAAACCAGAATCCCTCTAATGGAATAGCAACTAAGAACTTCAAATGAGCAAAGCGACAAACCCTAGGAAAGGGAAGGAAAATGCCAACTACAAACCCTAATAGGGTTAAGTTGCGTCATCTAGGAGGCGAGGGAGAGAGGAGGCCGAATTTTAGGAGCCAAGGGAAGGAGCATCTAGGATTTGATCCCAACTCCTTATTTATAGGCATCCAGTTGCTTAGAGCCAAAGCAACTGATTAATCGTCCATGAATTGTCCCAATTAATTAAACCATTTTAATTAATTAACATCTAGTCTATGTAATTATTTAACTTATAATTAATCATAAAATAGCTTCTATATAATTTATCATAACATGAAAAATTAATAAATTAATTTATCACAAGTTCCTTTTTGTCGTTTAATTGCACAATTGGGTCTTAAGGGTTACCAAAAATAACATTGTTATTATTAGAAATATTACCAATAGACTTTGAACGCTATTTCTAACAAAACCTACCATTGTAAATTGAGACTCATACTATTAGCAAGTTAAACGGATGACACAACAATTATGAAATTTTAGAACACCCAACAATAAATATACAAATTAAGATTTTTTTAATTGTTATACAAAAGAAAAACCCAATAAAACATCTTACACTTACATCCTTGATGGTTATTAGCATAACAATTGTAACAAGCACAAACATTTCATCTTACATTTTTTTCATTGAAAATAGAAACCCATAAATAAAATTTATCACAACATGAATTATATACCAGCCAAAATAAGTAAATCTTATAATATATTTATGAATACTTATTTTACAAGATAAAATAGGGGTTGGGTGAACCTTTTTTTCCACATTGATGTGTTAGCTTGTCTTAGGATGGAAGGAGTTTATCTCTTTCATCTCTCCTAACCTACTTGTTACATTAACTTTTATCTCTCATATCTCACAATACATGAAAACTCATCCCTCATAACTCATTCATTTTTTAAAAGTTAAAATTTTACTAATTTAAAACTAAAAGAAAATTAAACATAACATTTCATTAAAAAATAACACACTACATGAAACGGTAAAATGATAATTTAAATTCTAAGAAACAATTAAAAAAACTAGTATCTCGAGTTGGTATGTTGGCATGCACAATCAGCTGAGTGAAGTTGATGGTGGGTTTTTGCATCGTGTAACTCATGGATCGTATATGTGTTCAATTCTTCCTCGATATGGGGGTCGGTATGATTAACCAACGATATAACAACACCCTCATCTTGCAATACAATATTGTGTAGTATGACGGAAGCATATATTATATCTCTTGTTCTGTTCAATAACATTGACCATGTCGGATGTTGTATTATGCTCCAACGGGATTTTAGGACACCAAAATCTCGTTTGATGTCATATCTTATTGATTCGTGTGCCGCCTTTTTTTAGTTAATGGATGTGGAAATGATTTCACAAAAATAGCTCAAACCGGGTATATCTCATCCGCAAGATAACAGATATGCTTTAGGTGATTCACCATGAGTTAGTGTTTTTTTAGAATGGATGGTTGTTGTTTATATAGTTTTAAAAGAAAAAGTTGAACAGTAACAAGAAGGAGAGAGAGAGAGAGAGAGAAAGATTTTCAGCGGCTTACCCAACCCACCAAACCAAACATTTGGCGGTAGCACTCGTCAACGGGACGGTGTAGCCGGTGCTACCACCGGTACAACCCTAAGCCTGCGGCCAATTATGTTCGATTATGTCCACACTTACGAGTATGTACTTTCATGCTGGTACTTGCAGGAAAGATGTTAAATTCATATGTAAGGTCTCACATTAAAGCTTGAACATCATAAATTTTGCTCTTGTGAGATTGTAAAATGGTAATTTATCTTCCTCTGTTTGGCTCTAAGACGAGTCGGTAGGATGTCTAGAGATAACATTTACCCTTTAGCTTCATTAGGACTTCCATATGGACTAATAATTTAATTCACATGTATCCGTACTAGTAAAGTTGTCAACGAATGCACATATATTTTCTTAATCTTATGTTATATAACTCGACTACAACTCTATAGTTATACTTCAATTCTAGATCATATATTGCCCACTTACCCCATTTTTAGATTGGAATCTAGATGTACCGGTGAATTTAAACTTTAATATAATAAACTTGATTTTAAATGTGTTTTAGCAAATTTCCGGTATGCTTAAATAGGTCATAATGTTTTACTTTAAACTGTGGGTTTTGTAGGCAAAATATGATTGTGAAATTAAGTGTGACTAATTTATGAATAAAAGGTTTTAATATAGTAAGCAAACTATGTTTCAAATGGAATGAAAATATCGAAGTTAATAACTTTATAAGAAAAAAATAACACATCCGAATAATGGCAAACATTATCTCATAGAGAAGGCAATAATCGATCATGTTGTAAAGTTTGTAGAGGTTTATGATGTATGATGAAGAATGCAATGAAATGTGTCCAAAGTAAAAGAAGTGATTGTGACATGATGTAGTTGAGTGTTGAAATACTTCTCCCCTTGCACTATAATTGCTAAATGTATGTATGGATATAAAATGTTTTTTTTATCAAATATAATGTTTTTGTATGTAAAAAGTAAATTGTTGAAGTCAAAATGGCATTTTTTTCTCTTTCTAAGGGTATTTTGTTATATGATATTTTAAGAAAAAGCAACCCTTCAATGTGTGACAAAATAAACCATCGTACCTAGAAAAAGTTAGTTAGAAGAGGCTAGCAAATACAAAGTACAAACTATTAACTAACTGATATCATTTATACCAAATCCGGCCAAAAAAAAACGTAAAACGACTAAAATGCTTTTGGCTTACATTTATTTAATGATCAAAACTCAAAATATAAAAATTCAAATATGCATCAATGCATCGACTTAGTAAAATCACTAAAATCTGGTTGGCTTACAACTATTTAATGGTCAAAAATAGGGTTGTAAACGAACCGAACGAACACGAACAAGTGTCTGTTCATTTTAAGTTAGCCGAACAAATGAACGTACACAAACGAACGAATTTTCTTGTTCATGTTTGTTCGTTTAACAAATTACATTGTTCATGTTCGAACATGCTAAACGAACATAAATGAACGAACATAAATGAATAAAGATAAACAAACATATATGAACATAAATAAAGATATAATATAGTAATGTAATCAAACATAATTAAACATATATGATCTTAAAAGGAACTTATATGAACGAACATAAACGAACGTTCACGAACGAGACCATTGTTCTTGTTCGTTCGTTTAACTAAACAAACGAAATTTTGTGTTCATGTTCTTAAATAAACGAACGTAAACGAACTTCCCACCGAACGGTTCACGAATAGTTCGTTGAGCGTTCGGTTCGTTTATAGCCCTAGTCAAAAGTCAAAATACAAAAATTCAAATATGCATCAATGTATCAACTTATCAATGCATTAACTTATGATATGCAAGTAACCGTTTCACAATTTATACACACATGCACTGTTGTCAACTAGTGAAATTGTGACAAGTATCATATTTGAATAATATTAATTATATTTTAATGCACTTGTCATCACTTCAAATTGATTGGAAGATTAGTAAGAAGAAAAGTAGAAAGATATTTAATTTCTCTAATGAAAACTATAAATTATAGAATTGAAACTATAAAAAATTAATATTAAAAATTAAATGGACAAAATCTATAGTTATTGAAATTAAAAATCTATAGTTACAAACTATAACTCTTTGATTTTATGCAGCAAAATTCCAACTGTTTGAAGGAATTAAAATGGCTTCTCGTAGCAACAAGTTAGCTACTCTCGGTTTTGAAGTTGTGGAGTCTCTTGAGGCGGTCTTTTCGGCGGATGAAATTAAGGAAGTTGTTTGGGATTGTGGTGGAGATCGAGATCCTGGTTCGGATGAGTTCTCTTTTCAATTTCTGAAACATTATTGACATATTTTGGGTTATGATGTGGAAGCTTTTGTGCAAGAATTTTTTCATAAACTGGTCATTCGTGTTAGTTGCAACTCCTCTTTTATTACTTTAATTCCAAAGGTGGTTAATTCCTTGTTGGTTAATGACTTTAGACCTATTAGCCTTATCGGTTTGCAATTTAAAGTAGTGGCGAATATCTTAGCTAAAAGGTTTTCTTTGGTTCTTCATGATGTCATTGGGATCGAGCAATCTGCCTTTCTTAAGGGGAGACAGATTTTGGATGGGCCGTTGATGGTTAATGAGATTGTTTCTTGGTTCAAAAAAAAAAAAAAAAACTCTTGATCTTTAAGGTGGATTTTGAGAAGGCGTATGCTGTTTGGATCAAGTTATGAGATTTTTGGGTTTTGGAGATTGATGGAGGTCTTGGATTAGAGGTATGTTCAAGAATGCTCAATCTTCAATTCTTATTAATGGTAATCCGACAGATGCATTCCAGTTGTTTAGAAGGTTGAGACATGGGATCCTATCTCTCATTTTCTGTTTATTATTGTTATGGAAGGTCTTCATGTAGCAATGGAAGATTTTGTGGCTCAGGGCATGTTTTGAGGTATATCTCTAGATTCTGGCGATTTGGTTATTTATCACCTTTTCTTCGTGGATGATGTTTTCTTTTTGGGTGAGTGGAATGAGCAAAACATTCGAAATATTTGTTTTTGGCCAAGGTTCTAAATAACGTAAGGCGTGACTTGGCGGCAATGTCAAGCCTCAAGCTTTTCTGAGCCTTGGCGAGCCACGTCGTTTGTAAGCCGTGACATAAGGCGGCAATTTTGTATATAATTAATATTTTTATATGTATTTTCAACTATTATTCATTTTATACACATATATGAGTTAAGGCGGCGTTTTGGTAAAGCTTTGCGGCAGGTACAAGTCTTGGAGCCATAGCGCGTCATGGCGGGCTTTTTAGAACCTTGATATTGGCAGCTTGGATGTGTTTAATCTTGCCTTATATAAGTGGCGGTGGAGGTTTTTAAATGAACCTGATTCGTTATGGGTTAAAATCATTAAGTCTATACATGGTGGTGTTGGTGGTTTGAGGAGTGCTTCTCGGCGTTCTTTAAGGGGGAGTGGCGTTTGGAATAAAATTGTTGGGTCCATAAATAGGTTGCATGATAGAGGTCTGATTCCTTCCAATTATATGTCCATTTATATTGGTAATGGGTCGTTGACTAGTTTTTGGAGTGATATTTGGTGTGGAGGTTTGGTTCTTAGTTCTGAGTTTCACATGTTGTTTGCTTTGTCTACAATGAAGAATGCTCCTGTTTGTGATTTTTGGTCTGATAATAGATGGCGGCTCTCTTGGCAGCGCCCTATTAGAGGTGGAGTGGAGTCGTTGCAATATGATATTTTATTGGAGCTTTTGAGTTCCGTTTCTTTGGCGTATGATCCGGATAAATGGAAGTGCGAACTTGATTCTTCTGCGAATTTTTCTGTTAAATCTACTAGAAAACATATTGATGACCACATGCTGCCAGTGGGTGGGACGGTTACATGATGGAATAGGTGTGTTCCAATTAAAATTAATGTTTTCTTGTGGCGTTTTATGTTAGATAGACTTCCTCTAAGGACGAATCTGGTTAATAGAGGAGTGGATTTGGAGTCGATTCTTTGCCCTTGTTGTCAGGCTGGACGGAGACTATTAATCATTTGTTTTTTCTTTGTCCTTTGGCTACTCAAGTGTGGAATCGTATTTCTTTGTGGCTAGACTTGCAGGTTCCTTGTTTCTCTTCTCCTTCGGAGATGATTAGTTGGATTGATGCTCGTCCGGTTTTTAGAATGGAAAGAGTTATTGTTGAATCGGTGTTTATGACTACCATTTGGGTGCTTTGGGCGTATAGGAATGCAGTTGTCTTTCGTTGTACAAAGTACCGGAAGCAATTTATCTTTGATAATATTGTTGATTTTCATTTTCGTTGGTTTACTTTTCGAAACTCTAGGACTGGGATCAATTCGATTGCTTAGTTAATCAATCCAATTATGTCTTGATCTTATACTTGCTAGCTCCTAGCTAGTTTTAGTTTCTTTCTTTATATTTTGCTGCTGTTAAAAAAAATTGCAAGGGCCAAAACTACATCTATTATAAATTCAAAACTCAAAACTACAGTTATTAAAAGTATAACTATCTTTACATAACAAATACAGGAACCAATGCTATAATTAATACAAATTATAATGTACTGACACCGAAATTATAATTATGAAAATTAAAAACTACAATCTAAATCTGTAGTTATTGAATTTAAAACTACTTAGACCAAAATTGTAATCAACACATTTAAAATAGGATCTAAAAGTATAATTATTTTGATTAAAAACTACAACTACCAAAAATCTAATTGTTCTATTAATTCAAGAGCCACTTCTGTAAATTTCAATTTGTGGCACACATTAACAACAATCCAGCCAAATCGACGGCATCTTTATAGTGTGTAGTAATATTAGAATCATGATAATAAGATCATAAGATTCTACGATCCTAAAACAAAGGAGGATCATGATCTTAGTAAAATTGTTTTTATAGTAAGATCGTATCTAAAATCGTAAGATCACAAGATCGTATAACAATTTGATCCCACCCATTTTTTAATATGGTCATGTGTGTCTAAAAGTTTAAACTATAAGACTTTTCCTAACACTATAAAATTTATCTCACATATTAGTTAATAAATCCAACGTATAGCATTAATAAATTGTCCATTTAGCTTGAAATTTTGACAATTGAGCTTGAAAGTTGAAATCTTGCATTGTTGATCGTATGAAGCCATTGTTTGTTATTCCTTGATTTCATGAATCTACAATTGTTCGCAAATATAACTATTTAGTATGTCATATTTTGATTTCATCATGGTAAATATCTTTATTAAAGAATATAATTATACTATAAAATTAAAACTAATATCAATGTATCAGTTGTCATGTAAGATTATATAAGATAAGATATGCATATTTTAAACTTTATTTACTAATTTTTTATTTTATCACAAGTGTTAGATTTTATATAACTATGAAAAGATAGATGAAGAG
The DNA here is from genome assembly GCF_052849685.1 of Lactuca virosa. NCBI lineage: Eukaryota > Viridiplantae > Streptophyta > Magnoliopsida > Asterales > Asteraceae > Lactuca > Lactuca virosa. The sequence goes on from NC_136426.1 coordinate 15,139,251, forward strand.
GTATTTTTAATCCTAAAACTTATATATATTGTAATTTGGTGAGATCTTTTAAATCTCAATTTAATCTTACGATCACGGTTTGGAAATGAATGAATGAAAAAATAAAGACGTTTACAAAATCCTGACAAAATAATAAAAGTTTAGCTTTTATTGAAATATAGCAAAAATAATTATATTACTTTTCATTTATATATATATATATATATATATATATATATATATATATATATATATATATATATATATATAATGAAAAGTATTATAATTATTTTTGCTATATTTCAATAAAAGGTAATATATATATATATATATATATATATATATATATATATATATATATATATATATATATATATATATATATATATATATATAAGTTCATTTGAGACGGATCTAATTTTGTGAGACCGTAAAACCAATTTTTAGTGAAATAATCTAATATTTCTAGTGTTCGTAAAAATATAATATGTATAATATTCTAACATTATATGTTTTAGAATATTTCAATGTAAAATATGTTAAAAATATTGGTTTAGAATATTACAAATATTATATTTTTGATAAACTCTTGAATATTAGAATATTTCATCCAAAAAAATGGTTTTACGGTCTCATAAAAATAAGCCGTCTCACATGAACCTAACTATATATATATATATATATATATATATATATATATATATATATAGAGAGAGAGAGAGAGAGAGCTAGGTTCAAATGTGGATTGACATCTATTGTGTGGACGTGTGGATAATGTTATTCTGTGAGAATTACAAAGAAAATATGTTGTTTGATAATATGAATACATTCAATCTTATATAATTATTTTAATTATTAAGCATTTTCACTAATTAAATCGTCTATAAGGTTATTATACACTTTTTTTAATTATTCTCATTCTGTCAGAATGTTATCAGGATGTTTATTGAGTCGTATTCTGTAAGAATTAAAATAAATAAAAAACGATGAATGAGAACAAAAATGAATTAAAATTGGTGAGAATCCATTAAAATAACAATAGGTCTGTGAGATTGAACGTATTCACATTACAAAACAACATATTTCGTTAGTAATTTTCATAAAATAGCATTATCCACACGTCCACACAATAATTGTACATCCACATTATAACCTAGCCATATATATATATATATATATATATATATATATATATATATATATATACAGAGAGAGAGAGAGAGGAATGATCATTTGAGAACCTATAGTTTCCCGAGAACCTGAGAATGGTTAGGATGTTTTGTGGCATTTTTGTAAACACCTGGGAAAAAAAAGACACGGGGGCATGTTTTTGAAATGAATCAGGGGTATTTTAGGATAAAAAAATTCGTACCCATTTATCGAACTGAATCACATCAGCCTCTACGCTCTCTCGCCCTCTTCATCCCACCTCTCTCTACCCTTCATTCCACCTCCGACAATGAATCGTAGAAACAATATACTGATGGTGTGTTATGGATCGACAGATCGATGACATTCCTCACCAATGGTGATTTTATTAAAGAGTAGCTAACTAGGGTTTTCGAAGGGTTGAAATCGATTTTGATTTCTGATTTTTTTTATACAATCGTGTTTCCGATTTTCCGATCAGACATGTAAGCGTTGATGAATAAAAAGAAAATCGAATGGTTGTGATGGTGGAATTTGTTCCAGAGCACGCATTAAACAAGCTGCTCCATTGTCCATAATGTCTGGCCCTGAATGCTGCAAGAACCCACCTACACTCTCCTCCGGCGGTGAATCTGGCGATGTCCTGCAGATCGCCTCTCTCAATTCTTACGTTACCGGGAACACTGATTCGAAGATCGCCGTTGTTCTGATTTCTGATGTTTATGGTACACTACTTCACTCCACTCTTAATATTCTTATTTACCAGCTCTAACTACTGTAATCAATGATAAGATTTATATCTAGATGTTCACTAGTCACTCTTACAAAAATTAGGTTTTAATCCATAAATAATTTACTTTTCGAGAAGTCTTTAAAACACCTGTATTTGATTGCAACACGTTACTTAATGTGAAGCCTGTCTCTTAAAATCACTAGTCCTTTTCGTATTTTGCAAATAGTTTGTATGATCATCTGATTGTTGTAACTTGTTTCTGTCTGGTATCTTTTCTTCATGTTATGGAGCTCCAAAATTGAGGTGCTTCTTCCATTAAAGAGTGGAAGTATTCTTTAATGGATGTTCTGCTCTATTTCACATCAGCTTCTTCCATTCAGTGTCTCTTTCCGACTTCTTCTCCTTGATTTCAGGTGCTTCTCTTACCTCTATACCTTAAAAATGTATGTATACGCTTTGTAATCACTTACTTGGGTTGATATGTTTCTCCTTTATGCCTTGTTTTCTCTATTTCGATTTCATTGAGTTTGATTGTTTGCATTTTCCTATGGGTTTTATTGGAGTTATCTAGTTTGGTTATAAATGTGGTTGGGTAAAATAGCTATTTAAAGTTTCTTGGTGGATTAGCAGGATCCACCTGCATGTTTCATTTATACGTTGTGAGTTTTAAATGCTCATATTTCTACATAGGACAAAAATATGAAGATTCAAGCAGAAGCTAAAAAGACAAAGGAGTTCACTAAAGAGCTTGACATGTGATTATTTTTTAAGTTGGATTTGTTTTTTATTTTCATTTTTCTTTTCATTATATTTACTTGTTTTGGTTTTAAATATATACTACAGCTTACCAGATATAATTGATGAAATTGCCAAATAGGATGAAGAAAAAAGCAAGAGACATGAAAGGCGTGATGTTGCCAAAAAAGAAAGACTAAAATCATGTCCATCACATCTAGGGAGACACAAGTAAGTTTAGGGTTGAATTTGTAAAATAGCAATTTTCTTGTTTATAGCAATGTAAGTTTAGGGTTGAATGTGTAGAATTGGGGTTGAATGTTTTTCAAATTTGAACCTACACCTGTTCAAGTGTTGTTATCTGAAGAAATCATTGGTTCTTTAAGGAAACTCAAGGTTTGCATTTTTTACAATTAGATTTTTGTAATGATAATAAATATAGATTTGTTAATGTAATAAATATTATATTATTTTGTAGGCATGTTGCACCCTTGCGAGAGACAGATACAAGAGCCTTGAGAAAAGAGGAATAATTGTGCCTAGTGCTAAGAGTGGCAGGTATTGTTACTCGATCATTTTTTTTCAAACCATGCCCCACATTATTATGTTAAATAGTCTTATTATGTGAAACTAGAATTTGTATGGTATCACATCAAGTGTGTTAACTACATACTGTACAATAATCTCTCACTTATAATTATATTTTTGGTGCCTAATTAGCCAATCATATATATTTTGTGTGACTGGTTAGTATGCTCACATACATTATACTGTTAGCAGCCTTTTGATTTCCATATGAGATTTTTCATTTTCATGCCAAGGCTATGACTACATGTCATCACTTTTTTTATTAAAAAAAACAAATTATTAGTTTTGTAAACAAAATGTGTACACATATCTTACGATAAAACAGTCGTGATGCTGAATTTAATGTGAAAAGGTTGTTTTTTTTTGTTTCATATATAGGAAATGATTAACAACATAGGATGAAACTGATATGCAACAAGATAGAGCTTTTATGCAGCATTTGTGGTGTTCCATATGGAGCGTGTATCCAGGTAACCCCTTGTTATCATTACTTAGATTGGATTGCATTTAACTGTGCATTTTTCTATTTATGAATTATGTTGCAGTGTTCAAACAATGCATGTTATGTTGCATATCATCCGCTTTGTGCTTGTGCTACTGGATTTTATGCTCCTAAACAATGAGCCCACTTTCCACATAACTTCCTTTTTTTTTATTTTACTCTATTTTTTGAGGCGATTTGGCATGATAGGTCTTATCTTTTATAATCTCTGTAAAGGATTACTAGTGTTAGTTTTGATATGTAATTTCATTTTGCAGCTTAAGTGGGATTAAAACAAAAGCCTGGAATGAGTCCACCTCATGGTGCAGACCAGATGATCCAAACTAACAGATTGTTGTGGAGGATATATTTGATGAATATGGTGGACGACTTATGCTTGTTGACATGGTTAGATCAGAAAATATAGAACAAGCTATAGAACAAGCTGGTCAAACTAGATTCAAAGCCAAAATGCAGGTAATTTTCAAGTTGACTAAAACTTTTCATTTGTTCAAAAAGAATTATAAAAAGTTACTAAAAAATTGTTCTTTTTTGATTGATTAATTATTGTTCTTGAATCATATGTAATTCCTCTACAGTAACCTAGAGGGTTAGTGACATTAAGATGTACGATCGATAAAAATCACATGTAATTCACATATGAATCACATGTTATTCACATATGAATTACATGTGATTCACATGTAAATCACATGTAATTCACAAGTGAATCACATATGAATTACATGCGATTCACATGTAAATCACATGTAATTTACATATGAATCACATGCAATTCACATGTAAATCACAAGTGAATCACACATGAATTACATGTGATTCACATGTAAATCACATATAAATCACATGTAAATCACAAGTGAATCACATATGAATTAATGTGATTCACATGTAAATCACATGTCATTCACATATGAATCACATGTAAATCACATATGGATTACATGTGATTCACATGTAAATCACATGTAATTCACATATGAATCACATGTAATTCACATGTAAATCACAAGTGAATCACATATCAATTACATGTGATTCACATGTAAATCACAAGTGAATAACATGTGAATTACATGTGATTCACATGTAAATCACATATGAATTACGTCTATATGCACACATGCATTTTGTGTGTGTGTTTTTCATTAATTATTTTTTAAAATTTTCTTGTCAATTTCACATTTGAATCTTAAAATATACAATCACATGTGAATATCACATTATATAATCGAATTTGAATCTTACATGATATATATATATATATATATATATATATATATATATATAGGGAAGGGTTATTTGGAAAACAAAAAAACCCTAAAAAAACCCTAAAAATGCATAAAAATGCATAAAAAAAATACTTAGAGATCACAAAACTTTTTTTTGAATTTTTTTATGAAAAAATCGCAACTTTTTTAATAAAATCGCTGAAAAAAAAATAAAAAATCAATTTTTTTTTTCTTTTTATAAAAAAAAAGAGGTTTTTCTTCAAAAAAAATTTCAGCGATTTTGTATTAAAAGCAGCGATTTTTTCATAAAAAAATTCAAAAAAAGGTTTTGTGATCTCTAAGTATTTTTTTTTATGCATTTTTATGATTTTTAGGGTTTTTTGTTTTCCATAGAACCTAAACCTCTATATATATATATATATATATATATATATATATATATATATATATATATATATATATATATATATATATATATATATATCTTAATTTGCAAATATTATTTTGTGAGTGTAGGTAACTATTCATTGGGTTTTATTATTTCTATTCGAAAAATGTTTAAAACCAGACCTCATAACAATTTTTTAAGCATAATGCAAAACAAATATTTATTTGAAAATAGAGATTTTGTCTTTGATCATAACATATTTTTATATTTACACTTTTTCTCCTTAAGAAATTTTAATCTAAAAGTTTTCGTTGTTTATAATTTTAAAAAATTATTGGTATGTTATAAGTTGCGTTTTTTATCCTTACTTTATTTCAAAGTTACGTTTTTGGTCTGTTACATAATTTTCTTTTTATAGTTTTCGTTTTTATTAATTGCAAATGAGTTTCCGTCATATTCATAATTCAAATATTATTTCTCTCAATTTTGTATAACAATTTTTTTAGGTCGGTAACCTTTTTTTTTCAAAATTTATGTCTTAATACAAATGTTGCTCATTATTTGCCTTTAATAATTTTAACGCACTTTAGAATTCTTTTGTTATGTCATTGTCAAGAAACAATAAGAGGTTTAAAATTTTGTGTCGACTCAAATGTAATAAACTTATAATAGTTTTTTAAGAAAAAGTGCATAAATTATAACAATACATGTCATACAATTACTAGCTCAATAATCTAAATGTAACCCTTGCTACGCAGCATAGGGTGGAGGTGTTTTAGAGGTGTAAGTTTTTTTTTTTTTTTTTTTTTTTTTTTTGGAAAAAATGCATAGTTTTTAAGATGATGTTTTTCTGTTAATTTAACATATAAACTTATTTTACTTTCTAAAAAATGAGGTAAAATCAAAACCGTATCTCAATGTAACTTATTTTACTTTTTATTACAAAAAATAATGTAAGACAATTGATAAATTCAAAACCACATCACAATGTTATTACAAATGTAAAACTAAAACTATTCATAATCCATTTATCTTATTCCAACTCCCAACTACAGTCTACAAAGAGGAGAACACAGAATCTAAAAGTATGTAGCCTCTCAAGTAGTTGGGCCAAGACTACCAATTTTCCATTTGCCTAAAAAAAATCATAAACATTCAAAATTCATGAAAATCATTTATGACTTATAAATAAATCGAGACAATATATTTTTATACATGAACAAGTGTTCATCATGAAAAGAAAAAAAGAAAGATGTATCTTTGGAAATGAAATTACTTCTCATGTTTGTTGGGTACAATTCTCATTGTTGGTACAATTATGACATACTCAACACTTGCAATTTCAGGGCTTTTTTCAATATCAACCTTTCATTAGAAAAGAATAATTCTTTAACAAATGTACATACTTCTCTATTATAAAAAATAAATTTTTTTATAAACCCATCATTTTGTTTCCCTTTTTGGTGTTTGAATATAATACAATAAATCTATAAAGATAGTTATAATTGTACCTTTAAAAAATTTATAGACAGATATTTGGCACATAATATATCAAGAAAATGAGATATTTGTCCTGTGAAATATTTGAGGTCCAAAGAGTGAGATCATCGTTAATCCGTTGCAAAATCGGAGTGCTCTCCTTGTAAGATTCTTCCTGTAGGCTATCCAGTTCGGATATGGCTTCATCAAATGTTTGTTTGGCCATGTGGCATGCCCTGATCAGTTTACAAATAATTTGTTAAATGAAAACAAAATATTGAAATATTGATTCGAGCGTATACACAAAGCCTGGGGAATTTTGTTAATGCATTAAAGTCTAAAAATGTATCAGGTTTGGTCGTTGTCATTACCTAACTGGACTTGAAGTATGAGATGTTGAGGAAGTAAGGCTCACAACGGTGTTGTAGATGCACTTCTCTTCAGACATTCTAGCCAAAAATGCTTTAGTGAATGCCCCATGAAATAAATAAAAAGTAAAAAGCCATGCAATTTCTGTAAATTTCAGAAAATATAACAATTCAATTAGTAGAAATTGAAAATTAGTAGAACCTGGGCAACAGATTGAACTTATTGTGTCTACTATCTTCATCATATCTATCTTTGCTCCTAATCAATGGTATTTCATAAGTTCCAACTCAATTCCATTTTGTATTGAGGCTAAGCCGAGTAATTTTAACTTTTGGTTCCCTGTTTGAAGTTGACAGAAAAGTCAAAATTGTTAAAATCTTCCATTATCAAATTACAAGCTACATATTCTCCTACGACTCTAAGTTGTCCATAAGACATTATTCATTATTTAATAACTTTTAACATGCATTTACTATATTCCAAACTTATTTCATGCATTCAACTGAAAAGCAATAAGCACGTATCCATTTACTTTTCTTTTTATGAATTTGAACTCAGGTTTGGAAAATACCTTTCAAGTTTTGCTCTAAATCTATTTTCTTTCGTCTATGGCAACCTCGGTAGCAGCAACAAGGATGCTACCTTCTTTTGTTCCCTCAATTTGAACCACCACCATTTGTAGAGTCATTAGAGGAAGTTGATTTGGAACCTTCATGCTCCATTTTCTATCAATCTCTCTAGAAGGCCAAAAATCTGACGAAGAAAGTTTTGAAGAGTAAAATTGTTTACTTCTACTTTTGTTTCAATTACATACCTTTTGTCTCTCTTTTTTATGTTTATGTATACATAGATATTCTATTCATTAAGATGAGTAGGACATAGCTAAATCAGCAAATGACGATTTCAAAAAAAAAATCTTTTATTTTTCAGGCATTTTATTAAACACCTAGTGTGCTTTATGAGTTTCTTCAATTTTCTGTAAAGTAATCAATACACAGAAACTAGAATGTTTAAGTAATCAACACATACCTGAGCACCCGGATTTGTTACCATTGTGACCAGGTGGGCCATGTGAAGGCCAAGTGCCCCTAGCTTGCTTCCAGGCCAGTGCAGGCTCCAACCCCGGCTAATTTGAGGATCTTGGATGTGAAGACCAAGTGCCCCTAGCTTGCTTACAGACATTTTATTTCTTAAAAAACAAACAACACCTTATTATACCTTACATCGGTGCAATATGATCAAATAAATGTCTATTTATGTTAGAGTTTCAAATCTTTCCATAAATATTTTAGACTACACATATATCTTATATATATTGTGGGTAACTTTCAATTCATTTAACATGTTTCATTTTCAGTCAACTTTACCTAGTTGACCTGCTAAGCGTGAAGTATAATGCATATTGATTCATTTCCAAATAGATGAGTCAAAATTATCAACTTTGTTAACAGGAAGGGATTTTTCTTTGCTCGCCCTCACCAAATCATGAAATGCATTTTCATTTGATGCAACTTGTAACAGTTACTAAAAAACAATTTTAATTAAAACCAACAACAACAAAAAGAAAAGAGAAACGAAAAGTATTGGATGATTAATTCCGACTTGGCAATAATATGTTGTCGTGTGTATCATCATGCAAAGAAGAGCCATACGTCTCATATAGACATATATGGTGTATAATAGACGTGTGGAAGATCCAGTCTCATAAAGTTGTATTTCTTTGGTCTTTTTATGCGATTGACCCCAGGGGTGGACGCAGCCAGCATGATCTCCTATTAGGTATGCCAGTGAAAAAAAAATCTCATGTAGTGACACATTTTTATGTAGTTGTATATTTCTTTTAAATAGTGCCACAATAGTAGAAAAAATTTCAAAATTTTTTGCACTGCTTATAAAAAAACAGACGTTGCCGGTGTCGGTGTCACTACTGGCACCCACATAGAACCGCCCCCGTTTGACCCCTATACTATTAAGTATAATAATTTTCGACCTTTTACATATAAGGCTATCTATTTAGTGCTGTATCTCATATATCCCAATCCCCTTTTGTATGCTAAATCATATTTCATAATAAAGAAAATTAGATTTATCCTGTGTAACTATCATAATATTTTTAATACTTTACACCTTTTTCACCTTTTTACATTTATATGAGATGTGAACTAATAAACCAGTCAAAAAACTTTTTTTTTTGGCTAGAAATACATGTAGATAAAATGGTCTTCATAAAATCATAAATTAACTAGCTTTACAATATAATACAACAAGTTACATGTAAGATAAAAATACCTTAATAAATTAATTGACACCGTGAAAAATAAATTAATTGTTTTTTTTATATAATAATGTGTTTCTTTCTATTATAAAAGTACGATGACTCTTAAGTATTATTTTAGGGAAATCTCCAGAAAAATCTTAAAATTTTATCCTAATTTACGAAAAAATCTCAAACTAAAATTTGTTTACGGAAAAGCATGAATTACTGGTAAAAATGACGATTTGACCCCTTTTTTCCGGTTTACCGGTTTTATTACTTACATGTTTCACTAAAGTCTCATTATTTTAACCTAATTTGCGAATAAGTACCAAAATAAAATTTACTGATGATTTGACCCTTTTCTTCATGTAGCATACATTTTATCGGTTTTATTGCTGACTTAGTCACCTAGTCATTAAATTAGCTAATAAGATGAATACGATGGGTTATATAATGTCACATTTACTGTAAAATTTGATATTCATCTCATCCGCTCATTTATGACTATGTATCTACGTCAACAATGAAACCAATAGAATGTGTGTTTCCAAGAAAAAAGGGCAGGAAATGAGTTGATGTCTGATGAGATGGATATATTGAGTTACATAAGATTAGATAGACAATTTGATATTTCTTATAAACGTAAAAAATATTGCAGTTATTGTTAGTTTATGTAATTATTGTAGTATTCGTTGGATGCATTTTATGTTCCAAAAAGATAACAATACATCAGAATATCAAGTTTTATGCTAAACATAGCATTATATAACTCAACATATCCATCTCACATCTCATTTAATGACTAGGCGTCCGGGTCAGCAATGAAACCGGTAAAATGTATGTTACATAGAGCAAAGGGCCAAATCATCAATAGATTTTATTTTGGAACTTATTCGCAAATTAGGGTAAAATAATGGGACTTTAGTGAAACATGTAAGTAATAAAACCTGTAAACCGGAAAAAAAAAAAAGGGTCAAATCGTCATTTTTACCGGTAATTCATGCTTTTTCGTAAACAAAATTTAGTTTGGGACTTTTTCGTAAATTATGGTAAAATTTTAGGACTTTTCTTGATATTTCCCATTATTTTAAAAGAGAAATTAAAAAATTAAGCTAAAAGACTAATGACTTTTCATTAAATAGCTAAAAATTAGCCAATATCCCATAATAGGCTAATAACCATCTATATGGCAGCTAAGCCTGACACACCTATGGTTTCACATGAAACCAAGCCAAAAATACTTTATATTATATTTATTTTACAGTCTCATTTATGATAATCTACTATTATAATAAATGAATATTCATTTTGCCACATATCAATCTTTCATGAGTTCTGACACTTATCATTTTATAAAAAAAAATTAAATAAATAATGTCCACATGTCAATTTCTGAGTTTTTTTCAAATTTTAAAATTAAAAAGCCGCATCCTCTCTAATAAATGAAAATAGGTTTGCCACATGACATTCTTTCATTCAATTTGCCAAATGTAAATTTGTGGAATATTTTCCACTTGTCACTTTTCATTTACTTCATTTTTTTATTTTTCATTTTTGTTTTCCAATATATCATTTTCCATAAATTAAATATACCATAACGAATATATTAATTTCAATTTTCCAATTTTAAATTACAATTTAAATTTCTAATGAATTACAGTTTAAACCTTTGTATTTAACATTTTATTATAATTAACCTGTTTAGTACACGGGTCTACCAACTAAACACGTAATTTTTAATTTATTTATTTTTCGCATGTTTATTTATTTTTAATTTTTTTCTCATAATTTTCACTTATTTCAAATTTTAAATACAAATAAACTTCATGTTACCTCTTTGTATTTAACATTTGTTTTAATCAACCTGTATAGTATACGGGTCTCACACTTAGTAATACTTATATACTTATATATTTAAAATAATAAATGTAATAAATATGATAGTAAATTGTAATTAATACATTTCTTTATCCTTTATTTCAATATTTTATTTAAAAAATACTTATTGTTTACATTTTGATATTTAATTTTTTTAATTAACCCGTGTAGTGCACGGGTTTTACACCTAGTTTAAAATAAATTATTGTACTGTTAATAAAAAACACAGCATGCCCGTAACTGATAGTTCATAGGTTAGGTAAATAGGCTCAATAGTTTAAGTTTAGCCAGTAAAGATTAATTAAAAAAAAAATAAAAGTAAAAACTTGAGTTTTTAGAGCATCTTCAACTCACTCTTATTTTTAATTTTTTTCTCCTATTTTTTGTTTTATTCTTCTCCAACCCTCTCCTATTTATTCAGCCATTTTAGGGATATGAATAGTATTACACCAAATATGGTGTTATAATATTCATTTTTTTCAAAATGGGGATGAAATTTGTGTTGTCGGTTTTAGTCCTTCTGTTTATATATTTACACATTTTTAGTTTATTTTTACCTATTAATTATACTTTAAATGTAATATTTAATACTTATAATATTTTGTTATATATTAAATTATATTAATTAATTATAAATATAAAGTTTGTTTTTTGTTCATCAAATTCATATAAAAAGTTATATACATATTGAAATTTTAAAAAACGATAACGTATTTTACAAAAGCATATAAGTGTGTTATAAATATAATCTTTTATTTATTTAGTATTATTGTAATGAAAAAATATAGATTATATATTTGTTAAAACCAAATTAATAGATGGGGTGTGTTTGATAATCTATATAAGTTGAAATAATGGAATATATATAATAAGAATATACTTTTTGGGGTAAAAAATATGGTAAAAATGGAGTAGGGTTGGAGATGATCTTATCTAGAAAAACATTATATATATATATATATATATATATATATATATATATATATATATATATATATATATATATATATAGGGCTTACGGATTATGTGGATGTTATATACCTAAGCTTATATATAGAACCCTCCAAAATATGTAGTTTTGATCCATTTATATCCAAACTAATCATGATATCTTTTTTACTATTCTTACTTAATCATGTAACTTGCTAAATCGATCAAATTTATGTTCTTTTTATCCATTGTGTCTAATAACTTAAAGCATTAAAAGTCATGATCATTTAATCAACCCTACTAAATTTTAAATAAAAACTAATAGAACAAAAGATGAAAGAATAACATGCAATAACCAAATCAAGTATTTCACAAATCATTCGACATACTTTTTCAATTGAATGACAAAACATTTGAGTTATATCTATTAAAAAAATATCTGTGTTTTTACTTTCCCTTAAACTTCAGTGATTTTTTTGTAATAAAAAGATATACAATTGATCTTTTTCATTCCATAATTTTACTCAATTCAATAGTATTTTATTAAAACAAAATGAAGAGAAAATGAAATTGGATTTGTTTTGTATAAAACTACGTCATTTAAAAGGTTCTATACATAAGCTTAGATACATAACAGCCACATATTCACTTTTTCCATATATAAATAAATATATATATATATATATATATATATATATATATATATATATATATATATATATATATATATATATTGTGACAACTCGAAATTTCTAACTTGTGTAAACATTCAAATTTATCACTGTTAGACTCATTTTGCTCCCAATTATCACTGTTTGGAACCTGTTTTGAGTATCCTAACTCTAATGAATCAAAGGAATTAGTATTTGGAAGTGTCAGTTTAAGTTCTAAACTACCTAGCAACTGTAAACCTCCTCAAAAAGGAGTTTACGGTCGAGACCTTGAGTTTACGGTCAGAGTAACCATAAACTCCTCCCTATATATATAATGGTTGATCATTTCAGCCATTCTTTTCACTTTAAACACTTCAAAGGCTTTCTCTCTCTACTCTCTCTACCTTCATCGGGTTCCTCCAAGATCTTCAAGAACACGGTTGACCGAAAACACCTTCTTTGCCTTTAAAAACCGTAAGTATCATCTTCCCCTTCATAAATCGAGTTAAAATCCTTCATTTTGGACTTAAGATCATCACTCTTCGCTTGAACAAAAGGGTTTACGGTCCTATGAATCTTCATAGACCGTAAACCCTTATAAAGGGTGTTCTTATAGCCTTTACCCTTCCTAAGGCTAAGCATGGTCCCTAGAATCCGATGCCTTTGAATGAAACCCTTGAAAACCATCGTCGATGCAAGATTGATGAGTTTACGGTCTAGTGTATCTCCTTAGACCGTACACCCTTCAATGACTGTATATTCATGGGCCGTAAACCCATGGAACCGTAAACCCATGGACCGTAAACCTTATGACCGTAAGGTCATTAGACTGTGAACTCCATGACCGTAAGGTCATTGGACCGTAAACACTAAAACCGTGAACTCTAAGACCGTGAACACTTGGACCGTGAACTCCAATGGTCATACCTCTTTGACCGTAAACTCTATAGGGTGGCCATATACCCTAGTTATGCAATCATATGTGATCGTATTCCATAAATCTTAGAGTTTCCTAGCCAATAAGGGTGTTACCCTTCTTATTTAGTCGTCTATACACTAAATTCATACACATACATGTCTATATGTGTCTATTAGGATCTTTGTGTGCTAAAGGTTACACCTGACACTCTGCACTCCTCTTCCAACCACACGTCAGAACCACTCACTACAGGTGAGTTCATACCCCTACATTTTCCGTGTTTTTAATGTTTTCAGGGGGGAATACAAGTCAAACTCAAAGTATTTTATTAAGTTTTAAACTTATTAATACAACTCAACGATTTCCATGTTTAATAACTTACTCGGATATTTTATCCCTTTTGTAATATGTTGAGCATAAGGGAAATTGTTATTTTGGAAATCTCACTTCATAGCTTTCAGAAAGGTTTTTACAAAACATTTTCCATAACAACACTAGTAAACTATAATGGGTATAGTTTGGGATAACCCTCTAGGCAGTTTCTACTAAATCAGATTTCATGGATGAATATATTATAAACTATGGCCGATCTAGTTTATGTTATATGTTTTCTCAGAAGTATAAAGTACATTTATTCAAGAATAATTACTGTTCTTATACTGTTTCTAGCTTGTAAACAAGATTATACAGAATTGTGAGGCTCTACTTCAATACTGTACTCTTAGGTGTGCAGTGATAAATCCTTTTAGTATAACCAGAGTCTCCTGGAGGGAGAGCGTGAGATTTGTGAATAGATCTATTCGGGACTGACAATCCCACACCTGAACTGCTAGCTACAGTTAGGCGGGCACGCCTGAGGTGAACAAATGTCATTTAGATTAACGCCTGAAGAACGTTATAAAGGTCTCTAGGTCATATCAAGTATGGTTATACGACTCGCAAATAAGTATAAATTAACTTTGGTTTACAGACTCTACCCTTCATCTGTTTTATTTTTAGTAATAAAACTACCTTCATATATACACTGATAGTAATCAGGGATTTCTAAACTTACATCTCTACCTCTAGGACGGATAACTTGTTTTTAGGGAAAATATGGGATTTTCCCAGGATAACACTGGCATTTCTAAAACTGATGATTTACCTGCTACTAATAGACACTCTTACAACACTGTTTTTCATAAGAAAATATAGGATTTTCTTGAGAAACACTTTTCAAAAAGGATCAAAGAAACATTTTTCACAAAAATTAAATGCTTATGAACTCACTATATTGGTTGTGTTGCTATGTTCCCTATTATTCATTGGTTGTGATGCTAAACATGACGTCCTCCGCCCCCGAACGTTTCCGCCGTTCCGGTTTGGGGGTGTGACAGATTGGTATCAGAGCCCTTGTTTATAGCGAACTAAGTATACCGAACCTTACATGGTATACAACTATAAACACTAAGGGGCCTAAGTGCTCTAAACTAAAAGTATATTTTCGAAATATAAAGTATTTTGTAACAAGTATACTAGTATGCATACATAACAGAACCAGAGTCATAGTCAGAACGAAACAAAAGTATTTGGATGTTAGGACACTGCGGTTAAACCTGGGCAGTTATGTAATCATGTCTAGGGTCAATATAGCCTGATCAACTATATTCATTCGAGACATGACCAACATGTGCTTGGGAGTGACTTTGGTGTTACAGCAAGCCTAAAACTTACCAAGAACAAAAGCATCCGACATAAAATACTATAGGAGTATTTTAGCTAGAGCCAAATTCAGTATACAGATTCACTCCAAGTGTTGATACCACTTTCTTCTTAAGCGATAACTTACTTGCGTTAGTAACCTTTCTGTGCTTATCGCTCTGTAGTATACTTTTATTATCAGGATGAGATATATCTTGTTTTATATATCTCGAGGACTTACCATCCTCTTCTTCCTGATTATTTCTAGAACAAGATGCCTCCCCGACCAAGACCCATCAGAAGAAACGATGACACTCCACCACCACCACCACCCCCTCAGTTCGACCCCGTCATGTTCCAGGCAGCAGTTATCACCGCCGTAACCGCAGCGATGGCACAAGTGAACGCTGGTGGGGCTGGAGGTGGAACCGACCCCCAACTGCAAAACGGAAGTCAGGGACATCAAAAGGAGTGTTCCTACAAGGACTTCATGACCGCAAAACCCAAGCCCTTCGACGAAAATGGAGGTGTTATCGCTCTAACTCGATGGTTCGAGAAGATTGAATCCATCTTCGAAATTTGCGCCTGTTCCGAAGCCAACAAGGTGAAGTTCGCCGCCTGCGCCTTCACCGACAGAGCCTTGACCTGGTGGAATGGTCAATTCGAAACACTAACCCTTCCAGTGGCTAATGCCATGGGTTGGGAAAGACTGAAGGAACTCATGCTTGCGGAATACTGCCGGAGGGGCGAAGTGCAGAAGTTGGAACACGAACTCTGGGACTTGAAGATGAAGGGTTCCGACATCGCTGCCTACACCGCTAGATTCTGTGATCCGGCTCTCCTCTGTCCGGGAATGGTCACCCCGGAAAGCAAGAAAATTGAGAGGTACATCTGGGGACTGACACAACCAACCAAAGGAAATGTCTTGGCTGCTAGACCGGCCACGTTTGAGAGCGCCAAGGATCTGGAACAGACTCTGATCGATCATGGGATCGATCTGGATGAGGCATCAGCGGTCGCCGAGCTACAGAAGGAGAATGGCAAGAAGAAGAAGAAATTTTGGAACAAACGCAAGGGCCAGTCTCCTCAGGAACCCTCCAAGAAG
Source organism: Lactuca virosa (assembly GCF_052849685.1). Taxonomy (NCBI): domain Eukaryota; kingdom Viridiplantae; phylum Streptophyta; class Magnoliopsida; order Asterales; family Asteraceae; genus Lactuca; species Lactuca virosa. Next base: position 15,155,827 of record NC_136426.1, read on the forward strand.
CACCAAACAGTGGCAGTCCATGCTGCTACTACTCCTACTGCTGCTCACACTGCTGTTCCAACCATCCAAGCTTCTACCGGTGGCTATGATGGAAACCTACCTCTGTGCAACAAGTGTAACTTTCATCATCACGGACCCTGCCGTGAATTGAAATGAAACAACTATGGAAAGAAGGGACACACGGCTCGATACTGCAAGACACCTGCTCAACCAACCAGACAGGCTCCTGGGGCGGGTGCTGGTCAAGCATGCTATGGCTGTGGAGAAGTTGGGCATTTCAAAAGAAACTGCCCCAAGGCGACAACGGGCGGTAATACAGGAAGAGTGTTGGCGATGGGCCAGGAGGAAGCAGTCGCTGATCCTACTGTTTTTACGGGTACGTTCCTCCTTCACAACTCCTATGCATGTAGTCTCTTCGATTCTGGTGCGGAGAGGAGTTTTGTTAGTCATGCATTCAAACATCTAATCAAATGTAAATCCCAACCTCTAACCGAAACATTTACCATCGAGATGGCTAACGGAAAGAAGGAGAGCACTAACGATATATTCATAGGCAGTACTCTTACTCTAGACGGTCATTCCTTTTCCATCAACCTTATGCCTGTATCCATTAAGAGTTTCGATGTCATTATCGGCATGGATTGGTTAAGCCCCAATCATGCTGATATCCTTTGCTACGAGAAGGCTATCCGTCTCAATCTTCCCTCTGGCGAAGCCTTCACTATTTTCAGTGATAAACTCAGTTCGAGCCTTCGTATCATTTCATGCATCAAGGCCCAAAAGTATCTGCGGAAGGAGTGTCATGCATTCCTAGCTCATGTTGTCGACGAGACGCAAAAAGTTAAAGACCTCGAGAGCATCCCCGAAGTCTGTAACTTTCCTGATGTTTTCCCTGAAGATCTCCCAGGAATTCCTCCCGAGCGTCAAGTCGAGTTCCGTATCGATCTAATCCCTGGAGCTACTCCTGTAGCTAAATCTCCCTATCGTTTAGCGCCTGCAGAAATGCAAGAATTATCCAGCCAGCTCAATGAGCTGATCAGCAAAGGATTCATAAGACCGAGTTCCTCACCTTGGGGAGCCCCGATTTTATTCGTAAAGAAGAAAGATGGATCCTTTCGGATATGCATCGACTACCGAGAGCTGAACAAGCTTACCATCAAGAACCGTTATCCCCTACCCAAAATCGACGACCTCTTCGATCAACTTCAGGGAGCCAGTTACTTTTCGAAGATAGACCTAAGGTTAGGGTATCATCAGTTGCGGGTTCACGAGAATGATGTGCCCAAGACAGCATTCCGAACTCGCTATGGACATTACGAGTTTGTAGTAATGCCCTTTGGTCTAACCAACGCACCGGCAGTATTCATGGACCTGATGAATCGTGTGTGCCACCCTTTCCTAGACAAGTTTGTGATCGTGTTCATTGACGACATACTTGTTTATTCACTGAGCGAAGATGATCATAAACAACACTTGAGGCAGGTACTCGAAACACTGAGGGCGGAGGAGCTATATGCAAAATTCTCAAAGTGTGAGTTCTGGATCAGGAAGGTAACTTTCCTCGGTCACGTGGTTAGCGAAGAAGGCATACATGTGGACCCTTCCAAAATCAAAGCGATCGAGAATTGGTTGGCACCAAAGGCACCCACAGAAATCCGGCAATTCTTGGGTCTCGCAGGGTATTATCGCAGGTTCATCCGGAACTTCTCCAAAATCGCTAAGCCTTTAACTACCCTGACACGGAAAGGTGTAACCTTTAGTTGGGGAGTCAAGCAAGACATTGCGTTTGAAACATTGAAGTAGGCCCTATGCAGCGCACCTATCTTGTCCCTGCCCGAGGGGATGGAAGACTTCGTTGTCTACTGTGACGCATCCAATCAGGGCCTAGGCTGTGTGCTCATGCAACGAGGAAAGGTTATCGTCTATGCTTCGAGGCAGTTGAAAACACACGAAGTCAATTACACAACTCACGATCTAGAATTGGGAGCAGTGGTCTTCGTGTTAAAGATCTGGAGACACTACCTCTACGGAACCAAGTGCACCATTTTCACCGACCATAAAAGCTTGCAACATATCTTCGGTCAGAAGGAGTTAAACATGAGACAGCGGCGATGGGTAGAGCTGCTCAGTGACTACGAGTGCGAAATTCGCTACCATCCCGGCAAGGCCAATGTGGTAGAAGATGCCCTCAGCCGCAAGGAGTATTCAGGTCGTAGAGTGAAGGCATTGACTATGACCATCCATTCCCGATTACCCACACAAATCCGAGAGGCTCAGCTGGAAGCCTTAAAACCAGAGAACACGACGGGTGAAGCCTTGAGAGTAATGGAAAAGAACTTAGAGGTCAAGGGAGATGGAGTTTATAATTTCATGGATCGTATCTGGACCCCTAAGTATGGTGGTTACAGAGAAGTTGTCATGAACGAAGCTCACAAGACGAGATACTCCGTTCACCCAGGTTCATATAAAATGTATCTGGATCTCAAACAACTCTATTGGTGGCCGAACATGAAAGCGGAAATTGCTACCTTCGTGGGCAAGTGCCTGACTTGTGCCAAGGTAAAAGTAGAATATCAAAGGCCCTAAGGTTTGCTTCAGCAGCCGGAAATACCTGAGTGGAAGTGGGAAATGATCACCATGGATTTTATCACTAAGTTACCCAGATCTCCGAGTGGGCACGACGCCATCTGGGTAATTGTCGATCGACTAACTAAATTTCTCTCACTTCCTGCCGATCAAAGAAAACTTCAAGATGGAGAGACTTACACGGATATACCTTCGAGAAATAGTTCGCCTCCATGGGGTACCTGTATCCATTATCTCCAATCGAGATAGCAGGTTTACCTCAAGATTTTGGCAATCACTACAGAAGGCTCTCAGAACTCAGCTGGATATGAGTGAGAGAACAATTCAGACATTGGAAGATATGTTGAGAGCCTGCGTCATCGACTTCGGCACGTCATGGGACACTAATCTTCCTTTGTTTGAATTTTCCTACAACAACAGCTACCATACCAGCATCAAGGCTGCGCCATTTGAAGCCCTCTATGGCCGTAAGTGCAGATCCCCTCTGTGTTGGGCTGAAGTGGGTGACACGCAGCTAGCCAAGGGTCAAGTCCCTGACAGCACTCTCACTGGTCCTGAGATCATCCGAGAGACGACTGAAAAGATCGTACAAATCCGAGAACGACTGAAGGCCTCACGAGATAGACAAAAGAGCTACGCCAATAAACGACGAAAACCCTTGGAGTTCCAGGTTGGAGACCGTGTTCTGCTAAAGGTCTCACCCTGGAATGGCATGATACGCTTTGGAAAGCGTGGAAAGCTAAATCCAAGATACATAGGACCCTTCGAGATCCTCGCTAGGATCGGTCCCGTAGCCTACAAACTTCGTCTACCCCGAGAACTTAACAACATTCATCCTGTCTTCCACGTTTCGAATCTTAAGAAATGTTTATCCGACGAAACCCTTGTGGTCCCTCTCGATGAGATTGAGATCAACGAGAACCTAAACTTTGTGGAAGAACCGGTCGAAATCATGGATAGAGAAATCAAACGAACGAAACAAAGTCGCATCCTGATAGTGAAGGTTCGTTGGAATGCCAAGCGGGGACCTGAATTCACTTGGGAGCGCGAAGATCAGATGAAACAGAAGTATCCGCATCTCTTTCCTAATTCATGATTTGTATTCTATGTTCGAATTTCGGGACGAAATTCCCTCTAACGGGAGGATGATGTGACAACCCGAAATTTCTAACTTGTGTAAACATTCAAATTTATCAGTGTTAGACTCATTTTGCTCCCAGTTATCACTGTTTGGAACCTGTTTTGAGTATCCTAACTCTAATGAATCAAAGGAATTAGTATTTGGAAGTGTCAGTTTAAGTTCTAAACTACCTAGCAACCCTAAACCTCCTCAAAAAGGAGTTTACGGTCGAGACCTTGAGTTTACGGTCAGAGTAACCGTAAACTTCTCTCTATATATATAATGGTTGATCATTTCAGCCATTCTTTTCACTTTAAACACTTCAAAGGATTTCTCTCTCTATTCTCTCTTTACCTTCATCGGGTTCCTCCAAGATCTTCAAGAACACGGTTGTGTTTTGGACCGAAAACACCTTCTTTGCCTTCAAAAACCGTAAGTATCATCTTCCCCTTCATAAATCGAGTTAAAATCCTTCATTCTGGACTTAAGATCATCACTCTTCGCTTGAACAAAAGAGTTTACGGTCCTATGAATCTTCATAGACCGTAAACCCTTATAAAGGGTGTTCTTATAGCCTTTACCCTTCCTAAGGCTAAGCATGTTCCCTAGAATCTGATGCCTTTGAATGAAACCCTTGAAAACCATCGTTGGTGCAAGATTGATGAGTTTACGATCTAGTGTATCTCCTTAGACCGGACACCCTTCAATGACCGTATATTCATGGGCCGTAAACCCATGGAACCGTAAACCCATGGACCATAAACCTTATGACCGTAAGGTCATTAGATCGTGAACTCCATGATCGTAAGGTCATTGGACCGTAAACACTAAAACCGTGAACTCCAAGACCGTGAACACTTGGACCGTGAACTCCAATGGTCATACCTCTTTGACCGTAAACTCTATAGGGTGGCCATATACCCTAGTTATGCAATCATATGTGATCGTATTCCATAAATCTTAGAGTTTCCTAGCCAATAAGGGTGTTACCCTTCTTATTTAGTCGTCTATACACTAAATTCATACACATATATGTCTATATGTGTCTATTAGGATCTTTGTGTGCTCAAGGTTACACCTGACACTCTGCACTCCTCTTCCAACCACACGTCAGAACCACTCACTACAGGTGAGTTCATACCCCTACATTTTCCATGTTTTTAATGTTTTCAGGGGGGGGGGGGGAATACAAGCCAAACTCAAAGTATTTTATTAAGTTTTAAACTTATTAATACAACTCAACGATTTCCATGTTTAATAACTTACTCGGATATTTTATCCCTTTTGTAATATGTTGAGCATAAGGGAAATTGTTATTTTGGAAATCTCACTTCATAGCTTTTAGAAAGGTTTTTACAAAACATTTTCCATAACAACACTAGTAAACTATAATGGGTATAGTTTGGGATAACCCTCTAGGCAGTTTCTACTAAATCAGATTTCATGGATGAATATATTATAAACTATGGCCGATCTAGTTTATGTTATATGTTTTCTCAGAAGTATAAAGTACATTTATTCAAGAATAATTACTGTTCTTATACTGTTTCTAGCTTGTAAACAAGATTATACAGAATTGTGAGGCTCTACTTCAATATTGTACTCTTAGGTGTGCAGTGATAAATCCTTTTAGTATAACCAGAGTCTCCTGGAGGGAGAGCGTGAGATTTGTGAATAGATCTATTCGGGACTGACAATCCCACACCTGAACTGCTAGCTACAGTTAGGCGGGCACGCCTGAGGTGAACAAATGACATTTAGCTTAACGCCTGAAGAACGTATAAAGGACTCTAGGTCATATCAAGTATGGTTATACGACTCGCAAATAAGTATAAATTAACTTTGGTTTACGGACTCTACCCTTCATTTGTTTTATTTTTAGTAATAAAACTACCTTTATATATACACTGATAGTAATCAGGGATTTCTAAACTTACATCTCTACCTCTAGGACGGATAACTTGTTTTCAGGGAAAATATGGGATTTTCCCAAGATAACACTGGCATTTCTAAAACTGATGATTTACCTGCTACTAATAGACACTCTTACAACACTGTTTTTCATAAGAAAATATAGGATTTTCTTGAGAAACACTTTTCAAAAAGGATCAAAGAAACATTTTCCACAAAAATTAAATGTTTATGAACTCACCAGCTTTATGCTGATATTCTTTCGAAACTGCTTGTATTCTCAGGAAATCAGTAGACAGGTACCTGCTGGAATTTGAGAACCTGGAGCAATAAGAGTCTTATGTTATTACTTTACATACTTTTATGTACCTAAAACAAGATTTCAAAATGATGTAAACATTTTACTTATATATGTATCCACTGTATTGGTTATGTTGCTATGTTTCCTATTATTCATTGGTTGTGATGTTAAACATGACGTCCTCCGCCCCCGAACGTTTCCGCCGTTCCGGTTTGGGGGTGTGACATATATATATATATATATATATATATATATATATATATATATATATATATATATGTTCTATTGACATTCAAAATAAAATAGAGATCATCTCGAGATTCAACCTTAGCCACATATTTCACATCTGACGCTCTAACCCTCTGGCGTACCGGCGCGGCGGGTTAGTTATAATCATAAATGATTATATAGCATAGCCCGTTCCCTTCTCTTCCGCCACCATCCCACCACCACAACCGCCACCGCCACCGCCACCACCTCTGCCACCGACCGACCCCACCACTACCGCCTCCGATACTTATACCATTGCCACATATGTCGCCGTCACCACCTCTTTTGCCACCAGATGTCATAATCATATATGATTACTCAATCTGTGAATAGACATATATGTATAATCATTTATGATTAGGCATATACATATAAACATGTATAATCATATATGATTATACATCTCTGTCATATAATAATTTATGATTACGCATACCCCGCTGCTGCCGGTACGTTGGAACGTTAGAGCAGCATATAAAAAAATATGTGACTGAGGTTGAATATCAAGATCTCTAATTTTTTTTTTTATTTCAAGTGAACTGTCCCATATATATATATATATATATATATATATATATATATATATATATATATATATATATATATATATGGCTGAGTTATTGTGAGGACTAAAAAAAACATGTGAACTTGCGAACTCATAATGAACTCAGCATTTTTCAACACCAAAAACATCAATTTTCTCCAAATGGTACGTCTAAGCTATATCTAGGCTCAAAAAAAATATTTGACAATTTTTTTTTCGAAATTTGCATGTATGCACAATTAGCAGTTGTATGGGCTGCCGATGAGCACAATCAACAGTTATATGGATTGCGGATGTGCGCAATCAGCAGCCGTATGGACTACTGATGAGCAATCAACATTCCATATGATTACTGATTCTGCTCATCAGCAGTCTATGTGGGTGCTGATGAGCAATCAACATTCCATATGACTACTCATTTTGCAAATCAGCAGTCTATGTGGGTGTTGATTGTGTTCATCAGCAATCATACAAAAAAACCAAAAAAAATGTCAAATCTTTTTTTAGCCTAGATATTGCTTAGACACACCATTTGGAGAAGATTGGTGATTTTGGTATTGAAAAATGATGAGTTGATTATGAGTACGCAAGTTCTCACAAATTTTTTGGTTCTCAAAAGAACGTGGCTCTCTCTCTCTCTCTCTGTATATATATATATATATATATATATATATATATATATTGATAAGACCTTAGGAAATAGTATACTTTAGTGGATTTAGGTTTTTGTTACAACAGTTTCTACATTTGACATGTTTAGTCCTTTGTTTGTTTCCGCTGCCCTCTACCTTTCTTAATCTTGTTGGGTTTTGTATACTAAAACATCCTATGGTGCACATACAACCCTAAATGCTTTGAATCTATGTCTTCTCTAGTTATACATGCAATATTGTTTCCAAGGCATAAAGCCTACAACTAGCATACAATTGATATAAACAACAAAAAGTGAGTTATAGAATTACCTCTTTGTTGTAGCTTGTAGTTTTTGGCCTTTAAGAACTTAGCACCCCAAGTGTAATGCCTCAAATGGTTCACAACACACCTAGGACAAAGGAGAACTTGAGATAAGGGTTGTTAGCTTCAAAATAGGCTCCTATGAACTCCAAGAACATGTCTAGCCGATTTTAGGGTATGAGAAACGTGTAGGATTCCAAAGGTCATTGGTAAACCCTAATCCATACACATGGGTTATGGTTCATGTGGGCTAACTCTTTATGGATCTTTACATAAACTTAGTCCAACATGGATCAATAGCCCAATCCATATGTTTCACTAATTACCATAATTAGTCCCCATTAATTTAATTAGTCTCTTTTGATCACAAAATTAATTCCAAATTAATTCTTGATCAATACTAATTAAATCATATGATTTCATATTAATATATTAGTGTTGGATTAATGTCTAAGTCCATAACTATAATTGGTAAGACTTGACCCGACCCGGCATGGTCCATTTGGGTTGCATGGCATCATGCATTTGGATAGACTATAATGAGAGAAATAACACTTAAGGTTGGTTAATATATTATAAGTTCTAATATATTAATAAGGTTATTTAATTAGTATTGATCAAGAATTAATTTGGAATTAATTAAGTGATCAAAAGGAGACTAATTAAATATATGGGTTGATTGTGTAAATCATTCATTCTTATATATGTGGTCTTGTGATCCAAGATTCCTTATGTTGGACTAAGTCCATGGGGTGACCCATGGATACTCCATAGAGGTTAAAATCCATGGAGCATAAGCAATGGGTAAAGTTATGAGTTACATGGTGTAACCCTAATAGCCACCATATAAAAGAATCCCATGGCTTAAGAAATCGTGCACTAATGTGTGAGTGTGAGGGCTAGACGATTTCAAGGAGTGTTCAAGTTTCTCTCAAGTTGTTCCAAGTGTATTTGGTGTTGTGTGAACCATTTGAGGTGTCACACTTGGGGCACTAGGCACTCAAGCTTTATGAAGACATTCTACATCAAAGAGGTATGTATTCTATCTTGTTATATTTATTATTTTGTATGCTAGATTAGGATAATACCTTGGATGTTCATAATTGTATGTATAATAGAGAAAACATAGATCCAAGGTATTTAGGGTTGCATGTACACTTAGGAGAAATTAGAATGCTCAAAACCCAACAGTGGTATCAGAGCATAGGCTTGTTTTCTTGTTATACTTGCAAAAGTAGCTGAAAAATCGAGTTGGATGCATATATTCGATTGTTTTGGCCGGAATTGGACTAGGAACATTACCCTAAGATGTTTTTGGACTTATAAACTTGTTTTTGATGTGGTAATGTTCATGCTAATCCAATTTCTAAGATAATTGTCATAATTCCAAGATTTGTATTAGTTTGTATGTTCATGCTAATTTCTTGAAGATTGATGATTTGAATTATCTTGTTCTTATGAGGTTCTTAGATTAATAGAAAAGTTGTGTGAAATAGTTGTTTTCAATCCATTTTAATCTAAGAGTTGATTCCAAAGTGTGTTTTTGTAACTTGTCCTCAAGTTATATGAAAAGTCACATTTAAGAATCATAAAACTCATAAAAACTCATAAAAGTTTTTGTAACTTGTCCTCAAGTTATATGAAAAGTCACATATGAAAAGTCACATTTTAATCTGAGAGTTGTTTTCAATCCATTTTAATTAAGGTTACACTTGTCATCAAGTGTAACCTTAATTAGTTCCATAAGTTACAATATAAAAAACGTTATTTTTTTTTATTAATTAGTTTAAAGTCTTCCATAACTTGTCCTCAAGTTATGGAACTTGAAGAGTTTTTTTTTTAATTAAAACTACTTTAAACTCATAAGTTATGGAATTAATTAGTTTTGAATAGTTTCAAAACTTGCCCTCAAGTTTTGGAATTTGAAAAGTTTTCACTTATGAATACTTTAATTCCAAGTTAGCCCTTAGAATTTTAAAAGTTAAAATTCAACCCTTATACTATTATTATAATTTTAATTATATAGATATGTATAAGATAAAGTCAATCTTACCATTAGTAGGCCTCATTCACAAAGTCGGTCTATAAGGGGGGTATAAGGTTACTGCCTATAAAATGGCAGTTTAATGGGTGTCCACTCTCACCCACCGCTTCCTTGACTGGTGGAGGGTCGTTAGCCGAACGGGTAGGACAAGGACTATAATTCTCCTTTCATTAAAAGTATTAATGATAAATACTAAGTAACTAAACTCTTATTAATACCCAATCTTAGTTACTTAGGAAAATGTGAATTTGGTGCTAACCCATGAAATTACACTTTGCACTTTGCTTAAGTCGTTAGTGGAGCGTGTGTGGTTAACCGGCACACTAACCTGGACTTAACAAGGTAGGCAAAGGGTAACTTAATATTTATCATAGTATCGGTGGAGCGTGTGTGGTTAACCGGCACACTGATTAAGGGGTAAATATTAAGGGTACCAAGTATATTTGCATGGTTATTCACACCTTTTTTTGTGATCCTCGGCATCCCAGTCACAAAACCTGAAGGGCACACTCGAGATTGAAACATGCCTTTGAACAGTTCAATGAATCTCAAAGATCTAGGACTTTTAAATCCAATTAAAACCTAATAAATTATTTCGTTTTTCATGGTGGAAATTGGTGAATCGTCATTCACCTACCTTCAAATATTTTATAGCTTGGATTACGGCATCCCTCTTCTAAGTTATAAAATAGTTTGTTGGGTCCTAGCCTTAATATTTCATATTGGGTGTCATATTAAGGACTTTAAATCAACTATCTTGAATATCTCCCAAAAAGATGTCTGGTCTAGACATTTATGATCTTCCCAAATCTCTTGAAACAAGCTTTCCTAAATGAAGATGATGTCCCATGGATATCATACTTCTTTCACCTCCTCCAATTATTCTCCCTAACCCACAAGTTCCTAAAACGTTTAAGGTCACTCAAGCCCTATTGGCAAGGCAAGGTCTAGGTGTGATCACATCTTGGAGATGTAGTCACATATTGACAAGCCGGGAGAGTTGGGTGTCAAAGTCTTGAGAAAGTTGGTAGCTCAACTACTTTCTAAGTCACATAGTGAGTTCTTTTGGGAATCCTATGAAACAGACTAAGACAAGACCCTTAATGATCTTATCTATTTGCTAAGATCAACTTCCTAAAACGCTATGGACATTGACAATGATGACATTAGATATCCAGTAAAGCTCTCTCTTCCCAATGGAAAGGGATCGGCCATAGTCAACTCGGTTGACCCAATGGTAAAGAGAGAGGCGAAGTCTGAGATAGTCCCATTATCAAGGGTCCATAGGTAACTATTGCCAAAGGAAGGGGCATTGGTTACGAAGCTGCCAAATTTACCTAAGGATGTTAAAGTCAATAAGTTTGGCTCTACTTCAGGTAAAGTCCATTGTCTAACTCTATTAAGTACATGCTGATTCTGATCGCGAAGATGGATTTCAATCGCATGGTTCGGTGATAAGAATTTTGGGCTATTACTTAAGAGTTATGATATTTATATTGCTTAGGAATAGATAACAACAAGGTTTTCATATGGATTGTAAGGATAAGTTTTTCCGCAAAGTTTTAAAATAAAAGAAAAAGGTTTTGATTTTATTTATTTTAAGTATCCTTACAATGGCATTTGTGAAAAGTTGTTGCTTATAAGATTCCATTGATAGCAATATTGGAAAAATGGATTTGATTCTTTCGGTTGTGGTAGTGTCTAATATTACCAAATAAGGAAAGATTCTCATCACCCAAGGTTCAATTGGACCGAAACTTGGAATCATGTAAGTTGTATAGTATGATGAATGAGAACTTTCAGCTTGGAAAATTAAGACTAATTCCTTATGTGAATAAGGAAAGGACTAAGGGATCGAGTACACATTCTTGTGCACTGGTCAAGTCCACCACAAAAGATCAAGAAGACTATTCGTCATGATTTACTTAAGTTCAGTAAATATGGTTATACTTATAAGTTTAAGTATAAGTCTGTAGCATTGGAGAAGTTTCAATGTGAGACAGAACGAATAAGAAGAATCAAAGTATGGCAGAAAGATAAAATTTTCTCAAATCTGAAAAGATGGGAGAGTACTTTAGTATCATGTTTATGATCATCTTAATGATTAAGATACCATATCACAATTGGTCCTCTAAAGTCATCTTAGTGCATTCTTATGACTAAGAAGAGGAGTCATGAATTGTTGAAATGGTTAAATCAAAAAGATGAGTCATACTTCGTTCCAAAACAATTCTTAGAGTCATACTCCAAGATTGTAACTTGAGTGACATATCTTAAAGAGGGTTTGTTAACACTAGTCAAATGTAAGAGTAAAAGGTTATCTACTCTTGTACATTTGAAATTGGTAAGTTGTGATGTTTTGGATAAAACAGAGACCAACTTAGGCCAATTGTGTAAAGTGTTAGTCTTGATAAAGAATCCGCACTATCTCTTGAATATTTGACAAGGGAGTCTTATATGTCAAGAGGACAGTGGGAGTCTTAAAGCTCTTGAAAGTTTCAAGACTTAATCAAGAATAAAACCTAAAGTCCTTCACTAGCACACGACTTGAGGTTTATAACCTATCGTGTTGAAATTTTTGTGCCTATTCAAGTTGGCTTTGCATAGGAGTTCTGAGAGTTCTCAATTGGTTGCACAACTACTTGGAAGCAATGGCAGGCACCTGAGCTGCCAAATGGCAAGAATTTAAGATTGCACAAGTTTAATCAATATAAGTTTGGATTTGTCACTAACCTTGTCTTGTGATTATGGTTTTGACAAATTCACATGGATAAGAACACATACACTATTAAATCTAAGTGTCATAAGGTTTCTCTCCGATTCATGAATATGATGGTGAGGAAACACTTTCACTAAGTAGATTTTAGCTAGATAGCAATTGTGATATTTGCATTCTCAAAGTCGTTAGTGGAGCGTGTGTGGTTTACCGGCACACTAACATGGACTTGTGAGAAGTGGCAAAGGTCTAAACAATTGAGACTATGATTACGGCGTCCCTTTTCATAGTTCTAAAATTGTTTAGACACACATGTGAGCTATCTAAGAGAGGTGTATGATTTTGATAAAGTTTTATCAAAACAGTCTAGTATCAGAAATCTGAACTTTGGTAAGAAAGTCAGCTGATTTCTGAGTACATGTCAAAGCTAGTGGGAGCATAAGTGTTATGCTAATAATCATCATGTTAGTGGGAGCATGATAATTATGACAAAGGTCGCAAGTTAGCAATGTTAATTATAGAAAACAAAAGTTTCAATTCGTGAGGTTGCAGGGGTTGAAAAAGTTGTTTTGCTATAATTAAGGGAGAGGAAATTATACTTCATTTCAATTCTAAAAGCTTAGATTGAGATTTTAATCGTATTTAATCAAGGATATATATATGAATTTCATGTTGGAATGGCTCAACATAAGGAAATTCTATATATGGGTCCATTATTTGCGTTCTAAAATTCGATTATGATTACGGCATCCCTTTTCATAATCTGAATTTTGAGAACTTGACAAATTGAAATGGAAATATTATAGCAAAAGACTAGTTTAGTCTTTATGTGAGACATCATGAATCGTGTCCCATATGCTTCGGATATAGGATCGATTACATGTGCTATATTCATCCTTTCTAAAATTTTCCAAATGCCTGGGGCATTATGAAGGGACTCTAGAATTGGATATGACTAAAATGATTAAGCAATTGTCGAGGACAATCTAACGTTTACCAAAGATTGGTTGCTCAAGGACAGTTGGAAATATAATGTTAATTCTGGAAGGACCATATTGACATAATCTGTAAGGAGGCAACTCTTGTTCAGAAGTGATAGTCAAAATGGAATATGGAAATGTTTCAAAGTTAGAAATTATTCAATCTGTGTAAGATTAGGAAACTTAATGAAAGAAGGATGTTTCCAAGGAGCTGATCTCCTTTGGAATGCTCTGTAATGATTGTTGTCAAGTCTTTCTGACTTCGTGCATAATCATTAAGAGGATCAATGCATATAAGTTTAGAATCTAACATATTTCAGTAAATGACATGAATTTGGAATTCTTGCATTTGCAGTAAGGATTTGGGACTGTGAAAAGAGGATCATTGGAGTGATGTTCAATTGATCTATTTTACAAAGCAAAGATCATAGACAAACATAGTATGCATACTTGGTGTATGGCATGACTAGTGTTTAGAAAACATAGTGTACATGCTTGGAGCATGGGACAACTATTGTTTTAAATTCAAGTATAAAGTTGATAAAACCAAAACAATGAATAATGAGTAATCAGTATGGTGATAAATAAAAGTGTTTATTTATATTCATAGGGTTTGATACCATATTCGATTCATTTATTCTTGTGTTTCACTTTGCATGTTTTGACTTCCAGAATAACTAAGTCGCTCTTCCTGAATGATTAAGTTATTCAAACCATCCACAGTCGGTCATATGTTGGAAGTAGATATGAATCAAGACTGTCATGAGTTGGTTTGTAGAGGTCCAACTTGGTGGACAAAAGTGGTGCTACAACACTCATGAGTGCTCATAAGTTCTGAGTATTGGATTCAACCCGCGCTCATTTGAATCACTTCATGGATTTTATCACGAGTGATCATGAGACGATAATATCTTATATTCTTCAAACCTAGAGATATGAGTTGTTACTATGAGTTGGTTATACATTGATTGCACGAAAACGCATTGGTAACTCGATGTTATAAAACGTGCCTTTGTGTATGATTCAACAAGTAGTAGAACAAGCCATATGAGTCGAAGTTTATCCATTCCTTTTACCTTCGGGATAAAAGCGATATCTGTGGGCCCCTCAATGATTTAAAGATGATACATGTGAGTGCTTGGCCAAGCCAGGACTGATTTGATTTGTTCAATCAGTCAGTCATCATGAATCGGAAATCGGGAAACAACAAATGGACAGAGAGAATGATTGATAATCCATGTCTCAGTCCATATGATATCTAGAATGGAGGAATATATGATCCCTTATCTAATGGACAAGTCATTGACAAAGGTCAGAGTTCATCGACAAGGTCAGAGTTCGACAGAAGCTTTTGAGAGCTACGATTGCTGATCTGTTCCTGAAGTCATACGCAATAATAGTTTTAGACTTATCCAAGTGGGAGACTGTTGGATTAATGTCTAAGTCCATAACTATAATTGGTAAGACTTGACCCGACCCGACATGGTCCATTTGGGTTGCATGGCATCATGCATTTGGATAGACTATAATGAGAGAAATAACACTTAAGGTTGGTTAATATATTATAAGTTCTAATATATTAATAAGGTTATTTAATTAGTATTGATCAAGAATTAATTTGGAATTAATTAAGTGATCAAAAGGAGACTAATTAAATATATGGGTTGATTGTGTAAATCATTCATTCTTATATATGTGGGCTTGTGATCCAAGATTCCTTATGTTGGACTAAGTCCATGGGGTGACCCATGGATACTCCATGGAGGTTAAAATCCATGGAGCATAAGGAATGGGTAAAGTTATGAGTTACATGGTGTAACCCTAATAGCCACCATATAAAAGAATCTCATGGCTCACGAAATCGTGCACTAATGTGTGAGTGTGAGGGCTAGACGATTTCAAGGAGTGTTCAAGTTTCTCTCAAGTTGTTCCAAGTGTATTTGGTGGTGTGTGAACCATTTGAGGTGTCACACTTGGGGCACTAGGCACTCAAGCTTTATGAAGACATTCTACATCAAAGAGGTATGTATTCTATCTTGTTATATTTATTATTTTGTATGCTAGATTAGGATAATACCTTGGATGTTCATAATTGTATGTATAATAGAGAAAATATAGATCCAAGGTATTTAGGGTTGCATGTACACTTAGGAGAAATTAGAATGCTCAAAACCCAACAATTAGAACTTATAATATATTAATAAATCATAAATAACCTCTTATCAAAAGTCCATCCTAACAAATTGTCCCGGTGATATGCAACCCGAAATGGACCATGCTACTCTCGGGTCAAGTACATACCAATTATAGTTATGGGCTTAGACACCTAATCCAACAGTATCCCACTTGGATAAGTCTAATAACTATTATTGCAAGTACGACTCCAAAATCCCGACTAGCAATCGTAGCTCTTAAAAGCCGCTGTCGAAGTCTGACCTAGTTAATGATGTGTCCATTAGATAAAGGATCATATAGTCCTCCATTCTAGATATCGTATGGACATGAGACATGGGTTATAATCATTCTATCTGTCCATTTGTTGTTTCCCGATTTTCGATTTATGACGACCGACTAATTAAACAAATCAAATCAATCCAGGCTTGGCCAAGCGCTTAGGGTGTCATCGCTAAATCATCGAGGGGCCCACATATATCGCTTTTATCCCTCTAAGGGTACTTCGACTCAAATGCTTGCTTGTACTTACTCATCAAATCACACACAACAATAAGTTTTATAACACCAAGTTACTGGTGCGTTTACATATGTCAATGTGCAACCGACTTGTAAATAACAACTCATATGTCTTGGTTTCAAGAATATAAGATATTATCGTCTCAGAATCACTCGTGATAAAATCCATGAAGTGATTCAGATGAGCGTGGGTTTAATCCAATACTCGAATCTTATTCCAGGAGTACTCATGAACACTGCAACAAACTTGTGCTATGTCTAAAACACCTAGACAATCTACATTCAGATTCATGACAGTCTTGCCTCAATACCTACTTCCAAAGTATGATCGACTATGGATAGTTTGAATAACCTAGTTATTCGGGAAGTCAAAACATGCAAAGTGAAACACAAGAATAATCGAATCCAATATGGTCTCAGAACTTGTGAATATAAATAAAGCACCTTTTATTTAATCACCATATTGATTACACATTATTCATTATATAATGTTTCGACTAATCAACTTAATACTTGAATTAAAACAATAGTTATTCCATGCTCCAAGCATGCACACTATGTTTACCTATGGTCCTTTCTTTGTGAAATAGATCAATTGACAACATTTCAATGATTCTCATTTCACAATTCCAAATCCTTATGATAAATGAAAGAATACCAAATTCTTGCCATTTACTGAAATCTGTTAGATTCTAAACTTATATGCAATGATCCTCTTGTAAGGACTATGCACAAAAGTCACAGAGACTTGGCAACAGACATTACAAAGTAGTCCAATGGAGAGCAATTCCATGGAAACGAAGTCTCACATTCAAAGTACATTCCTTTGAACATCCTTCTTGTATTAAGTTTTCTAATCTTATATAGATTTTATTATTAACTTCCACTTATGGTAAACCTCATATTGTCTTCGACAATTGCTTAACCATTGTAGTCATATCTCGTTCTAGTCCTTTTTCCCTCTTAATGCCCTAGGAATTTGGAAATTTGGAACAGATTAATGTTATAGTATATGTAGTCAATCCTATACCTGAAGCATATGGGATACGATGCATAATGTTTCACATAAAGACATGATACTTTACCAGTCTCTCGCTATAACATTTCCATATATAGAATTTCCTTATGTCAAATCTTTTCAACATAACATTCATATATATCCTTTGACTAAATTTGATTAAAATCTCAATCGAAGCTTTTAGATTTGAAATGAAGTATGAATTCATCTCCCTTAATTATAGCAAAACAACTTTTCAAACCCTGCAACTTTGCGAATTGCATATTTTGTTTTCTATAATTAAGATTGCTAACTAGCAACACTTACCATAATAATTATGCTCCCACTAGCATAATAATTACATTCTTATTAGCATAACACTTATGCTCCCACTAGCTTTGACATGTACCCAGAAATCAGCTGGACTTCTAGAAATCAATACTTATTAACTTCCTTACCAAAGTTCAGATTTCTGACACGAGATGCTTCGATAAGAGTTTATCTAGGCTTAACTCATACACATTTCCTTAGATAGCTCACATGTGTGTCTAAACAATTTTAGAACTTACAACAATAAGTCTCAACTGTTTAGACCTTTTGCCATTTCTCACAATTCGAACTATGAAGAGGGATGTCGTAATCATAATCAAATTTGAGAATGCAAATATCACAATTTCTATCTCCTTAAAATCTACTTAGTGAAAGCGTTTCCTCACAATCATTTTCATGAATTGGAGAGAAACCTTATGACAGTTAGATTTTATGGTGTATGTGTTCCTATCCATGTGAAAGTTGGTAGAGTATTAGAAGCTTGCATGAGAACTTGAGGCCATATTTCTACTTTTGACCTAAAATAGTGGGGGGACATGCATGGTGCATGCAGTCCATAAAGCAAGCATTTTCATGGACCATTAGGGTCCCCTTAATCTTCTGTAAGAGTTGAAATTGAAGGTTGAATGGATTAAGAACGTTGAAACGTTGGTTTTGGCTTCAGACCGTTCTCATGATGTGAGACATGAGGTCTCACGTCGTGAGTAGACGAAACCCATCCCTTGTTGAGTTTTCTGAGTTAGGAACGAGTGACTCTCACGACGTGACCAAGGATTGGTCACGGTGTGAGATGCGATGTTGGGTTTTTGGGCCTTGTTGGTCCACTTGTCTTTTTGACTTTGGGCCATTGTTAGGATTTGGGCCTTCTTGGATTTGGGTCCATAATGGGATTTAGGTATCATTTAGGAATTTGGGTCATATTGGCCTTTTGGTGCTATTGGGTTGGGCCACTATTATTAGGCCAAGTAAGGAAAAGGTAAAATGGTCTTTTATCCTGGGTGTTGGACAAATGAACGAGATTCCCAATTATGGTTTATGGCTCAATTATTAATTGGGGTTTTATTTGATTGCTTAGCACAAGGATTTTCCGGTTCAGAAGCCCGATCATTTGTTTGACTGACAGCAGACTGAGGTGAGTTTGCTCATTATATTGTAGGATACTAGGATATGTTATGTGCTTGTAGTCTTTGTGACTCTTGTTATATGTGTTATATGCTTGTGTTCCTGTTTTCTATATGTATGTGGGGTGAAATAGACCAGGTACAACCATGTGCTGACATATGAGTTGAAATAGAATCGGGGGTGAAATAGACCCGGTACGGGTTTGGGCTGACGCATGAGTTGAAATAGACTCGGGGTGAAATAGACCCGGAACAGCCTTGAGCTGGCAGACATGTATGGTATGCAGTATTTTGGGTAATTCAGTAAGCTTCGTGCTTATGATTTTCAGTTTATGTTTCAGGTACTTCTGGATCGAAGGGGAAGAGCTCGGGATGATCGCATTGCACACACCACGATTTTCCGTTTTATTTGACTCTGATGTATTGAGATGATTGATTGGCATACTTTGATTTTCCGTTATGGTTTTACGAACGTGTTTTGGTTTATGGTTTTATTATTATGAAAATGAAATTTTTGGTTTTAAATTTTGGGAAGTTACAAGTTGGTATTAGAGCCTTGGTTTGAGGGATTCGGAGATACTCTCGAGTATGTCTGAACTCAAACTGAGGGTTTGGACAGATTTTCATAAAAATAAATACTTTATAAAAAGGAGTTTTCTAACAAAAGAAAGGGTTGTGGTGCATGCAATCGACCGAGCTCAAGTAAGTTTTCCCAAAATACTCATACATGTTTTGTGTTATGTTTTGAATTGAGAATCTGTGAATCGTATGCTAGATTATGGCTAAGGATGTACTCAGGATTTGCATCATAGAATGCTAGAAGAGATGCATTTATATGCCTACTGTATGAGCTAGTAGACTTGCATGCTAGTACTGATTAGTCATTGATAGGATGGCCTGTTTAGTTTATGCCTTGATCCCGATTACTAAATGCCCGAATGTTGCTTGCTTTGTGCTTTTAGGAGTTTCCATTAACATCAGCTAACTAGTAAGCGAATACGCTAAATTACATATTACTTAGAGTAGGTATTTTTAGAAGGTTAGGTTTAACATTATTGTGTAGCTCTTGTTTGAGTCCAACCGTTGTAGTGTGATGTTTTTTAATCGAAGAAAGATCTGGTGTCGGTGGTATATAATTGTATTGGTAAGCTAGTTAGAGTGTGTTAGTGGGAGTTCCTTTGCAACTGATGGTGGAGAGTGGTGTGGTGGTAGCCCTAGGAAAACCTAGGAGGTGATTCGGTGTCGGGGGCCTTGCTTTATTGAAGGTTGTTTGGATTAATAGGGAAGTAAGTTGGGGGATTCGGGGTGATTCTTGAGGAACGGATTGATGTGGAGGGTAGTACGGTCCCGTACTACTAAAAGCAGAGGATTCGTACTCGAGTCAAGGAGAGTCACGAAGATACCAGGAAGCTTGTAAACTATGGGATTATTCGAGTATGTTCTGATGGTTTATATGGTTTATTTTCAGTATGGTGGTTACTCGAGGAGGTTCTGGTAGCGGCTCTGGTGCCATTGGTAGTTTGGGTTCTGGCTATGGAGTTGGATTTATGGATGATCAGATGCGGGAGTTCATTTCAGCAGAGATTACTCGTTGTATTCTTGAGCAAACTCTTGTGATCTTTGGCACAGTCAAGGAGAGTATCTTGGAGATTCTAGATGAGCATTTGGTCACTTTCGTTCTGAGATGGTGGCGATGATGGGAGCTCGCACTTTGACTTTCTGAGAGTTTCAGGCATGCGGGGCTCCAGAGTTCTTCGGAAAGAAGGACTCAATTGCGAGAAGGCATTGGTTAGAAGATGTCATAAAAGCCTTCTGGACTAGTTGTTTTCCCGATGGGCAAAGGTCAGACTTGCTTCTTGTCTTCTGAAAGACGTAACTCGATATTGGTGGGAGGAGGTTGGGCATGCCTTGGGAGGCGAGGCGGTTGAGTCTATGACTTGGGAGGATTTCGTGACGAGGTTCCGGGATGAGTTTGCACCAGTGATTGAGATGCAACAGCTGGCGAGGGAGTTTTAGGACCTTCGCCAGACTACTGAGATAGTGGCGGAGATCACCAATATATTCCGTAAGAGGGTGTTTCTGGTTCCACAGTAAGTGGCGGACGAGGAGATGAAGAATGAGAGATATCACGATATGCCAAGGAGAGATATCAGACATTTTGTGACTATATCCACTCGCAAGACATTGAATGACATGGTGGCGAGAGCCACAGAGAGAGGTTGATTTGGAGATGGAAAAGGAGAGGAAGCCGAATCAGGCTCATGGTCCTGAGGATTCGGGCAAGAGGCCCAAGGTTTTTGATTTGAGATCGAAGGGCCAGTAGGGTTGAGGCCGCTATGGCAAGTGCGGAAAGTCACACGACGGAGCTTGCAGAGGTGGTGGTTCAAGTTGTTACAAGTGTGGCAAGACTGGGCATTTTAGTCAGGATTGTACATCCACCACCCAGGGACTGAGTCTGGTTTGCTTCCATTGCAATAAGAGGGGCCATAAAAAGGCCGATTGTCCGAGTTTATCAGTAGTGGGACCAGTTGTAGCACCCGCTCTAGCGACCTTGCAGATTACGGATGGCCACCAGGACAAGGCAGAGGTGCCTGTTGTGAGGAGCAGGGCATTTCAGCTGACACCCGAGGAGGCTCTTGCAGCATCTAACGTGGTGACGGGTATGTACCTTCTCCTTATCTCTTTATTTATGTTGAATTTCCAGCTTATATCTATGTGTTTTTTTTCTAGGATCATTCCTTCTGAACGGTATCTCTACGTTGGTATTGTTTGATTCGGGGGCTACCCGATCCTTTGTATCTCTTGCGCTCAGCAAGAGATTTGTCGATCTCCGAGGGACCTAGATTCTCCATTAGAGGTTGAGATTTTTGATGATCGTCTTATGCAAGTATCGAGGGTTCATTGGGGTTGTGTATTGGAGTTGTTCAGTGAGAGGTATCCGATTGATTTGGTTCATATTCCCCTGCGTGAGAGCAAGGTTATTGTGGGGATGGATTGGCTGAGCCCCAATAGGACAGTGATTGATTACGATCATCATTTGGTACGCATTCGGACCCCAAGTGAGGGAGATTTGGTGATTCAAGGAGAAGGTGTTCAGCGCGGGTCGGTTTTATGTTCAACAGCTAGGGCCAGGCGCTATCTTCGGCAGGGTTGTTCTGGATTTGTTGCCTATGTGATGGATACTCGAGAGAAGGTTAAGGTGACTGTGGACGATGTTCCAATTGTCCGGGAGTACCCGGATGTATTTTCGGAGGATTTTCCTGGAGTGCCTCCGGAGAGGCGGGTGGAGTTTCGGATTGACCTTGTTCCTGGTGGAGTTTCAGATTGACTTGGTTCCTGGTGCAGATCTGATATCCAAGGCACCTTATCGGTTAGCACCTCTAGAGATACAAGATTTTTCTAGTCAGATGCGGGAGCTGTTAGACAAGGGATTCATTCGGCTGAGTAGATCACCATGGGGAGCGCTGATTTTGTTCGTGAAGAAGAAGGATGGGTCGTACCGGATGTGTATCGATTACCGGGAGCTGAATAAGCTAACAGTGAAGAGCCGTTATCCACTACCGAGGATTGATGATTTATTTGACCAACTTCATGGTGTGTCTTGGTTTTCCAAGATTGATCTACGATCAGGTTATCATCAGATGAGGGTCAGAGAGGAGGATATGCAGAAGACGGCCTTCCGAACTCGCTATGGTCATTTCGAGTTCGTAGTGATGCCCTTCGGGCTCACCAATGCTCCAACCGCATTCATGGATCTCATGAATCGTGTATGCAGATCCATGTTGGATCAGTCTGTGATTGTATTTATTGATGACATCCTGGTCTATTCCAAGACCCAGGAACAACATGAGGAGTATCTGAGGGAGGTATTGGAGACTCTAAGGAGGGAGAGATTGTATGTGAAGTTCTCCAAGTATGCATTCTGGTTGCGCGAGGTGCAATTTCTGGGGCACCTTGTCAACCAGAATGGTATTTTGGTCGATCCGGCCAAGGTCGAGGCGGTGATGAGGTGGGAAGTTCCTTGGACTGGTGGGTTACTATCGGAGATTCATTCAAGATTTCTCCAAGATAGCGGTACCTTTGACCCGACTGACAAAGAAGACCGTCACGTTTCGTTGGGGGCCTGAGCAGTAGGCAACTTTTGAGACTCTGAGACAAAGATTGTGTGAGGCGCTGATTCTGACCCTGGCGGAGGGTGTTAAGGATTTTATGGTATATTGTGATGCGTCAATCACAAGTTTGGGAGCAGTGTTGATGCAGCGGGGTCATGTGATCGTTTATGCCTCGAGGCAGCTGAAGCCTTAGGAGGCGAATTACCCTACGCATGATTTGTAGTTGGTGGCTGTAGTGTTTGCCCTCAAGATTTGGCAACATTACCTCTATGGGATTCGTTGTACTATCTACACGGATCACAAGAGCCTGAGGTATTTGATGGACCAGCCGAACCTGAATACGTGGCAGCGTAGATGGTTGGATGTGGTGAAGGATTATGATTGTGAGATCCTTTATCAACCAGGAAAGGCCAATGTGGTGGCCGATGCTTTAAGTCGCAAGGCGGTCGCGGATCCGATCAGGTATGTGTGTTTGAGGATGACAGTGATTACCCCATTTTTAGAGCAGATTCGAGGGGCTTAGGTTGAGGCGGTGAAGGAAGAGCACCGAAGAGTGAGCGCCTAGTGGGTAAGGTGGCTTCCTTTGACTATGATAGTCGTGGATTATTGACCCTTCATCGGGGGGTGTGGGTTCCACATAGGGGTGGTGCGCGTCAGATTTTGATGGAGGAGGCGCACAAGTCAAGATTCTCTATTCATCACAGAGCGACAAAAATGTATAGAGATATTCGACCTGATTATTGGTGGTCATGTATGAAGCGGGATGTGACGTGGAATGTGGAAAGGTGCTTGACTTGCAGGAAAGTCAAGGGCGAGCATCATCCACCCCATGACAAAATGGAGCCGTTAGAAGTTCCCGTTTGGAAATGGGAAGAGATTATGATGAATTTTATCACCAAATTTCCTAGGACAGCGCGTGGGATGGATTCGATATGGTTCACCATGGATCGATTGACCAAGAGCATGCATTTCATTTCGATTCAGGAGAGTATATCGGCAGAGAAGTTGGATGATATCTTCATTCGGGAGGTGGTGGCATGACATGGGGTGCTTTTTTCTATGGTCTCTGATAGGGATGTTCGGTTTACTTTCAGGTTCCGGAAGAGGTTTCATGAGGAGTTGGGTACTCGCTTGCATTTCAGCTTGGCTTTCCACCTGCAGACCGATGGACAGAGTGATCGGACTATCCAGACCTTGGAGGATATGCTTCGGGCATGTGTATTGGATTCTGGTAGGAGTTGGGATGCGTGTATCCTTTTGGCGGAGTTTTCGTATAACAACAGTTATCACGCCAACATTGATCGAGCTCCTTTCGAGATGCTCTATGGGAGGAAGTGCAGGACCCCTATATGTTGGGGTGAGCTCGGTTAGTGAGTCATGGGGAGTACTGAGGTGTTACTCAAGACTACTGAGTTGATACAACAGGTTCAGGGTAGACTTCAAACAACACAGAGTCGGCAGAAGAGTTATGCCAACAAGCATCGATCTGATCTAGAGTTCCAGGTTGGGGACATGGTTCTCTAGAAGGTGTCACCTTGGAAATGTTTCATCCGATTCAGGAAGATTTGCAAGTTGGACCCCAAGTATATCGTTCGTTTCAAGGTTTTGGCCATGGTGGACAGGGTTGCTTATCGCTTGGATCTATCCGATGAGCTTAGTTAAATCCATAGCACGTTTCACGTCTCTCGACTGCAGAAATGTTTGGTTGATGATTCTGTGGTGGTTCCATTGGAGGAGTTTCAGGTGGATGATCGCCTAAATAATATTGAGATACGAATTTCCATCCTTGACATGAAGATGAAGGCTCTGTGTAACAAGTCGGTGGATCTGGTAAAGGTGTAATGGCAGCACCGCAAGGGTTCAGAATGGACATGGGAGCCCGAGGTCGAGATGAGGGAGCATTACCTTGAGTTGTTCACAACATCGGACTTCGAGGATGAAGTCAAATTCAAGTGGGGGAGAATTGTAACATCCAGAACCTCGAGGTACTCAACTTATTGATTTTTGGCCTTGTGGAAGAGGCTCACGATGTGAGTAATAGTGGTCATGTCGTGAGTGGTTATTGACAGGTTGACCCGTGTTTTTAGAGTCTCATGACATGAGGCATGAGGTCTCACGACGTGAGATTGGCTTAATGACCCAAAACCCTAAGGTTCGAGTATTTAAGGGAATAAGAGGCTAGGGTTGCCCATCCTCAGCCTCTCTTACCCTCTAAGCCTTATGGAAACCCTAAATTTGACCCTCTTTGAGATCTTTGGTGTTTCGCTTGTTTGAAGAAGAAGAAAGAAAGAGAAGAAACATCATTGTGAAGGAAGTTGTGAGGAAGCATCATTGTCATCAGCTCTTCTCTTGTTTGGACCATTGTAAGTATCAAGACTCGAGCTTTATTCCATTTCATAGATAGATCTAGGTTTTTGGTCCCATTTCCTTATGTTATAGCTTGTTGGAGTGAAAAAGATCCAAAATTTTAGCAACTTTATGGATTCAAATGGGTTTTTGAGTATCTTATCATCCGTATCTGGAAGTTGGTAGAGTATTAGAAGTTTGCATGAGAACTTGAGGCCGTATTTCTACTTTTGACCTAAAATAGTGGGGGGACATACATGGTGCATGCATGTCCATAAAGTAAGCATTTTTATGGACCATGAGGGTCCCCTTAAGCTTCTGTAAGAGTTGAAAATGAAGGTTGAATGGATTAAGAATGTTGCAACATTGGTTTTGGCTTCAGACCATTATCACGACATGAGACATGAGGTCTCATGACGTGAGCAGACGAAACCCATCCC
Source organism: Lactuca virosa (assembly GCF_052849685.1). Classification (NCBI taxonomy): domain Eukaryota; kingdom Viridiplantae; phylum Streptophyta; class Magnoliopsida; order Asterales; family Asteraceae; genus Lactuca; species Lactuca virosa. The sequence goes on from NC_136426.1 coordinate 15,181,290, forward strand.
TTGTTGAGTTTTCTGAGTCAAAAAAGAGTGACTCTCACGACCTGACCAAGGATTGGTCACGGTGTGCGACGCGATGTTGGGTTTTTGGGCCTTGTTGGGCCACTAGTCTTTCTGAATTTAGGCCATTGTTAGGCTTTGGGCCGTCTAGGATTTGGGACCATAATGAGATTTGGATATCATTTAGGAATTTGGGCCATATTGGGCTTTTGGTACAATTGGGTTGGGCCTCGATTATTGGTCCAAGTGAGGAAAGGGTAAAATTGTCTTTTACCCTAGGTGTTAGACAAATCTAGATTCCCAGTTATGGTTTATGGCTCAATTATTAATTGGGTTTTTATTTGATTGATTAGCACGGGGATTTTCCAGTTCAATAGTCTGATCATTTGTTTGACTGATAGCAGACTGAGGTGAGTTTGCTCACTATACTGTAGGAAACTAGGATATGTTATGTTCTTATAGTCTTTGTGACTCCTCATGTATGTGTTATATGCTTGTGTGCCTGCTTTCTATATATATGTGTGGTGAAATAGACCCGGTACAACCTTGTGCTGACATATGAATTGAAATAGACCCGAGGGTGAAATAGACCCGGTAGGGCTTTGGGCCGACGCATGAGTTGAAATAGACTCGGGGTTGAAGTAGACCCGACACAACCTTGAGCTGGTAGATATGTATGGTATGTGATATTTTCGGTAACTTACTAAGCTTCGTGCTTATGGTTTTCAGTTTATGTTTCAAGTACTTCCGGATAGAAGGGGAAGAGCTCGGGATGATCACATCGCACACACCATGATTTTCCGTTTTATTTGACTCTGATGTATTGAGATGATTGATTGGCATACTCTGATTTTCCTTTATGGTTTTACGAACATGTTTTGGTTGATGGTTTTATTATTATGAAAACGAATTTTTTGGTTTTAAGTTTTGGGACGTTACAATCATCGTCCCTATATTTGCCGGTTCCGCCTGTGAAATTTAATTGGGTTTCTACTACCTTCACCGCCTTTGAAATTCAGGTGATTTCTTTCTTATAATCGATAAACCATGGTCTCCTATTTTGTTTGAAGTGAACGTATCCTTCATGTTTATCTATCTTTCCCTAACTCTAAACCAACATTTTTTCCATTAATAATAAACAACGAATGAGGCTTTCATGGATGCGTTATCAGTCATTGGTTTATTGTATGTCTATAATTATAAAGGTTGGAACTGTAGCCTTCTTCATCTATCGACTAGTTTATGTATCTCCTTTTATCTTTTCATATTGGTTTTTCAAATCGAGAGTAGTGACTTAATGGGGGTGGACATACAATAAAGGTTTATCTTGTTTTTATTGATTTTGCCCATTTCTCTTTATGTTACTAATTACTTACTGATGAGAAGGGGGGTGTTAATGGTTTATATTTGAGGTTGCTCAACAAGTGTTTGCTGAAATACCCCAGTACAGGGGATTGTGAAAGCACATGCCTGCAGAGGTAAGAGGTAATCTCTCAACTTAATTCACTAGTTTGGTGAAACTTTTACATCATATTTCACAAACTTTGAGTTGTTTTTAGTTTTTATGCTTGCAGGTGCAGGTCATACAGAGCCAAACAAGAAGAAAGGCTTTGTAACAAAGATTATTTTTGCTTCGTTCCTTATGGTATTATGCATCTTCATGTTCAAACAATCCCCATTTTCATAACTCAAAATACTAAAAAGCCTACTAAATTACTAGCTGATATTGTTGTTTACATTATTTGTCGTTAATATCTAAGTTTCACTTCTGATAAACATGGTTTATTTAATATATTGATCATATGTTCTTTGTTGGTTTAGAATTTTCATAAGAAAGTATTAAGTTTACCTAATACTTCATAGTGGTTTAGAAGAAACGGGACAAAAATTTGGGGCTTTTCCGTTCGAACCCTATGCATTTTGGATACGTTATATAGTCATTGGTTTATTATATGTCTACAGTTGTAAAGGTTGGAACTGCAAAAGTCACAGGTGACCACTTCTTATTAATATGATTGTGTAGTTGGCTTCACAAATGTGTTTTCATATCTGATCATCCCATTTTTCTCTGCTTTATGAATTGTTGGCGCATCTAGCTGGGTGTGCCCATACCAGGGCTACATTGTAAAATTCAAATCACAATAGTGGACTCCTTGCTCTTCTTAATGGTGTTTCATGTTCATATGTATGCTTTTTTTCTTCAGATTCCACAACAAGAAGATGTAGTCTGACTTCCTATAAGTTTCTTTTTATGCTTTCGCATGTTTTTTTTGGTAGGTTATAAATATATTCTCCAATTATTTGTATCATCTTTATATTTCACTTGTTATTTATTTTATTTTTAAGTAATTCTAGTTTATAATAGGATAATAAACTACAAACCTTTAAAGTTAATCTTATGGATGTTGCTTTATTGCCCTCTTTGTGATTTTTTTTGCTAAACTTGGTTTTTTTATTGGTTTATTTGTTGATTTGGTTGATGCTATGATTAATTTGATTTTTTTAAGTACAATGATATACTAAAGTTGGTTCATTATTAGTTTATAACTAATCTTTTGTTGATTTTTAGCAGCTTCACATTGAGTATGAAACTCAATTTGTTAACTGCATGCATTTGTTTTACTCCTAATGACACTTTTGGTTACAGACCAGACAATTGCACATGCTGAAAGCAGTCATAGTTTCGCAATGAAAGATGAGGTCAGACAATGAATGAATGTGATTTAATTAAACCTCATGTACGTATGGATGTCAAAAACATCTGTGGGACCCCGATTCGGTACATGATTAATTTATTAAAAAATTCGGAGGTGGGAGGAAGGAGCGGGAGTGGGATTAAACCCCGTTTTATTTTTGGGACCGGGGGCGGGAGTGGGTATTTCTAGCCCGTACTCCTATGGGGCCCCATTTGTATATTTATATAAAAAATATATATTTAATTGTAACACCATAAATTTTCAACAAATTTTTTCATTTTTAAATCACATAATTCTCATAACACATTTCATAAAAATCCATTTTATTTAATTTACAAACGCAACTCCATAATTGTTTGATTAATAATCCAGGATCCTCAAAACGTAACTCTTTCTCTGGTGTGTAGAATCAAACTGGAGCCTTCCCGCGATCCTGAGAAGAACCTGAAATACATATCACATAACACGGTAAGCACGAAACTTAGTGAGTTCCCCAAAATACCACACGTATCTCATTAGCCTCTCATGGCTATACTCAGATAAGACCATTCGGTTAATGTGTCTCAGTAGGACCCTCCAGTCCCACAACTCGGGTGGACCCTCCAGTCCGGTATCTCAGTGAAGACCATCCGGTCTCACAACTCGGTTTGAACCCTCCGGTCCTGTCTCAGTGGGAACCCTCCGGTCCCACAACTCGGGTTGGACCCTCCGGTCCTGTCTCAGTGGGATCCCTCCGGTCCCACAACTCGGGTTGGACCCGCCGGTAATGTGTCAGTAAAACACAACATATAACATATATATCACACAGACAAAATGCATAATATCACCTAACTCAAATAAGGACATAAGACCCTTTGGTCACACAAAGGTTACCACTCTAGGTAAGTATAGTGAGAAGACTCCCCTCGGATGATAAACAGCTCCTATAGATGTTGCTGCTGCACACCAGCCTCTAACACTGGACAAAAAATCATAATATTACCCACTCAAGATCTAAGTCCAAACCCTCACTCTTTAGGTCTAAAGTTAGTCCACTAACTATCCCATCAATAACCTAAAACTCATTGGGCCCACCAAGGCCCAATAATGAATGGGCTCTCCCGAGGCCCAACTCTCAAGTCCAAGTGACAAGCCCAACTCAAGGGCCCAAGGCACATATATACATTCCTCTAGTCCAAAAATCTAGTGCAACAAGCCCAAACACCAGACCCAACACTTAAGGCCCAAAATGAGACTTAGCCCAAAAGTCTACAGTGAGGTTACGCGGGGCGTACCTCCCTTGGTACGCTCAGCGTACGCAATCATGCACGAAATCTGATCGGGGGCACCAACCCAGTACGCGGCGCGTATTAGGATTACGCTCGACGTACGTCCAGTATGGCTTTTCTCACTTTCTTGGTCTTAACCCAATAAGACCTTAGCTCATATCACAGATTTGGACTCCCTAGAGGCTCTTACTCCATAAAGTCTGCGACTTTAAGCCTTTGCATGGCTGGTAAAGTCATAAACACCCAAAACTCTCATTTTCTCATCTCAAAATGCACATATCACATGCATTGGTTGATTCTCACGTCCAAGACCTCTTTTTTATGGATCCTCTCCATTAGAAACACTTAAAAGGACAGATATTAGGCTATAGAGTGCAACAACTCATAAAGCTTCAAGCTTTGGGACCAAAAACCCTAAAATGGACCATATCATGCACAAATCAAAAGGATGGGAAAGCTTTGAGCTTTATACCTTCAATTGATGCTCCAACCACAGAAAAGCTCAGATCCAAAGCCTGGACTCCAACTCTATTCTCTTCCATGCTCCTTCTTCACTCCAAAAATCCCACAAGAACACTTATAAGCTCACAATGGTCACTCAAGCTCAAAGAACGGGAATTAGAGTTTTGAGAGAGTTGAGATCTGGAAATGGTGGCCAGGAATGAGGCCATCTTATTCTTTATATAGGGACACCCCCTCATTTAGGTTTTTTTCACTCTGTGCCTAGTACACCCAGCGTACTAGGTGGCTTCGCTTCATTTTCACGCTCATGAGTACACTAAGCGTACACATATGTACGCCCAGCGTGCTCAGCTGCCACTTTTCTCAATTAAGGGACTTATCTCGCCAAAACTTCAAACTGTCATAGCTCCCTCGTTATAATTCCGTTTCCCATGAACCTCGTATCCACGGAAAGGCGACGAGAAGCCCTATGCTTCTAGCAACTCATCGCTGTCCCGATGCCTCCTAATGCTCGGGTTGCAGCCCACGAACCCTAAATCACGGATGATCCGGAACAAGATGTTACAATTCTCCCCCACTTGAATTAGATTGCGCCTCCGAAATCGCTCCTTATCAACACATAGATCGAACCCAATAACCCGAGAAGCACCATCGAAAGGACTTTATCTCATACAACATACTCCTCCGAAGACACCTGAACCCAACAGGAACTCCCAATCCTGAAAAAAAGGACGGACTCATCTGTCGCTGCGGTACTCATTCTGTCTCTCCAAAACTTGAAAACTCAAGTGGTCTGTCTCCCTGCCAGACCGTCCTCGCAAGATATCATCATGTTAATCGCTCATCGAATAACATACTCTAAGAACACTCTACCAATTCTGATTCTCTAATCGATCCTGGTCGTAACTCAAAAGGAACAGTAGGGTCATATCCCACCAAGAACCCACCGCCTGAATAGCTATCAGAACTCTTCTGAAGGAATGATCCTCAAACTCTGTCCTCCGTCACAAGGAATCGGTCGTGCCAGCTCGAAACGATCCTCTGACACCCATAATCATAAGCCCCAGTTCCTCTCAAATGTTCCTTCCGACACTGGACACCAGGTCAACTCCCGACCCAACAGTTGGACCTTCCAAGGGCTACTCATTGCCCTCCTACAACAATTCAACTTTATAACTCCCTCTCGTAATAGCTATCTTTGCCCTTCATGTGACACGTGAAGTCACGAAGTTCGCATTACCTCAAGCGAACTCTACTATCCCCTTCAGAAGTCACCTCACCTCCGACCCCTGTCGCTCACTACTCACTAGTCCCAAGCATCTCGTGGTCCTTCCCAAACCAATGAACTGGCCCACTCAAGTCTAAAAACACCAGACGGAAACACATCCCTCTCAGAATGAGTTCCACCCGAAATCCCAACCTGCTCGTCCTCCACACAGATAGAGCCAAACTCACCCATCAGAGTCTGGTCCAACACAGAATTGGAACCACTTGTTCCAATCTAGCTCTCAACTCATGACTCATGTTCCATGATTATACGTATGCATTACACCTCGATCCGTCCGATTCTCGACAATCTCTCTCTAACTCAAAATACAACGGATTCTGACCACTGCTGAGACCCTAGTCTCGCCCCTTGGTTCGGCCCCTAGGCCCTCACAGACTTCTCAGGTAAGGCTACCCAGGCCTAATAGTCCCTCTGCGTCACACCCTAACTAGTAAGGTTGTGGCTCCCCGTAGTTATACAACACTCTCTCTCACTGATTAACACATGCTACGGCTCCCCGTAGTCCTATGGCACTCTCTCATTGCCTCGTGAATGCTACGGCCCCCCGCAGTCTTGCGATATTCTCTCTTTCTCTCTCGCTAGCTCACGAATGTTTCGGCTCCCCGCGGTCTCCCAATACTCTCTCTGGCTCACATAAGTTACGGCTCTCCGCAGTCACTTGATAATCTATCCCTGACTCACGTATGCTATGGCTCTCCGCAGTCACACGATACTCTTTCTCTGACTCACGTATGCTACGACTCTCCGCAGTCACATGATACCCTTTCTCTGACTCACGTATGCTACGGCTCTCCGCAGTCACACGATTCCTTTTCTCTGACTCAAGTATGTCACGACACCCCGTAATCATACGATACTCTCTCTCTGACTCAAGTATGTTATGGCTCCCCATAATCATACGATACTCTCTCTTACTCAAGTATCAAATAATCCCAAACGTTTAGGGCGTCATACTCAGATACCCCGGTACACCATCACAAAACCTCATGATGTCTTGTCTTATCCACGGATCTTCTACTCACGGCATCATACTCGGATACCGCATCACACCCTCTCAGAATCTCATAATGTGTTACCTCGACCACTGACCTTCCACTCGCACAACTCGCAATCCTCGGTATACTCCAACTCACAACTTGAAACACGGAGGAATCATTAAAGTCAAGAACACGTATAACATGCATCATCCCGCTCTGCACCTTGCCTCATCCACCAATAACCCAAGTCTTCGTGTGTCCGCACCACAGATCTCCATAACCAGTGCTCTGACCGCCCTTGAACAGATCGATGATCCTCTCAATGGAATACTCAGCTCTCCCCCACTGAGGGTTCAAACCTATCACCAATTGGCATACCAACAGTCTACTCCATAGGTTGTTCCACCAGATACATCCCTCTTGACTCGTGGAATCGTACAACGTAACACTCAATGATCATTCCGATCGAGACCAAGCAACCCCAAATATCTAGAATCTCAGATGAAATCCTATGAACCCTCCCAACGCGACTTCCTCTAGTCATCCTGAAATCTTATACTGACACACCGCCGGATACCCCAACTGTGTTGAACTAGTCACGACTCTTACTCTGGCAGTAATGCACTATCACATATCGCGTATCCGACCCCTCGACCAGCACTCCATCGTGTGGATCATCATAAAACAGATACCTCACTCTCACAATTAATACACATTATGGACAACGAGGGCCACCGCCCCAGTATACTCCTCTTGATCGCTTGAAACTGCTGCTAAAAGTATTCCTGACTCAGCTAAGGCATCTCCTTGTCCTCATCTCAGTCTCCACTAATAACTCTCTCGAGGTATAAGAAATACCTCGTAGCAAACATACTGCCCAAATACTCTGGTGAAAAGGTTGCAACCCTATGCTACCCCACGGGGTTTACCTCCAAACTCTAAAACCGGAAGCTCGTTATCTCCTTTGCTTCTCCCAGGAAACGGGGACAACGCAACTCTTGTCACAGAAGGTGACGTCTCATCTATCGGCCGATTGCTCAACTCAGACCGCGATCCTCCATAAAGCATCATCTCTACTCATCCCCGAGTCTTGCGACTCCCACAAGCATCTCACCAACAAAATCTCTTGGAAACTAACTCGATTTCCCTCTCAAGGTATGCTCCATTGAAACTCGTTCGACATGGCCCTCTGGCCCCACACTCTATCATATTTGCTCTTAGTCTAATCAATCACAACGGGATAACTGGTAAACTCTAAAACACTAACCACCACGAATCATGGTACTCGAACCATGTTATCTCTTTTCAATCTGCCACAGATCATGGTACTCGAACCATGTTATCTCTTCTCAATCTGCCACGGATCATGGTACTCGAACCATGTTATCACCTCTCAATCTGCTACGAATCACGGTACTCGAACCATGTTACCACCTCTCAATCTGCTACGAATCATGGTACTCAAACCATGTTATCCCCTCTCAATCTGCTACTTAGAACCTCTGGAATTCTCCCTGTTTCGAGTATGGGTCCGCTGATTTCAGTAGTACGGGCCCATACTACCTGCCACATCTACCCATACTTTCCACACAGATCGTCCCAGATTTCCTAAGTAGCTGCTCAGCCTTCTCGATCACTAATCCCGTTACACATGGTCGCTCTCCAGCGAATACTCTCCTCTATCAACGTGCTCTTCTGACTAAGTCGGTCCCTAGGCTCTTTCTAGGTTCTCACACTTCTCTGTCATCAGCTGCTAAAGAACTCCTCATGATGCCAGCCATATACCTCCTGAATATCGTCATATTCACTCGGTAGCTGACTCCCATCATCAAGAGTTGCACAAAGCAAGCAGCATTCGGGCATTGAATAACCTCCACCAGCATGTAAAACCTTTATGGCATACAACTCCTGTTAGGGTCGAAATGTTGTAATAGTCGAAGTTTGTATTTAGGGTCTTCGAACATTTTTGTAATGTATTTTACTAGGGCATAATATTCGAAGCTTCATGTTTAGTCCTTAGTATATTTTTTGTACGCTTTTCTCTTCTATAAATAGGAGTGGTTACTAGTGTCTTAGTAACGAAGTCTTTACAGAATATTCATTGTACTCTGTAAAATTTGCAAAAGCGTAATAGAGCCAAACAGATCATATTTACATCGGTGTTCAAATCTTTCAATTCTACTTTGAATTTACACTCTAATTCGTTCAATACTTGATTCATTGTCTCATCAATTGGTATCAGAGCGGGTCTTCAAGATCAAGGTGATTTTTGAAGAACGATTCTCGGTTTGGCAATTTTTGTCAGTACAATGCTCTATGCGCAACTCTAAAAGGAATTACTGAACTCAGGCAACCCCACCTCTCGTGGGTATCTCACTACTCTCTTATTAGATTCCTCAAGGTACATCTAGGTATCTCTCCTAGATTATCTCTCGACTCAGAACTCTCTCCCTAAGTGATTCGTGCTAGATACTCTTACTCAGCACATACTCAAGGCACATAACAGATAGCAACAACCCCTAGGCTAAGGCATCACAAATCAGGCAACTCTAGCCCTAAAATATGAAATACCTAGCCTATCTTCTATCATGCATCACTAATATCTCAATAACTCATAACACAAATAAGTAGGGGTATTTTGGGAAATCATCGTTCGGGCTCTGGCTGATTGTATACACTGCTCCAACTCGTTTTCTCTTAAAACTCTTTCTCATTTTAGAAAAATCATTTCTTTTGAATTTTTTTCTCAAATCCTCAGTTTGAGTCCAGACATACCCGAAGGTGCATCTGAATCCCTCAAACCAACGCTCTGATACCAACTTGTAACACCGTAAATTTTCAACAAATTTTTTCATTTTTAAATCACATAATTCTCATTACACATTTCATAAAAATCCCTTTTATTTAATTTACAAACGCAACTCCATAAATGTTTGATTAATAATCCAGGATCCTCAAAACGTAACTCTTTCTCGTGTGCGTACAATCAAACCAGTGCCTTCCCGCGATCCTGAGAAGAACCTAAAACACATATCACATAACACGGTAAGCACGAAGCTTAGTGAGTTCCCCAAAATACCACACATATCTCATTAGCCTCTCATGGCTATACTCAGATAAGACCCTCCGGTCAATGTGTCTCAGTGGGACCCTCCAGTCCCACAACTCGGATGGACCCTCCAGTCCGGTATATCAGTGAAGACCCTCCGGTCTCACAACTCGGTTTAGACCCTCCGGTCCTGTCTCAGTGGGAACCCTCCGGTCCCACAACTCGGGTTGGACCCTCCGGTCCTGTCTCAGTGGGAACCCTCCGGTCCCACAACTCGGGTTGGACCTTCCGGTCCCACAACTTGGATTGGACCCTCCGGTCATGTGTCAGTAAAACACAGAATATAGCATATATATCACACAGACAAAATGCATAATATCACCTAACTCAAATAAGCACATAAGACCCTCTGGTCACACAAAGGTTACCACTCTAGGTAAGTATTGTGAGAAGGCTCACCATGCTGCTGATGCACACCGGCCTCTAACACTGGACCAAAATTCACAATTACCCAATCAAGATCTAAGTACAAACCCTCACTCTTTAGGTCTAAAGGTAGTCCACTAACTATCCCATCAATAACCTAAAACTCATTGGGCCCACCAAGGCACAATAATGAATGGGCTCTTCCGAGGCCCAACTCTCAAGTCCATGTGACAAGCCTAACTCAAGGGCCCAAGGCACATATATACATTCCTCTAGTTCAAAACTCTAGTGCAACAAGCCCAAACTCCAGGCCCAACACTTAAGGCCCAAAATGAGACTTAGCCCAAAAGTCCACAGTGAGGTTACGCGGGGCGTATCTCCCTTGGTACACTCAGCGTACGCAAGCATGCACGAAATCTAATCGGGGGCACCAACCCAGTACGCGGGGAGCACTAGGATTACGCTCGGCGTACGTCCAGTATGGCTTTTCCCACTTTCTTGGTCTTAACCCGTTAAGACCTTAGCTCATATCACAGATCTGGACTCCCTAGAGGCTCTTACTCCATAAAGTCTGTGACTTTAAGCCTTTGCATGGCTGGTAAAGTCACAAACACCCAAAACTCTCATTTTCTCATCTCAAAATGCACATACCTCATGCATGAGTTGATTCTCACGTCCAAGACCTCTTTTTTATGGATCCTCTCCACTAGAAACACTTAAAAGGACATATATTAGGCTCTAGAGTGCAATAACTCATAAAGCTTCACGCTTTGGGACAAAAAACCCTAAAATGGACCATATCATGCATAAATCAAAAGGATGGGAAAGCTTTGAGCTTTATACCTTCAATTGATGCTCCAACAACAGAAAAGCTCAGATCCAAAGCCTGGACTCCAACTCTATTCTCTTCCATGCTCCTTCTTCACTCCAAAAATCCCACAAGAACACTTATAAGCTCACAATGGTCACTCAAGCTCAAAGAACGGGAATTAGGGTTTTGAGAGAGTTGAAATGGTGGCCAGGAATGAGGCCATCTTATTCTTTATATAGGGACACCCCCTCATTTAGGTTTTTTTCACTCTGTGCCTAGTACGCCCAGCGTACCCTCTGGTATGCCCAGCGTACTAGGTTGCTCTACTTCATTTTCACGCTCATGAGTACGCTAAGCGTACACATATGTACGCCCAGCGTACTCAGCTGTCACTTTTCTCAATTAAGGGACTTATCTCGCCAAAACTTCAAACTATCATAGCTCCCTCGTTATAATTCTATTTCCCATGAACCCCGTATCCACTGAAAGGCGACGAGAAGCCCTACGCTTCTAGCAACTCGTCGCTGCCCTGAGGGCCTCCTCATGCTCGGGTTGCAGCCCACGAACCCTAAATCACGGATGATCCGGAACAGGATGTTACATTAATATATATATATATATATATATATATATATATATATATATATATATATATATATATATATATATATATATATATATATATAAACAATACTTTATCTAATTTTAGGGTTTCTTGACTTTCTTCCACTTCACATCGTACGACGATACGATAGTGAATTGGTCATATATTTTTGGACATGTCATACTTTTTTTAAGTGTTGGGTTTGTCGTATTTTATATTTGTAAGTTTGTTGGATTTGTCGTTTTGTAATGTTGAATTTTTAATTTTTTTAGTTGTTAAAAAACTAGTTTTTAAGCTTTTAAAGTTATGAAAAATAGTTTCTTAGCCCAAAATATAACAAATTTGTTTAGCAAAAAAAGTCAATTTTAAGCCTATAAAACGGGGGAACGAGGCGGGGGCGGGATCGGGGGCTATGTAAATGGGGGATTCGGGGGCGGAGGCGGGGGCAACTATTTCCGCTACTGTTTGGTCCAGTTGACATCCCTACATGTACGTCGATAATTTTGATATATGTAGGAAGGTTCTGCATGTTACACTTCCTAAAAATATTATGAAAGTTTGTGTTTGCATTATTATCATTTTAGAAACGCCATGACATTTACAAATTTCAATTAAGCTTCCACAGATTTCGCTAAACTTATTCGAACCCTGTAAGACATAATTAGTATTTAACAGATGAACAATTACAACTTCTTATAACTCACCATGTAAAAACGCAGATTTTACATCAAGGTGATTAACTCCCATCCTTTGAGTTTTGCGAGGGAAATAAGTACTCGAACTGTCTCTATCCGTGCTACTAGAGCAAATACTTCTTCAAAGTCAACCCCTTGTTGCAGGTAACCTTTTGCTACAATCCTTGCTTTGTACTTGCTAATGGACCGATTTGCGTCTCGTTTGACCTTAAAGACCCATTTTAAACCAATGATGGTTGTATTGCTTGGTCTTGGGACTAGTCAATGGTGTGAGGGGTTTTTACTAGTTGTTATTAAAAAAGAAAATAAATACTATACTTTTAGGGTTTATATTTTGGCCACAACAGTTTTATATCTTGACAAATTTTGTTTTTTTATAGAAAATAAATTATAAAAACTCTCTAATTTATAGAAAGGGTTTATGTGCAATTTTTTTTACAAAAATAATCCATGTGTTTAAGACTTTTGTATGTTGGCTGGTTTAGTCTATGTGTAGAAAATAAATTATAAAAATTATCCCTGTAATTTACAAAAAAAAGGTCCATGTACAGTTTTTTTTATAGAAATGGTCCATGTTTTAAAAAAATTACAAAAATGCTCCCTGTCAAATAGAAAATTTACGGATTACATCCCCACAAAGCAGGATAATATCACCCTAGTTATATTTAATTACTATTTACAAATGAATAATATACTTTTTGCCTTTCAAACTTGGCCACAACATTTTTATATCTTCAAATTTGGTTTTTATATAGAAAATAAATTATAAAAACTCTCTAATTTATAGAAAAGGTTTATGTGCAGTTTTTTTTATAGAAATGATACATATGTTTAAGACTTTTGTATGTTGGCTGGTTTAGTCTATGTGTAAAAAATAAATTACAAAAATTATCCCTGTAATTTACAGAAAATGGCCCTATACAATTTTTTTTATAGAAATAGTCAATGTGTTTAAAAATTTACAAAAATGGTCCATGTCTAATAGAAAATTTACAGATTACACCCCCACAAAGCAGGATAATATCACCCTAGTTATATTTAATTACAATTTACAAATGAATAATATACTCTTTGCCTTTCAAACTTGGCCACAACATTTATGTATATTTACAGGTTGGTCCTTGTATAAAAAATAAATTTAAAAAAATATTACTATAATTTACAGAAAATGTCCATGTATAGATTTGGTTTTACATAAATAGTCCATGTGTTTAAAAAAATTAAACAAATGGTTCATATGTAATAGAAAATTTACAGATTACACTCCCACAAAGCAGGATAATATTACCCTAGCTATATTTAATTACAATGAATATTGATAGGTTGGTCCTTGTATAAAAAATAAATTACAAAAATTGTTACTATAATTTATAGAAAATGTTCATGTGCATATTTGTTTTTATAAAAATAGTCCATGTGTTTGAAACTTTCGTATGTTGGCAGGTTTGGTCCATATATATAATATAAAGACAAAATTGCAAAAATGGTCCCTGTGGTATGCATTTTTTTGGGGTTTTAGTCCAAACCACAACTTTTTTGGATTGGTGGTCCTTTTGAGCTGGTTTCATTGCGGATTTGGTCCCTCGGTAAACTGAAATGACTTTAATGTCCTCGGGTATTTATTTTCTATTTTTAAATTCATTTTTTTAAAGTATAATAACTATTTATTCATTATAATAATTTTAAAAAAAATAAGAGGGCCCACCTCTCTCTCTCTCTCAGAACACACATGATAATACATTCTTGCACACCTACTCTCAATCTCTCCAGCCTCAAGAACAAGTGCTTAAGAACACACAATGCTCAAAATAAACACACGTTCATAAATCTAAATCGTTTTCTGAAACTCAAAAGAAAACCCATAAATCCAATCTATAATCGATTTATGTATGTATGCATGTGTAAGTTTCGTTCTGGAAACTATTTATGTATATTCATCCCCAAAAATCGATTTGTATGTGTATGTTTTCATTTTTGAAATCGATATGTGTGTGTGTGAATCTGAAATCCACCATCGCCTCTTTCCTCCTCTCTGTCTACTTCGATTACTTAACTTCCGCCCACCGCCTCAGGTGGATAACATTCTCGGAGATAACCCTAGAAGGGCGGCTGTATTAAGGTTTTTGCAAAGGATGTCGTCGGAGAAGGAGGGAGAGGAAGTCGTCGTGGGCGAACCTCCGTAAAGAGAAAAGGTTTCTCTGGCTTCACCTTCGCCGCCTTCGACGAGTCACATATGGAGTGTATGTGTCTGCTCAGAGATCTGAAGAAGAAACGAGACGCTGCAAACCTTTGCAACTCGAAAACACTGCCACTCTGATCTTCAACTCGTCGTTGGGGAGGGACGTAGATCTGAGAAAGGGGGCGAATGGTGAAGGACGGACTGAGAAAGAGGGACGAACTGAGTCGGGTTTGTTGTCGTGTTTGTCGATGTAGGGTTTGCAGAGACGAAGTCGTCGGAGAAGAAGAGGAGATAGAGGACGACGGTGGCAGTGATGGATTGTGGAGGGGCGATTTCCGGTGGGCACAGTTGGCACAATCGATGCACATGTCTAGAAGGTGGGTTTCACAGACGAGAGAGAGAGAGAGAGAGAGAGAGAGAGAGAGAGAGAGAGGTGGGTCCTCTGTTATTTTTTTAATTGTTAAAATGAATAAATAAATATTAAACTTAAAAAAATGAAAAATAAATACCCCAAGGGTATTATAGTCATTTCAATTTTCGGAGGGACTATTTTCACATACAAACCACTCCAAAAGGACCATGAATCCAAAAAACTCGAGGTTTGGACTAAAACCCCAAAAATTTGCATACCACAGGGACCATTTTTGCAATTTTGTCTAATATAAATTACAAAACCGTCCCTATAATTTACAGAAAATGTCATTGTATACTTTTTACAGAAACGGTCAATGTGTTTAAAAAAATACAAAATTGTCCCTACCATATAGAAAATTTATAGATTACAGGGAGGTAATATTACCCTAGTTTATATCCATAACTAAAATTAGAATATTGTAGTATCTAAATTATTTATTTGGTAGTCATCATTTTTATAAGCCATGGATTATGCGAATGTTTTGAAAGACATGGATGTACGTTGGGTTATCATTCAATGAAATATCAAGCAATTTACGGTTGATGTCACATTCTGTGTCGAAAAGAGAGTGTAGCAAATTTAATGTTACCTTCAAAGATGTATGTATACTTTTAACTAGACACATATAATACCTACTTATATTCATTTTTATGAAGATCAAAACACATGTATACATGTTGTAAAACACATTTTATAGCACAATAAAAATATCTCATTTGAGACGTACTGCTAAAAACTTTCACTGTGACAAAGTAACTAGGCAATAATTAGTTAGAAACAAATTTGAAACCATTAAAACTCACAAACAATATATGTTCTTTGGAGTGAAAAGAATTAATCTCCAATCCCTTCAAATTGTTTAATCCTAAGACTCAATCTAATAAAAAATGATATAGGTGTTAAATATTGGAATACACTGTATACTCCTTTTTCTTTTTATTTATATATAAATTGTATAGGGTCCTTTACGTAAGTTGTACATTTATTTATATATATTGATGTTAATGCAATAACAATTAGGCAACCTCAATGGTTTTCCACATTATCAAACATTTTATCGAGCATGGAGTTTTTGACCAAAATAAGGTTATTGAAAAAATATTTAGCAATGTAGTGTAGTTTGAAAAATATTTATTAAATTAATATTTTTCTTTATTGTTTCTTTATTTTTCAATCTTTCTTACTGTTTTATTTTAAATATCATTTTTTTACTTTTTCTTTTATTTCAGTTTTTTTACTATTTTTTTTTATTTCTTTTAAATATAAGTTTTTAATTTTTTGTTTCGGTTTTTTACTATCATCCCGCTAACATGATGGTGAACCCCTATCAACTCAATAAAAATTGTTTGAAATTGATCACCATAATGTGCACATTTATTTATTACCCAACTATTCATTTTTACAAATTTGCAGAAAGTAATAGTTTTGTTATCAAATTTGGTCCTTATTTTTTTTTACAATTTTTTTCACATGTTTGAAATAGTTGTTTTTATTGATTTGAAAATTTGTTTTCTAAATATTTTTTACATATTTACTTTTATGCATGTATTTTAGGATTTCTTTCGTTTTACAAATTAGATTTTTTAGAAATTTGTTTTCTATGCTTTTAACATATTTGTTTTCTATGTTTTTACATATTTTTATGATGTAAAGACATAAAAAATATGTAAAATTTTTGCTTTTTATATTTTATTTCCAGTTTAAAGAAACTCAATTAAAAAGCATGCAACGTATAAATAAAGACATAAGAAAAAAACTTTTTTTTGTAAGGAGTTAAGTTTTAAAATATATGTATAAATAAAATGGTAAGAAAAAATTAAAGCAAAGGAATCAAATAGGCATATAATGAACCAAAATAACAAAGCAAAGGAATCAACATATGGTAATTGCCCAAGCTTACGAAAAAACTTTTGAGAGATATGATCTTGAGGAATTTGATTTTCAGTACGAAATTGAAAATGTGGGTTTGTTGATACCTTCATCAAGCGATTGGGAAAGGGTTAGGAATGTATGTCATTTTTTAAAACCTTTTCATGATGTTACTTTGAGGATTTCCGGGACACTTTATGTGACATCAAACACATGCATTGAAGATATATATTTCATTCGTACGCTCTTGGATGATGCTATTTCCGATTCTAGTCTTTGTGATATTGCATTGGCCATGAAAATAAAGTTTGATAAGTATTTTGGCGACATAGAAAAAATGAATTTATTGCTCTACTTTGCTTTGATTCTTGATCCGAGGAACAAAGTAAAGTATTTTGTTATACTACTTGAGGATCGTTATGGAGAAAAGGGGGTGGAGGCCAAAAAGAAATATATCATGGATTCTATGTATGAATTATATAATGATTTTATTAGAATTCATTCTCCAAGTTTTACTTCAAGTACTGCCGAGTCTACCACTTCATTATCGATACTAGGGAAACGCCAAAACCCGGATTTTATGGCACCTAATCCCCCATTAAGAAATAAACTAAGAGAAAAGATGAAGACGAACATAGTTGAATCAATTGGGGAGTTAGAAAAGTATTTGCAAGAAAGTGTTGAAGACGACTCATAAATGTTTAGTATTCTAGATTGGTGGAAAGTGAATAGTCCAGGATTCCCGGATCTATCATTGATGGCAAGAGATGTGTTTGTTATTCCCGTCTCAACCGTGGCTTCAGAATCCGTTTTTAGCACTAGTGGGAGGGTGTTGGATCCGTTTAGGAGTTCTTTGACTCCTAAGATTGTTGAAAGTTTAATTTGTACACAAGACTGGATTCGGGGTAGCATAAGTGACACAATCGATTATGAAAAAGATTGGGAAGAAAATCAACAAATTGACAAAGGTAATTGTTTATCGTTCATTATTTTAATTATTGTAAATTTAATATATTTTCCTTTTAATACTAACGTTATTTGACTTTTTTTATATAGAATTGAGCAAGATGAAGTAGTGAATGTGCAAGAAGAACGAGTAGGTGCAAGAAGACGAGTATATTTATGAATGTCTTTTGGAACTTGAATGTTATTATTTTCATAATATGTAGTGGATTTCTATGTTTTCTAGATTTAAGACGTGAGCTTTTTGGTAAATGCAAAATATATGCATATACATTGATATCAAGTAATTTAAATGATTGACTTTGGTTGTTATTATTTCTTTCAAGTATTTGTTTTTTTAACATCTTATTAGATTTGATTAAATCGTTAAACGAATACTTGATATCTCAAATATTATTGAGTAAAAAATCTCAATGTTCAAAATTTGAGCACGACATACTTATTTCATTAAATTTATTTTTAGGTCCCATTAAAAAAAAATCGGGTACCCTTACCCGACCCACTACCCGAATTTAGTTTGGGTAGGGTAACGGGTAAATTTTTTAATATGAATTACCCGAATTACCCGACCCGAATTACCCAAAACCCGAAAAATTTACCCGATTGACACCGCTAGCTACTGCTACAATCTGTATTGCAAATACCTAAAACACAAAAAATAAATCATCATGTCTACAACAATGATCAATACTCTGTTATTAAACTTGGTAAACTGATTTAGAATTTAGTTAAATATTTGACTCTTATCCTACAAAATTACTTCTAACAGTATGATTTCACTCCAAAATTGATCTCTGGTTTCTGATTTATCTATCATCTTCTTCTAAAACACGCCGTCAATTTCTTCTTTATTCATAGCATATGTTATAACCCCTTTAACCTCCAAGAGAAAATTACTTGCAGATACAAAACTATAAAAAGTTGTTGAAGCTTGGTTTTACAAAAATGCCCTTTCGCTTCTGTCCATGTCTGGTTTCTGAAAACCAAGTTTGGTTTCTCTTCTCCTGTCACCAGACCTGTTAAAAGGAAATTACTTTAGTTCTTCCAAGGATGGTTTGGAGTACCACTTCTTATATAACATAGTATTGATTCACCTGTTAATTAATTTCATAGCCTGTTTAAAATTAAGAAAAAAACGACAATCATGCCATAAAAAATCAAAAAGCATTTACCTGAAGATGGCAAAAATTATCATATTTTGATGCTAAAGATAGTGCTTTAACCCTGCAAGTGAAGTTAGAAGATAAATTAGCAAACATGGCATAATATTTATATTAGAAATCATCCCTAAGCCATTTATTTAGTACTAACAAATTTACCAAGAACCACAATTAGGTTATCAAATTAATAAACAACAATTTATGGTAAAAGTATTTCCAATAAAAGTATTTCTTTTATTAAATTTCTAACATCAAAGATTCTACCAACCCAATTAACAAAACAGGAAGAATGATAATCGAAGGGAGAAAGCTTGAGATATGGCAGCTCTAAAAAGTAAAAACATGTGTTTTGTCATTTTCTCTTGTTGCTAGTATGAATTAGGGGCTGATCAGTATTGTTATTGGGAGAGGGAAAGAAAATCACACAACTTGAATACAGGTAAAGTAAACTATAAACATACCAGTAGTAGTAACAGTAACAGAAGCAATGCATGAACAATTTTACATCCCTTTTATCAAGAAATATCAATTCTACAAAACACCATCCCCTTTGTATAAAGTTATCCAACAAAAAATTGAAGAAAAAAACAAAAAACATCAACACATCAAATGAATTGATTGTGTATGTTTTTAAGTATGTCTGTAATCTGAACAAAATCAAAAACCCACCAATCACTTTACCTA
Organism: Lactuca virosa; assembly: GCF_052849685.1. Taxonomy (NCBI): domain Eukaryota; kingdom Viridiplantae; phylum Streptophyta; class Magnoliopsida; order Asterales; family Asteraceae; genus Lactuca; species Lactuca virosa. The sequence continues at coordinate 15,200,833 of NC_136426.1, forward strand.
ATGCCATTAATATAGCAGATTTTGTTTCTATTTTCAGATACGGGAAGGCTTCCCCAAAATTCGTCGATCTCTCCTCCGAATTCTTAAGCCCGTCTGCTGCCACCTCATCGCCACCAGCAGCTCTCCATCTTCGTCTTCTCTGTTTCTATTCACGTGTAACAGATGTACTTGTGGATATGCAAGTGAGACCATATTTCTATATATTAAATACATATGCAGATCCAATCATTGAAATTCCAGTTTGTAATAAAACCCAACACCAATCTCTTCCATTATCGTCAAATGATCAATTGTTCATTACCCTTTTTCAAATGGAATATACCATCCAGGGTCAATGATCTTTAGGCTATTGGACAAAAAGTCAAAAAATTAAAATATAACTCATCTTGACATTATATCAAGCAACTGGTGGACAGAAAATGAAACATATGTTTATAGGTGTTGTATATCAAACTAATAGACACGCAAGGAAACCGACAAATAATATTGAGAATTATACGTCGATTAGTTGCGAATAATAGATCCAATTATTATTATTATATTTACCAAGTTTCGTCCAAAACCAGATCAATCCTTCACGATTAGATCTGATTATAAGAAATGAAGAAGAATATTGTCTTGTTGTTGGGCGAAATTAAATGCAAGACAGAAAAGTAAAACCGACCTGTTGATGGCTGATCTTGAATTTCAAATAACTGCACGGATCGGACTCCTGTCCTTAAAGGTTTTTACTTCGCTTCTACTGGCTGTAAGCAACAGAGTAAAACCCCAGGATTTAATGCAGATCTATCGACTTTCCAACAGCACTGGAAATCGATAAACACAAAGCGAATACTTGGAAACTGGAAGAAAAACGCAAAGAGTGGGAGAGAGCTCTGATTTTCGTGAGTAGTAAATACGGCTCCTATAGGCATTGAAATCCTGACCGATGCGTCGTGCGAAGTGCCAAGTGCGCCTAAATCGCGCTATTTCGCGCACTCACGGCGTCGGCTAGTGCTAGGCTAGGCTAGGCGCGCGTGTGGGCTTGGCCCATTCCTTGACCCACTAAAGCCTTTGAAGGCCTATCAAGGGAATAAGATTATAAACCCACAAAAGTTTCTTCCCCCCACCAATGTGGGATACAAAGGAAATTGCCAACTTGCAATTCCTTTATATATATAAAGTTCCAACAATAGGTAAGAGGAGGAATCGAAAAGCAATGAAAGATGGGGATACCTAGTTACTCTCTTTTGTCAGAGATGATGGAGAGAGTGAGAGACTTTGATGGTTCGGAATTAGTAACGACGGCAAAGGTGGTTGTCTCGACGGCTAGGTCGTGGGAGATAAGAGGGTATGGAGACGACGGCAATTCGATTTTTGTAGAGAATTGTGTGAATCCAACACAGTCGGTGTAAGGAAGGCGAGAAGTGCAGCAGACCATGGTCATCGTGGTGCCGGCTCCACTGGAGGTGAATGAGAAGTAGAACAAAAGTCTTTTCATACAGAAATAGGTGAATCTTGTATGACGGTAGATCTGTTGAGGACGACATAGTATCGGAGGCTTCGAGCGAGATAGACAATTGCTTCCAAGAACGAAAACAACAACTATCCCTAGACGGGGTTAAGAAAAGGATTGAGGGAATTTGGGTAAGCTGTAGAAACAACTTCCGTTATTGGAAAATAGAATTAGCTTTGTTTAAAACTGAATAAGGCGGTGGAACATGAGTCTTGCATCTGGTTGGAAGCGACCGGCGGTGCACATGAACATGCGGTGGATGCAAGTGTGGAGAAGGTGACCTAAGCGTGTGAGGACAGATGACCGGGAAACCGGAACTGTTCCTAACGTCCATGTTAATTAACGTCCATGTTAATTAATAGAGTATAGAGTATAGTAATTTCATGGACGAAAGTGTGAATAAGCAAAAAGTAGTGTCCACAAAATCTGAATCCCATAAACAGTATTGTTCGTAAGAACGAGGGTTTTTAATATATGTATACTAGGTTACAACCCGTGGTTTCCACGTGTAATAAAGAAAAACAATATTGATAATTAAAAATGATAATGAAAAATCAAAGATTTATAAAATTTTATTAGATTAACTAGGTTATAGCCCGTGGGAACCACGGTTATAAAAATCACTAATTTTATAATAAAAACTCATAATTATTAATCAATTATTATTATTAAATTATTAATTAAAAGATTTATGTTTTTTGTTTATATAAAATTATAATCGTTGATTCAAATAAATATGTTAAATTAATTTTCAGGATATATGAGACAATTTTTATTTGTGAATTAATGAAAAATAATGATATTGTATAGTGAAATGTAAAATTGATTATAAAAATAAAACAACTACGATAAATGAAGTAAATTAAAATTGGTATAAGACAAATTAGATAATTAAGTTGTAGAAATAAACATATATGAAAAAATATAACAAATTATAAATGAAAATTAACACCAATGTTTTATTACAAATATGAAAAAATATAACAATTTACAAATGAAAATTAACAACATGCATTTTTTTGTTTAAAAATAGAAGTCGGACGCTATTTTTTTGCTTAAAAACAAAGTAACATGCTACTTTTGTCTTAAATGAAAGTACGTCACTATAAGTGGAAAAAAATCACGTTTATATGTCATTCTAATGAATATTGCAAATGAAATAAAAGTATATTGTTATAAATGAAAAAATAGTTTATCCCACTCTTCTACCCAAACTGATATATTGTGTTACTAAAATACTTGTCCATCTTGTTAAGTTTCACTTATTCCCACATGTAAACAATCACTTCCCAAAATACCCCTCTTCTACCCAAATTGATATTTTGTGTTACCATATATTCTTTACTTCAAATCGATCAGATCAATCTCTTGTAAATGTTTTGTTGCTTCAAAAATCAGGCACCAAGAACATCATCATCAATGTATAACTTAACACATCAGATTTATGTATGTTCTTGTATAAAGTACCAACGACTTGTCTCCTGAAATGACTAAGTTGTTCATAACAATTACAAAATTCCAACAAAAGAAATCCAAGTATAAAGGTAGATGAACACCTAACAATTAGTTATTTTTCTATAAAAGTAAATAAACTTAAAGTAGAAAAGATGCAAAAAGTTTATCAAAAAGTGGAAGTACATTGTTGTAATGAAACTGGAACTGAATGTTCTAGCATCCTACTTTTAGAAAATTCCAAAAAATATGCATTTTAAAATAAAAAAGTGGTATAATACCAAAATCAGTTCATCACACACTAAATATAAAAATACATTTTTTTACCAATGATTTTCGCAATAAACTTCAAGTACCAAAGGATGTTGTCACCAATAAAACCATCTTCAAGTACCAGAGGATGCTGCACCCATTTCATCCTCACCAAAATACGAAAGCTGCAAAATTTAAAAGCATAATAGTTTAATTTTGGATACTAAAACATAATAGAAAAACAAAACAAAGGACATTCAATTTAACTTCAATCCACTATCATGTTCAATATGCAGAGTAAAATTGTAATCCATAACAATTGGTATCAGATTGATGCGATCAATCTGAAATAGAAGCATAGTTGTTTCAATCTGAACAATGATAAGAACGGTTACTTCAAGAGTAGACAGAACAAAAAGAACTAATTTTGTTTTGCAATCGAAATTTGGTAATGTTTAAACTTAAATCGGATCACTAAAAGAAGATGTTCAAAAAGTAATGAAACGGTTGGAGCTATTGATCTGCATATCCAGAGATTTACCTTCAAAGTCGATGTACCTTCAAAGTCGATGTACCTTCAAAATTGGTGCATGTGGTGATTCTGGAATGCGTAGACGCGACTTTAGTTTCAAAAACTTGATGGGAGGCAGCAGGGTTTTCTAAATTGTAAGGGTTTAAAAGAGTGTGTGGCAGTTTAATCAAGATCTAGAGGATTTAGTTTTGAAGTTTGGCGAGAATTTGAGGGACTTGGGTTTTAAATTTGGCCATAGGCTTTTGGTTAAGGAAGAAAGGAAAAATGGGAATTCATATATGTTTTTGGTTTGAGCGGAATTTCAGAAGTAGCTGATAGATCAGACGGTTTCAGAGGGTTCCGGAAGCAGTTGATGGAGTGACAAAGGTGATGGCAAGCGACGGCTTTATGGTGACAGTGGTCATCTAGGGTTTGTCTGGTGAAAGGAAGAGAGTGTAGAAGATGAAGTAGAGATATAAAAACGAAGAAAGACAATATATGGAGTAAGGGGCAAAGATTGTTCCTGATTTTATGGGATTCAAATGATTGATGTATATAAAATATCTTACAAATCGGGATTGATGTATAACAGTTGCTGGTTTTATGGATTGAGTGAATGGGCGGGAAAGTTTTTTGTTAATTGATTCACATAATGCCACATGGCAGATTGTTAGTCTAAAAGAATGTCAAGTGGATTCTAGGAGAGGTTTTTATTAGGAGTAGATAAGATACGATTGCACTTGTATTGTCTTTTCATTTAACACATCTTATCTAAAACCGATATTAAGTTGTTGAATTGCATGCTTTAGTTTTTTCCATTATTAACAAATTGTCTCCAAGTCCATATATTTTGTGATCAAACTCTCAACAATATAATTACTGATCATGGTGCTCTTATTTATTAAAATCTCTTTCTTACATATCAAAAACTATTCCTTTTACCGGTTCCTTTAAGTAGTCAAATTTAGGGTCCAAAGATGAGAAATCAGGTCCCATCTTTACTGGGTTGTCTCGTCTTACCCAATAATTGCAAACATTGATACAAGAAAAACCAAATTGTAAAAAAAACAATAAGTACGTAATCGAATCCGTTCTCAAAGCTTTCTAGATGTCATTAAATGCAAAAATAGATCATCGGCTTGATGTAAGTTAGAAAGGGGGTTGAGGCATTCGTGAACCTTGATACATCTCATGTTCTTGTTGATGGACTTCAAATGGAAATAGAAGAACCGATGAGGAGTGATGAACATGTGATCTACGGGGATGAAATATTGAAACTTACGAACTTCAATCATGAGGTGAAATGAATAAAGACTGTTTTCCTATAAAGGATTAAGAAATTACCATAGAAAGTAGTATCCAAATCCTTCAACGTTATAGAAAAGAAAAAATTAGTGAAAAAGATGACTTTTATGATGATTGAGATGAAAAGGAGATGACAAATCGAAATAGGTCAGAAGCGATTTATACTTTAATCATGCTAAATGAATCAAAGTCATTCCAAAAAAATGAATCAAAGTCATTCTGATTAGACAAAACAATTATAGATTCAACTTGTTCCTTACTAATCTTATCAATTCTTTCAAGCATTTCATCAAGCACTTGGTATGTATTTTCAAACCTGCCAATTTTCAACTTGTTCTGATAAAAAAAAGATGATCGTTTGGATCGTTTACGAGAATTTCTTCCTCCTCGGCAATAGTCAAAAATAATAACTTGATTTGGGCATTGTCGAGTATATATAGTGGCCTAATCCTTGGCACTTGTAACAATGATTTTACTTTTGACACTACAACAACTGGGACGGTCCTATTGTGGAGTTGGGTGCGGGCTATTGAACCGTGTTCATTGTTGTGGGTGATGGGGTGGTTCTTACAGTTGTTGGAATACATACAGTATGTGATACTTAATTTAGCCTTAAGCGTTGTTTTGCTTCTTGATTTTTTAAAGCACATGATTATATGTCAAATAAGCTTTCAAACTAATAAGATTGAAGACCACTCAAAAAGTATGCAATCACGTGTTCGTCTTCTTCTTTGTAATCAATTTAGCATCACATCTCATATAATGATGGTAATTATATAGTAACTAGGCGAATCCCCGCGCGTTGCGCGAGAATAGAGTTATATAGTTAAAATAATAACTTTTACCAAATTATTATTCAATATTTCTACTTTGAAACAAAATGTTAGTAGTAAAGCAAACATATAGTTAACATATTAGTTTTATTAAACATTATAGTTTAATTTTTAAGTCATTGTGATATATACAATTAGTTGATAATTTTATAAACCGTTTAAAATTGTGTAAATTATATATGAAATGAATGATAATATAACGGGTAACAAAACGTATGAACAAAAATATGAACTGCAACTTTTAGTAACATAAAAATAGAAAAACATCTATTATAACAGTTGTATTAAAAAATATATATATACAATGAATAATAAAAAATATGAAAAATAAACACTATAACTTTTAATAACATAAAAACACTAAAACATCTATTATAAAATTTATATTAACTCTTCATATTTAAATCACAAATCTCTTCAAATACATTAATGTTTTTAATGAGCAAAACTTTACAACCTTATAAAAGAAAAGAAAATAAAAAGTTATTAGTGATTACTAACTAATAATCATAAGATAAAAACTCTTGAGTTGTAACTAATAAATATACATAAATTAGAAAACTTTTGAGTTGTAGTGTGAGTTTCAAATGAATGCGATACTTGGAAATGTATATTTATTATTATTATTATTATTATTATTATTATATTCGTCTAAATAATTGAAAATGTACTTGGAAATGTATATTTCTGCGCCCTTAAGCTGTCCCGTTTATGAGAAACTTCCCTGTTTGCGTGCTTCAACTCTTTTCAGCTTCAAATACTGGGATTGAAGAAACGACGTCGTTTGGCTGCTGAAAGATGCCATCCTGCTTGCTTCCGGTCAGCCTGACATCAGGATGATGAAGAAGACTTGGTGGTGGGTTTTCCTTGTTGGCGGTGTCGTTTCTTCCGATGCTGCTTGCCACTCTTGAATCTCCTTTAATTGACACCTCTCCTTGATTGCGGCCGACTCGCCCAAAATGAGGTAATACCAACCTAACTCGATTGGGTACCGGTTTAATTACTCCATCCTACTGCAAAGAGAAAAAGCCCTAAATCAGGTACCCACATAATTTCTTCTTCTTCTTTTTCTACGATTCTAAAAAATCATATCTGGGAGCCGGCATCGCTTATTTGTTGATATGACTTTGTGAGATTCTCATGATCCTGCACTTTCCACCGCCTCTATTTTCAATCATCACATCTGCCTTGAAGCTTCTCTGTCTATACAAAACCTAATTTTCAATTGCTATTTGTCTTTCCTAATCGCAGGTAGGTATCTCTCTGTTATAGTTGCCTGCTTGTTCATCCTGACCTCACGCCAATGCTGGAGACTTCAAAATTAAAGGTTTGCAGTTCATTTGCGTAATACACATATTTCAAAGGTAATTCTTCTTTTTTTCAACCACAGTTACCTGTTTCATGTATCAGTTTCTCAAATTCTCATGATCGTGCACTTTCCACCGCCTCTATTTTCAATCATTAGATCTGCCTTCAAGCTTCTCTGTGTATACAAACCTAATTTCGAATTGCTATTTCTCTTTCCCAATCGCAGGTAGGGACCAAACTACCTTTCTGATTGTTTCTAACCCGATGGACGTTGATGAGTCAACACCAGACCGAAAACTTGAAAACCTGTAGATCAATATGCTCCATGTTGGGAGAAAGAGAAAGCAACGATTAAAAAGTTTGAGTCGGCTACAGATGGAGGGAAAACAATAGCCGGGGACTTTGAAACTGTGAGGACCATAAGGTAATTTTTATGTTAACAAAAAAAACCCTTTATTTCAATACTAGGTGATGAAGTTCTTTTTATAGTCTTACTCTTCTTATGGAAGCGTTCAACCATATATGTGGTTACAATTCACAAAGAGCATTACACATCCGCTAAGTGGCACTGAATATTTCAGCTTACAAAACGAGGATGAAGAAATTTTATATGGCATAAAGTACACTGTTATGCCACCTACAAAGCATTTCCACACCTGATAGTCACTCTATATCAAAAAAATGCTATGTTTTTCTAAAAGGCAATTCAGTATAGTCAGCTAGCCAGCCAGACACCAGCACAAACAAAATTGACTGGTTTAGCCCTTGATTTACTTTTTGCCATACATGTTTTTTTTATTTATAAGAACTTCAGGCAGTAACGGGGCATTTTTGAGTAAACTAACTTTGTTTGTGATAATTTTGCTAACTTGAAATATTATTGCACATCTCTAACTTCAAATATTATTGTAGGTTAGAATGTTATCACGTACAACATATGACCAAAGACGATAGCGAATACAAGAGAATTATGATGATGGATCAGGAAGGAATGATAGTGACAGGGCTCATTTTTAGTGATCATTTGGATAACTATGCAACCATCTTCATCCAATACCACAAGTATAATATCTCCAGCACTACTGTTATACGAAGTGATCCTAGGTTTTCTGTTGGTTCCTATCTTTTTCATGGATTTTGACCAAAAGTACTATTGTGGAAGAAATACCGGAACGTATTCCAATAACTATACCTTGGTCGTTGGAATTTACAAAATTCAGCAGACTACATGCCTATGCTGAATCAGAAAATCTGCAAAGTAAGGTTACATGTAATATTTTGATAATTTCTCCTTCCGAATAAATTATACTTGCACACTTCCTCATTAATTTTTCAATTGTAGACGTTAGGGGTATTATCTTACAATGTTTACCAAGTCAGGAACACGGTGCTGACCTTGTAACAAGACGTGATATTATCATTATCAATGAAGAGTATGCAATATAAGTATATAACTTATTTTCATTTTTCAGTTTTACTTTATTATTGAACTTTATATTTCCATACGTTTATTGTAGAAAAATATTGTTACATGTCACATTGTGGAAAGAATTTGATGAACACAAAGGGAGAATGTTGGAAGCCATAAGACAACCACCACTGATCTTTGGTTTAAAGCTAAAAGTCACAACCTTCAACTGTAAGCAACTTTTTTTAATATATATCATATACCTATATATATGGTATATATGCAAGCCCCTATTTAGCTATTCGTTTATAAGTTTACAATGTCTAAAATTAAGACTTTATGTTATAGCTATTTCACTTGCAACGATACCAAACACTCCATTCATGATCAATCCACCTATTTCTGAGGACTTGCAATTACGAAAGTTATATATATATATATATATATATATATATATATATATATATATATATAAATACTTTTGAATTTTTAATCTAAGTATATAATTTCCATATTATCATATGTGCGTTTATATATTACTAATGAACAGGTACCTGGACAACAGAACCGAAATTGATGAGTTACTACGTATGGAAAACCATAAAAATACTGAACTGCTACTCCCATATCCTCCTGATGATGTTATACTTTCCATTGGGTCGTGACTGCTTCTCCAAACATTGTAACTTACTACACTTAAATGCATAATTTACTGTTATATTGGACAAAAGGTACATGTAAATGTTGTACTTGCATAGTAACTTCATCTTTAATAACAGTTCAAGACCGCTTGGATTAAAGGGAGACTTGGACTTTCTGCAAAAGGAAGAATATTCTCGTATACAGGATGTTCGAATTGTCATAAAGCTTTAGAAGCCGACACCACATGGGTTGTCATGTGTCCTTCTTGTAAAGTCGTATCAAACATCGAGGCAATGTAAATTCTCTTTCCTTACTACTTCTCATAGTTATTAATATAAATCTATTTCTCATACAAACACTTTAATTTTAGGATACGAACAACTGTTAATTACTGATGAAAGTGGAAGTATTGAAGCCAATGAAAGTGAAAATTTGTACTTTTCAATCCAGAAGAAGTGAAAACCAATGAAAAAATTGTAAGTATAAGTAGCTATTATCTTCAAATTTGTAATAATTATTTGCTATAAAGACATTGCATAACCATTATAACATGTGACAGAGTATGGACATTCACAGTGACATTGCAGCTGCCTTCGAATTGTCAGAAGTTGTAGCCTTTGTTCGTTTGTATGATGTACGTTTCCGTGGAATGAAAGAAACGAAAGTTAGCATTGTAAAAGTATACAAAGGAGATGAAAACCCAAATATCGCAATCGTTTTACCCAAGTCTCCATCACCTACTTTACACAAACAACCTGCCATTTCTGTTGACAGCACAATATCAGCACCAACAACACATCTTCCAGACGTTACTTCAACTTCCTGCTCCAAAAGTGAAACCACACCACTTCCTACAAAGACGGAACACAATCATGAAGCTCGTGATAAAAGGCCGAAAAAAAGTCAAAATAGTTAATAGTTTGGGAAAGAATGGTTGAAGGTAGGTTGCATAAAAAATAGTTAAAGGTAGTTTTTAATGGTTAAATACATGTTTTTTGGGTCACTAAGATAGTAAACAAGTTTTTTGGGTACGTAACAATGTAAATATTAAGTAACCGTAGTTAATGGCGTAGCTTCTTTTGTTGTATATAGGCCATTACTTTTGATAGCAGCTTCTCATAGTTTGCATTGTATGTAAATACAAGTTTCTAATGAATCGGTTACCTTATATATGTATAAATGATTACCATACAAAATACTTTCTGTAGATATTAGCTACATACCATTTTCGAGTTATATGCATTTTAAATGTTACTTTTCTATTTCATCTGATTTTATAAACAACATGTATATATACATTTAACCAACTAAAATCTTATTTTTCCTTTTCACATTTTACTTGGTTTATTCTATATTTTAGGACATTTTAATTTAATAATTAAAAAATAAAAGCGTACATAAGTAAAATACACATCATCATCATCTCATTTTTATACAAACTAATATAACTTTATATTAAATGAAATTTACAATTTAATACGAAAACCATAAAATACCCAATATTCCATGCTTACAAAAGAAAGTTTCATCACAGATACCAACTAATCTTTTAATAAGATCATTTAAATTAACAGTTTTATCACCAAACAATCATTGAATTTATGAAAGCACTGTGGCGAAGCTATTACAAGTTTTTTTAAACATTAAAGATACCACATTACTAAAAAAAAGAATAAAACCGTTCCTACACGTCTAAATCAACAAAACTTAACTCGTTTGAAACCTTTTAAGATCGTTCATCACACATTGTTCTTAAAATTACAAAATTACCCTTCGTGGGCCGTGCTCCGCACGGTCCTTTAAAATTCACTAGTATATATATATATATATATATATATATATATATATATATATATATATATATATATAAAAGTTGTATAGTAAAAAATTACATAATGGACCCGGTGCTTTTTCAAATTCATAAGTTTAATCCCTGACTTTTTCTTTTCTTGTTACACGGAAGGTCTGGTTTCAATTTCTTACGTTGTTGGTTCATAATTCATATATAATAACTTTTATACTTGTTTTTATTATTTTTTATATGTTCTCTAGAAATTTCAATTAAAATAAAAAACAAAAATAAATAAACCCCCACCCATCTACCCCTTACCCCCCTGAATCATGCTTTTATTTCGTTTTTCACACACATGTATACATATAAGATAGAAACTGTCACATCCTTTTATGAAATGGTGCCAACTTTTCAACTAAAGCAACGTTTCATCTTATATGACTTTTGAACCTAAACTAGGATGATGCTAAGACGACACCCTTTAATTAGACACCTCATTAACATTTTTATAAAGAGTCAACCTATAATTAACTACATATAATCAGTTTTTTCGGAAAACAATACAATTTCAACCAATAAAAAAATTTGAAAATTTAATTAGGGTGTCTATATGGTAAATGAAGTGTCTTTTTAGCCAACCCCTAAACTATTGATAATTAACTAACTTTATACAAACTATCACAAAGATTACAAGTCTAAATTACTTTTATAAAGCGACCAACAAAACGATTGCATCTCCTTCTTCTTCATCAAAGATTTTTAATTGAATTTGATCTTTCTGTTTGCGGGATCTAAAACATCCCCTTTTTTCCACGTACCACAATATTGTCCGCTTTGGGCAACTCGACACAAGGACTTTCCAGGGGGCCACCCATCCCGATACTACTCTCGTCCGAGCATGATTAACTGCATATTTCTTATGAGATCTGCTGCCCTCAAGAATTTGAAACCAGTTGTGACAGAGAAGGTATCAACACCCCTTTATAAGGAATTCTTAGTTATCCTTCCCATCCGATGTGGGATCAGGTGCAACCCACATTAACCCCCCCCTCCCTTTACAAGGGTCGATGTCCCTATTGAACATATTGACACGTGACCTAGCTCTAATATCATTTGTAACATCCACCTCTACCACGTATCTCAATATTGTCCGCTTTGGGCCACTCGACAGAGGGGAAGACAGAGGGGGATGTTTTAGGATCCAATTGGAGCATGCGACCTCGACTATGTTGCATTGGCCCTCGATTACATGGTTGAGGTCAACCTCTTAATTTTGATATTGTTGGTATCTCAGGCATTTTCCATATGGTAGTCTTTGTCCGACTATCTCACTTGGCCTTTTATACCAAACTTACACATAAAACAAATAACAAAAAGAATTGATTTGACGGAATTTAAAAAAACAAGTAGAATATTTGCTTTTAAAAAAAAAAATCCCAATTCTTTTACAAGTTTCATGTTAAATTTTTTTATTATGAAAAAATATATATATAAGTTGTATAGTAAAAAATTACATAAATGGTCCATATGGTTTTCAGATTCACAAGTTTTGTCCCTAACTTTTTTTGTTACATAGATGGTCTCCTTGTTGTTTCAATTTCATACGTGGTTGGTCCAAACCCATATATAATAACTTATATACCCTTTTTATTTATCTTTATATGTTCTTTAACCAATTTCAATTAAAAGAAAATGTAAAATAAATATAGGGAATAATCAGTTCGTAAAAATCAATCTGGCTGTCTACTTATGGTTTTTTCCTTTGTAAATTGGATTTTGATATCCTTGAATTTCTTTTTGCCCTCCTTATGGTTTTCCCTTTTATTTTATTTAGTGTTTCATGCTTATCTTGCTCATCAATGCTTTGTTTTTTTCTTTGTATGATTTAAGGACTTTATAGTGAGAACTGTTGATTAGATCGATGTAAAACTCTTTTGTTTGATTTCATTTAGTGCTTAGGTGCTTGGAGTTAGAGCCTAGCTAGAAGTTATTTTTTGTTGTCAAACTAACAAATAAAGGTATAAAATAATAATAATTAAACACAAGTCACTCCTACAATATACTAAGAGATAGTATAGAAGAAGCAAGGTCGAACCATTGAGATACGAGACTTATTGTGTGACCATATTTTCAAATGACACACTAATACCAATTGTTAAAGGGGGGGGGGGATTTTTTTAACATTAAATGAAACTTCATTCTTTAACTAAACAGAGATTAAAAGTCAATAATAATAAGACATTTATGATTCCAAATCCTATTCAAGTACTATGTTGTAAGATGTAATATGATTTCAATTTATGTTCAATATAGGTTGGTAATTAAGTTATTAATAAGCTCTAATATCTCAAAGTTGACAAAAGTATTTTACTCAAAATATGATCTTTAAGTAAAACTTCATTTAGTTGATTAAATCCAAACAAGCTCTTAGATTTGATCACTAAAAGACCTAAAGTTCATACAATTAATACTGATAATGTCCAATATTCCTCATAGGCTCGGGAATATGAACATCTAATCTTTGATTACACTAATTTTGATCCCATTGAAACCAATTAAGTGCTTGTCACTAACATCAAATCATAAAACATTTACGAATTTCGTAATTTGACTAACAATGATATAAACCCTAATTTCATTGATCCAGTGAAAAGAGTACAAATCAAACACATAATGAAGACCAAATCAAATATTACTAGATAATAAACATGAAATCAAGTTCACATCATAATCTAACAACACGTAATTAGGAATCTAGAACCGGAAATGAAAGGAAAAGTTAGCCACACATGGTTAAAATGAAGTACAAATTCAACAAGTTTGATCTTGAAAACAACTTACAAATTCAAAGATAAAATGTTTCCAAAGTGAAAAGTAATGATAAGGTAAGTGAAAATCGCCCCTTTCAAGTTCTTGGTCGAAGTTATGTTGAAAAATGGCAAGAACCCCTCTTTTAATTGGAAGTTAAAAATCCCAAAAAAAAAACTGTCAGATCACATTCCACGACCGTGGGATGGTTTTCCTTGAGATTCCACGCTCGTGGAATCAACTTTCGCCTTGTTGAGAACTTTATTGCACGACTGTGGAATGGACAGTGAATGAAAGTCCACTTCTAAATTTATCATTTTCTTCAATCTTGCTCCGGAAATTCTGAAACTTTTGCAGAGAGCTTCCATTGATGATCCTAAGCATGCCTAAATTCTCAAACGACCCCGAAACATCCACAAAAACTATCAAAAGTATATTGATCCTCGAAAATGCCTCGCAAATGCAAAATGCATTAAACTAAATGCTATGCAATACTTGAATTAAACATGAAATAAACATATAAAAAGGTGCATTTATGCACCTAACATATCTCCCCAAGCTTGAACCTTTTCTTGTCCTCAAGAAAACAAAACTCGAATCAAACTTAGGAAAGATAAAATGGAAATGAAAATGTAAATGCAAACAAGAAACAAAAAGAAAGAATGCCTCAAGTTATTCATACCGACAACACAATCATGATTAAAGAGTTGTCAACATATACCCTATATATGCAAATGTACTACATTACAAATCAAGACTGTAAAACACATGGAGCACAAAGCTTTGCCAACCACTTAGCTTAAATGCATAGAGTCATAGTATAAGACATCTCCTAGTAACTTTTATTGACAAGGCATGTGCATCTCATTCTATAGGGCGTACTCACTGAAGCACTCATCCACTCGTGCATGCACTCATTTCACAAGATGTGTGAACTCACTCCTATAAAAGAATCTACACTTGTTTATTTAAGGTGGAGGGCACTCAAGCGTTGGTAAGACATATCTCATTCTCCCTAATCTTCTTTCCATGCTATTCAATAACTTGCGGCTGCATAATCTTCATGTCATCTTCCAAATCTCGTGTCAACTCCAACAGTCCATAATAAGAGACAAAGCTATAAACCGTAATAAGGGGGCAAAAGAAATATACAAGGCTATATACAAACATCAAACATACAAAGCAAATAAAGTAGAACTGTACAACATGATTGTTGCTTCAAACCAACTATGAACACTAAACAAACCAACAATATCAAAATTATAGCAATGATTTTTATATAAAAATATCATAATGACAAATCTGGAATAGCTTGGTTCGGTTCTTTTTTTTACTAGAAAGCAGCAAAAGGATGTACATTGACTCAACTTGAATATTTACAACAACAAAAAAAAAAAAAAAAAAAAAAAAAAAAAAAAAAAAACTAGCAAAAAACTTTTTACAAAAACTTATATACAAAACTTGATAAACTGACTTTTTGAAAAATTCTTTTATAGAAGGCATACATACTTGTAATGATTTGAATTTGGAATACGTCTTTCTATGACTTCGTGGTTTTGACTTTAAGGAACAATTTGGTTCAAATAGCAACAAACTTATATATATTTACAACTATTAAACTTTAATGTAAATAACAAACAACTTCAACAACTATCTTTTGGAAAATTGATTTGACTTCAAAACACACAAAAATATTGAAAAAGCTGCATTAATCCTATTTTTTGGAGTTCTCAACAAGGCAAAAGTCAATTCCACGGGCATGGAATCTCAAGGAAAACCATTACACGGTCGTGGAATGTGATCTGATAGTTTTTTTTGGATTTTTAACTTCTGATAAAAGAGGGTTTCATGCCATTTTTCAACATAACTTCGACCAAGAACTTGCAATGGCGTTTTTCACTTATCTTATCATTACTTTTCACTTTGAAAACATTTTATCTTTGAATTTGTAAGTTGTTTTCGAGATCAAACTTGTTGAATTTGTACTTCATTTTAGCCATGTGTGGCTAACTTTTTCTTTTATTTCCGGTTCTAGATTCCTAATACATGTTGTTAGATTGTTATGTGAACTTGATTTCATGTTTATTATCTAGTAATCTTTGATTTGGTCTTCATTATGTGTTTGATTTGTACTCTTTTCACTTGATCAATGAAATTTGGGTTCATATCATCATTGATAGTCAAATTATCAAATTCGTAAATGTTTTATGATCTGATGTCAGTGACAAGAACTAAATTGGTTTCAATTGGGATCAAAATTAGTGTAATCAAAGATTAGATGTTCAGATTCCCGAGACTATGAGGAATATTGGACATTGTTGGTATTAATTGTATGTGTTGGATAAAGTGTCTAAGTCCATAACTATTTCTGGTATGTACTTGACCCGACCCGACATGGTCCATTTGGGTTGCATGGCATCATGCATTTGGATAGACTAAATGAGAGAAATAACACTTGTGGTTTATTAATATATTATAAGATTCTAATATATTAATAATATTATTTAATTAGTATTGATCAAGAATTAATTTGGAATTAATTAAGTGATCAAAAGAAGACTAATTAGATATATGGGTTGATTATGTAAATCATCCATAAGTTGTATAGTGGGCTAAAGGCTCCATGGGTTATCAAGATGGGCTAAGGTCCACAAGATGCTCCATGGGAGTTACAAACCCATGGGTCATGGAAATGAAGAGCCATGTTACATTAGGGTTTACATGGTGTAACCCTAAATGTAACACACTATATAAAGAACATGTTATCTACCAAAATCGGTGACACACTAGTGAGACAAGAGGGCAAGGCCGATTTCAAGTGTTATACAATTCTCTCAAAGTTTATTCCAAGAGCATTTGGTGTTGTGTGAAACATTTGAGGCATCACACTTGGGGTGCTAGGCTCTCAAGGTTTTCAAGGAATCAAATCAACTACAAGGTATGTAATTCTAGCTATCCTTTATGTTTAAAAGTTCCCCATGTATGCTAGATAGGATTTTGAACCTTGGAAATAGTATTTTGCATGTATCTTAGTCAAACATAGATCCAAGGTTTCTAGGGTTGCATGTACACCTTAGGAGTGTTAGAATGCTCAAAACCCTTCAGTGGTATCAGAGCCTAGGCTTGTTTGTTGATACTTGATGCAAAATAGTGAAAAAAAGTCGAATTTCTTGCTGTTTGCACAGGGGACTCGCCGAGTCCATGGGGGGACTCGACGAGTCCAAGCGTATCTTCAACCAACTCGACGAGTCAGTTGTTGCACTCGACGAGTTGGTCACGCAGAGTGCAGATTTTTGACTTTTGCTGCTGGAAATGGACTAGAAACATTACCCTAAACTGTTTTGGTGTTATTAAACTTGTTTTAGATGGTGTAATGATTGTTCTAATCCATTTACAATGGCTAATATCAAAATTGCATGATTATATGTGTTTATATATTCTTGAAATTTTGATATGATTATTCATGTTCTCATGAGTTCTTGATAGATCATAGGGATTACTTGGTTAATGCTGAATTCATGATCTTTATGTGTTTTAATGGAGTCCATAACTTGTCCTCAAGTTATGGATAACCAAAAGCCTCTTTGTTTTAAAGCCATTAAAAGAAGACATAAGTTACAAAAATGAAGAGTCTTCATTTTAATACTCATAAGTTATGAATTGAAAGGTTTTGTAAAGTTGCAAAACTTGCCCTCAAGTTTTGGAACATGTAAAGTCTTCTAGTAAACTTTAGTTCCAACCCCTAGAATTTTAAAAGTTAAAAATTCAACCCTTATACTTTATAATATTATAAGTTAATATATATATATATATATATATATATATATATATATATATATATATATATATATGTATAAGATCAAAGTCGTTTTACCGTTAGTAGGCCTCATTTACGAAGCCGGTCTATAAGGGGGTATAAGGTTGTTGCCTATAAAATGCCAGCTTAATGGGTGTCCACTCTCACCCACCGCTTCCTTGACTGGTGGAGGGTCGTTAGCCGAACGGGTAGGACAATGACTTAAGAATTCTCATTAAAAGTATAATGATTATTATAAAGTAACTAAATGTTTTATAAATTCCCAATCTTAGTTACTTTAGGAAAATGTGAATAAGGTGCTAACCCATGAAATTACACTTTGCACTTTGATTAAGTCGTTAGTGGAGCGTGTATGGTTAACCGGCACACTAACTTGGACTTAACAAGGTAGGAAAAGGGTGACTTAAGGTTTTTCATAGGTCGGTGGAGCGCGTGTGGTTAGCCGACACATCGATTAAGTGAAAAACATTAAGGGTACCAAGTAATTTGCATGGTTACTTCACACCTTGTTTTGTGATCCTCGGTATCCCAGTCACAAAACATAAAGGGCACACTCGAGATTGAAACATGCCATTGAAAAGTTCAATGAATCTCAAAAGAATCTAGGAGTTTCTTAAAAGACCAAACAAAACCTAATAATTTATGTATTTCGTTTTTCATGGTGGAAATTGGTGAATCGTCATTCACCTACCTTTCAAATATGTTTTAGCTTAGATTACGGCATCCCTCTTCTAAGTTATAATGTATTGTGATTGAATCCTAGCCTTAATATTACATTTGGGTGTTTTATTAAGGACTATGTTGATATCTAAACTAAACTTGTCTTTTCTTCTTTTCAGATGTCTTCAAACAATGCTGCTTCTGGCTCAAACCCTATCGGCTCCTTTTCTCTCATGAACCTTTATGGGAGAGTCATCTTTGATGGATCCAACTTTACAGATTGGATCAGGAACATCAGGATGGTCACTCGGTATGAGAACAAAGAATATGTTCTCGACAAGGAGCTTAAGGTACCCGAGCCGACTGCTACACCTGAGGAGCTTGCTGAATATGAGGCACATGAAAGAGATGCTACCAAAGTGACATGCATCATGATGGCCACTATGACAGCCGAGCTTCAAAAGTCCTATGAGGACTACTATCCTTTTGAGATGCACCAGGATTTTATGGACCGCTACCATCAGAGTGCTCGTCAAGAGCGATACGAAATCATCTCCTCCATGATAACGACCAGGATGAAGGAAGGTGAACCCATCACGGGCCACATGCAAAAAATACAAAGGTATGTGGACCGTTTGCTGAAACTTAATGTGAACTTCCCCGAGGACTTGGCAATAGATATCATTTTGCACTCCTTACCTTCGTGTTATGATCAATTCCGCATGACATACCACATGAACAAGGAGGAAGTTACCCTCAGCAAACTTCAAGGACTCTTGAAGACCGCCGAAAGTGGTCTTAAAGGTAAGTCGGTTGTTACCACTCCTACTCCTACTCCAAACTCCGCACCTGTCCTGTCAATCGGGAAAGGTAGAGGGAAAAAGAGGAAGAAACCTTCGAAGGGTACCAAGGGTAAGACCCTTGATGGCTCCTCTACAAGCAGAACCAAGAAAGGTTTCGTCACTCCTTCTTCTGATCCAAAAGAGTCTGAATGCTTCTATTGCCATGAAAAGGCGCACTGGAAGCGGAACTGCCCAAAGTACCAGCAAGATTTGAAGGATGGGAAAGTAAAACCCAACCATGCAGGTATTTACAATATATTATCTAATAACTCACCCTATTCTAACTCTTGGGTCCTTGATACCGGCTGTGGTATTCATATTTGTTCTGATTTGCAGGGACTAAGAAGAAGTGAGAATGTGGAGCATGGAAAGATAAACTTGATCATGGGGAATAGGAAAGTTTCACCTGTCACCAAGATTGGAGTTTATACTTTGTTGCTAAGTAGTGGGTTTACTTTAGATTTGAATAAATGTTGTTATTCGCCAGAAATGGCAAGAAATGTTATTTCCTTTCATGCTTTGTACAAACAAGGGTTTACCTTTTCTTTTGATAATGAAGTTGGTGGAATAAATGCTTTCTTTAATAATGTGTTTTATTTTAAAGCATTACCTTGTGATGGTGTGTATGAAGTTGTGTCTGTTGTAGATAATTTAGGAAATAATGTGTTGTGTATTGATTCTACTAATGATAATAACTTGGATAAAGCATCATTATGGCATAGTCGTCTTGGACATGTAAGCAAGAAACGCATAAGCCAACTCCAAAAGGATGGAGTCTTGGAGTCATTTGATCTAAATTCAGATGATAGTTGTGAATCGTGCTTACTTGGAAAAATGACAAAGTCACCCTTCACAGGTTCTTGTGCTAGGGGTGAAGGTTTGTTGGATCTGGTATACACAGATGTGTGTGGCCCCTTCAAAACTGCCACAAGGGATGCTAATCATTATTATGTGACTTTTACAGATGATTATAGTAGATATGGATATGTCTACTTAATCAAGCATAAGTCAGAGACTTTCGATAGTTTTAAAGAGTTTAAACAGGAAGTAGAGAATCAATTGGGCAGGAACATTAAGATGCTTCGATCCAATCGTGGTGGTGAGTATCTTAGTACAGAGTTCCTCGACTATCTTAAGGAATGGGGGGTTGTCTCACAATTGACACCTCCCAGGACACCTCAGCTGAATGGTGTAGCTGAGAGGCGTAATCGAACCTTATTGGACATGGTTCGTTCCATGATGAGTCGAGCTTCGCTACCAATCTCATTCTGGGGGTATGCCTTAGAGACTGCCGCCCATATCCTTAATCTGGTCCCTACAAAGAAGTTTGCCAAAACACCTCACGAGATGTGGACTAGAAAAGTTCCTAATCTAGCCCACATCAAGATTGGGGTTGCGAGGCTTTCGTAAGGCGCGAGACTCACGATAAGCTCGAACCTCGAAGTGAGAGGTGTATTTTCATCGGCTACCCACATAAATCCTTTGGTTACCTCTTCTACAGACCTAGTGAGAATGTGGTCTTTATAGCAAAGAGGGTTGTCTTTCGAGAAAGAGAGAGAGTTCATAAGCCAAGGAAACAGTGGGAGGCAAATTGACCTTGAAGAAATTCAAGAGTCAAGTGGTGAAGGAACCTCAAACCCTAGCAGTCAACTTGAGGATGAAACTCCAGTTGGTCCAATTGACGAGTCTGTACCTCTAAGATGTTCCACAAGAGTTAGGAATGCACCTGAGCACTACTATGGTTTCCATATTACTGCAGAAGGTGAGACTCTTATCAGTGATGAGACACTGGTAAGTCTAGATGAACCTAACAGCTATGCGGAAGCCATGGCAGGCCCCGAGTCTGCTAAATGGAAAGAGGCGATGGACAGCGAGATACAGTCCATGTATGACAATCAGGTTTGGGACTTGGTTGAAAATGTACCAGGTCGTAAGACAGTTGGGTGCAAATGGATCTTCAAGAAGAAGACCGACATGGATGGTAATGTACACACTTATAAGGAGTGACTGGTTGAAAAGGGCTTTTCTCAAACTCCAAGAGTTGATTATGATGAGACCTTTTCACCAGTAGCCAAGATTAAGTCTATTAGGGTATTGTTAGCCATAGCTGCATTTCATGACTATGAAATATGGCAAATGGATGTCAAAACCGCTTTCCTTAATGGAAAGTTGGCTGAGGATGTTTACATGTGTTAGCCAGAAGGTTTTGTCAGTACAGAGTACCCTAATAGAGTGTGTAAGCTTGAGAAATCCATTTATGGATTAAAGCAAGCACCTCGCAGATGAAAAAATGACCTAGAAGTAGGTATTACATCAACCAAGATGGAAAAATTTTGACAGAACTACGACCTAATCAAGACCTAACGGGTCTAAGATTTAAAAAGATAGGAAATTAGACTAGAGTTTTTACACTAACTAGGTTACATCCAAAAGAGAAGTCGATGACACTCTAACAGCGACGAGAACTACTAGAGTGAGTTCTTGAATCCGACAGTAGACGTTCTATGTCCCTCATACGCCTTTCAGACCTTGCCTGCTGAGCTCGAAGTTCCCTGACTTCAGCTTGGGTTTCAGCAAGTTCCCTCTGTAGAACTGCATTGCGGACCTGAGTCCTTTCATGAGCATACTCTAGCTGGCGAATGCGGACTGTGTTAACGCCAGAGTTGGCGTCAATCTCCACTACTCGGTCGATAGCTGCTCGACCTTGCTCAGTGTTCCGAGAAATCCTTCGAACCATGATGGGTAGGACCCTGTCAGCTGAACCTCCCTCGGTGAGGTTGTAGAAGCTTCTGTCTCCATTGTAGGGAATGGGTTGACCCTGTTCCTGACTCCATCTATTCAAGTTTGTGGCCCACAGAGGTGTGGGTCCTTGAAATGCTGGACGAGGATTCAGGTTTGGGTCTTGAGCAGCTGGGGGTAGGTTGTTGACTTCTGGCTCTGAGTCAGAATCCTCAGAAAAGCCTTCAGCTTCGTGATCATCCAATGGGATTGGGTGATCATCTTCTGGCTCTTCTCCCAGCCATCCTGCATTGCCGTGGTTGGGGTAGTACAGGTCTCCGGGAAGATGGAATCCAGCCATTATATCTACGCGAAAGAAGAGATAAAGAAATAACTAAATAGACGCACTACTTAGATAATTATAAGATGATCTTTATCAGTTACTTCAACATTTGCGTAGTGCATACCAGTCATATGTAACCAAGACAGGATAGACCTTCGAATAAGTGACCCTAACTCCAAGCCCACAACCAAACAAGGAACAGGAAGTAAAGCAAAGATCACAGATTCTAAGTCTATGATATCCTAGATACATATAACCTTAGCGTATCCACTCAGCAACTATTAATATACTAATAAAGACCTTTAGTTCTCAGATAAGTAATTAAAGTAATTCAAAATACTCCTATAGTATTTTAAGTTTATGTTATGTTCTACTGTTCTCATTGTAGTAGTGTTGGTAAGTTTTTGGACTTGTTGCAACCTCACAACCACACTTAGGCACATGCTAATCACTCCTCGGATAATGTAGTTGATCAGGCTACATCTTCCCAGGGTTGACCATATGTCTCTAAGTCTACTTGTGCTGCCCAACAATCGTAATTCTTTTGTTATGTCCTAGTGACACTGATTTTAGTATGAATGCAGGTATGGATACTTGGTTAAATATTTTATTATTTAAAAGTATAAAATCCTTATCAGAGTATTTTAATCCCGCTGTGTTTATAGTTCGTATATCTTTTATGGGTTGATACACTCGATTCACTATAAACAATGCTCTGATACCAATCTGTCACACCCCAAAACCGGAACGGCGGAAACGTTCGGGGGTGGAGGACGTCATGTTCAGTATCACAACAATGCAAAGTAGTAAACAAGCAACAACATCATCCATTGCATTAATAATATAATTTCATACAAGTGTGTTCTGTCAAGTTATATAAACACCAAAAATATACATCAAAATAAAAGATGAGTCTTGAACAAGCTCCATCTTCTCAAAACCTGGCACCGGTACCTGTCTACTGGTGACCTGAGAATACAAGTTATTTTGAAAGAGTTTATCAGCTTTAATGCTGGTGAGATCATAAGTATATTAATGTCTGTGTTTGTATGAAAGTGTTTGTAAGTCTGTAATTGTATAAGTTTGTAAAAGTTTGTAATTGTTTGAACTCTCCTAGAAAACCCTATGTTTCCTACTAAAAGTAGCCTTCTACCAAGGCATCTAGTATCTGTGCGTGTGTCTCTTGTAAGAGTGTGTATTTTCCCAAATCCTACTATCATTAACCAAAAATATAATTTTTACATTATTGTTTATTGTGTGAAGATCACAAAGTAAATGTAATGGGAAAATGAAATAGTACTGTAGTGTTGTATTAAGTAACTACTACTGTACTAACTACCTTAAACCAATTGTTATTTAAAGTACCATGTGATTGGCCTGTATCCTGCTACCGACTCTATAGAAAAACGACGATGTAAGACATCGTAAGAAATGACGTTTGGCACCCGTAGACTTGCAAGTCCCACTGTAGCGAGCAGCAAGGTGCAGGATAGTCAATCCAGTATAGATCTATACACAAACTCATACGCTCCCCACTTAAGGAGATTCTGGATACAAAACGGTCATGACAGGTAGTGTCATGCCCCGTTGCGTGGCTCCCATAAATGTAATAATGTTCTAGTATATGTATGTGCTAGCTGTATTGTGTGTTCTCTCCCTGTCTAGCATGTATTGTTTGTTTCTCATCATAGTATTCTATTGTTTGTTTCTCATCATAGTATCTATTGTTTGTTTCTCATCATAGTATTCTATTGTTTGTTTCTCATCATAGTATCTATTGTTTGTTTCTCATCATACTATCTATTGTTTGTTTCTCATTATCGTATCTATTGTTTTTTTGTTATTGACTCGTGTATGAACTGACTCATTGTATGTTTCCCTGTTCTAGTAATAGTATTAGTATCTCCCTAAACTATACCTATTATAGTTTACTAGTAATGTTGTTTGAATGTATGAACATGTTTGTATACCTTTGCTACCCAAAGGTATTGAACTGAATGAAAGAAGTAACCTTTTATATCTATATACATATACATAATATATAACTAGGATTCAAACGACGTTCGGACAGATAACCGGAATACCCTAAGTCCACAACCAAACAAGTCAGTCCTAAGTCCTTTCAATCCTACTTATATAACTATATCTATATAGATACACATTTAACAGAATATAAGTTTAAAGGAGTTTAAGTAACAGTATTTGATATGTAAAAGAGTTTGATAAAACAGTTTGAAGTAAAACAGTTTGATAACGCAGTTTGAAAAGTAAGAAATCCACTTGTTTGGTAGTTATTAATCACATGTGATTGATATAATAACTATAATTTTTCAACTTGTATCCCCCCCCCCCATAAAAGCATTTAAAAACATTTAAAAGGTTAATTAAGGGGTATGAACTCACCTGTAGTGAGTGGTTTGGATGAACGGATTGTATAGGATGCTAAGTGTCAAGTGAAGACTTAAACACACACGCGGATCCTATTTAACATATAATGATACATATATGAATATAATTAGTGCTTATAACAACTAATTATTGAATTGAAACCACCTTAGGGACTAGTAAACACTTATTTTGAAGTGTTACAACCATATATGATTGTATATAAGGGGTATATAGCTATACAAGGGAGTGTATGGTCAAAATACACACTATTTGTGTGTGTGAGCCAGGGTGTGCGGCCAGGATGTGTGTGTGGCCGCACACTCCCTATGAAATGTGCCAAAACGTATTTCAAGGCTTTAGGACTCATCTAGGAAGGTTTCTTACTTCATGCCTTAGCCTTATATGGAGTTTATTGCCATTTTTGGACCTAAAAAGGGTGTGTGCGGCTACACATGGTGTGTGCGGCCGCACACCCTTTATGAAGATGATAAAATCGAGTTTTTCTAGTATATCATCAAGTGTTCTTAGCATATAACAAGTTGTGATAAGTGTATACACGTTATAGAGGCTTGAAAGGGTGATTTAAGGTCCAAAACTAGTGTGTGTTCTTGGTGTTCTTGACTAAAAATGGATGTTTTCATGGATCAAACCAAAGGGTTTTGCTAGTTAAGGTCGTGTATCAACAAATAAAAGGAAGGATTACTACCTTTTATGAAGATCAAGATGAAGATTTGGATGATACTTGAGAGGATTTCGAGTTCTAGCTTTGAAGAAGTGGAAAAAGTGTTCAAAATGACTAAGTGTTCTATATATAGGTGGGAGTGTGTGGTTGGGATGGGTGTGCGGCCGCACACACCTGTGTGTGGCCGTACACTCAAGTGTGCGTCCGCACACTCCATGTGTTGGAGTGTTTGGCCCGATTTGGCCCGATTTTTCTTGATATGCATCGTGTTATCCCATTTCTAGGCTCCTACCTTAATTTTACTGGGTTTAGAACACTCAAATAGACTCCAAATAGTGCTAGAAAATAGCAAAAACGAGTCTAACCTTCATTGATTTGAATAAGTGTATAAGATAAAAATTTCGGATTGTCACATCATCCCCCCGTTAGAGAGAATTTCGTCCCGAAATTAGAGTTTAAGCAAATAAGTAGTTACAAATAACTAAGCAAAAAGATGAGGATATTTCAGTTTCATCTGATCCTCTCGTTCCCAAGTGAATTCAGGTCCTCACTTGGCGTTCCAGCGAACCTTCACTATCGGGATACGGCTTTGCTTTGTTTGCTTGACCTCTCGGTCCATGATCTCTACAGGTTCTTCCACGAAGTTGAGGCTCTCGTTGATCTCGATTTCGTCGAGTGGGATTACAAGAGTCTCGTCGGACAGACACTTTTTCAAGTTCGAGACGTGGAAAGTAGAATGTACGTTACTGAGTTCACGAGGTAAGTTAAGTTTGTAAGCTACAGGGCCGATTCTAGCGAGAATCTCGAAAGGCCCTATGTACCTTGGATTCAGCTTTCCATGCTTTCCAAAGCGTATCAAGCCCTTCCAGGGTGAGACCTTCAATAGAACACGGTCGCCCACCTGGAATTCCAACGGTTTGCTTCGTTTATCAGCGTAGCTTTTCTGTCGGTCTCTAGAGGCTTTCAATCGTTCACGAATCTGAACGATCTTCTCTGTCGTTTCCCGAATGATCTCCGGACCCGTGAGAGTGCTTTCAGGAACTCGTCCTTTAGCTAACTGGGTATCACCCACCTCAGCCCAGCACAGAGGGGATCTGCACTTTCGGCCATAGAGGGCTTCGAATGGAGCAACCTTTATGCTCGTGTGATAACTGTTGTTGTAGGAAAATTCTACAAGGGGTAAATGAGTATCCTATGCTTTCCCAAAGTCGATCACACAGGCTCGCAACATATCTTCCAAGGTTTGTATAGTCCTCTCACTTTGTCCGTCGGTCTGTGGATGGTAGGCGGTACTCATGTCCAGCCTAGTTCCTAGGGAACTTTGTAACGACTGCCAGAACCTCGAAGTGAATCTACTATCTCTGTCCGAGATAATGGATATGGGAACACCGTGCAGTCGTACAATATCCCAAATGTAGGTTCTTGTAAGCTTCTCCATCTTGTCTGTTTCTTTGATAGGCAGGACGTGTGCGGACTTGGTCAATCTGTCGACGATGACCCATATGGTATCAAGTCCACCCGTTGTCTTGGGCAACTTGGTTATGAAGTCCATAGTGATCCGCTCCCACTTCCATTCAGGTATCTTCGGTTGCTGGAGTAATCCTGACGGTTTCTGGTATTCGACCTTGACCTTGGCGCAAGTAAGACATTTACTCACGAAGGTAGCAATCTCTGCTTTCATGTTAGGCCACCAGTATAGCTTTTTAAGATCCAGATACATCTTATATGAACCTGGGTGGACGGAATAACGAGTGTTGTGTGCCTCGTTCATGACCAAGTCTCTGAAACCACCGTGTTTCGGTGTCCAGATCCGATCCATGAGATATAAGGCTCCGCCACCCTTGACTTCCAAGTTCTTTTCCATCCCTCTCAGGGATTCACCCGCCACATTTTCAGGTTTCAAAGCGTCGAGCTGACCCTCCTTAATTTGTGTGGACAAGTATGTATGGATAGTCATAGTCAATGATTTGACTCTACGACCAAAATATTCTTTCCGACTTAGGGCGTCAGCTACTACGTTGGCTTTACCCGGATGATAACGAATTTCACATTCGTAATCACTGAGTAGCTCGACCCACCGTCGTTGTCTCATGTTGAGCTCCTTCTGGTCGAATATATGTTGTAGGCTTTTGTGGTCTGTAAAGATAGTGCTTTTTGTGCCATACAGGTAGTGTCTCCAGATCTTCAGAGCAAACACAACTGCTCCTAGCTCAAGATCGTGTGTGGTGTAGTTGACCTCGTGTGTCTTTAGCTGTCTCGAGGCATAGGCGATGACCTTACCTCGTTGCATCAGAACACATCCGAGCCCTTGATTCGACGCATCGTAATAGACAATGAAGTCTTCTACCCCTTCGGGGAGGGATAGTATTGGTGCGGTGCACACGGCTCGTTTGAGCGTTTGGAACGCTCTCTCCTGCTTCTCTTCCCAGTCAAAGGCCATGCCCTTCTGGGTCAGTGTTGTAAGAGGTTTTGCGATACGGGAGAAGTTCTGAATGAACCTGCGATAGTAGCCAGCGAGGCCTAGAAATTGACAAATTTCTGTAGGCGTCTTTGGTGCTGACCAATTCTCAATGGCCTTGATTTTGGAAGGGTCCACGTGTATTCCCTCTTCGCTAACCACGTGCCCTAAGAATTCGACTCTTCGGATCCAAAATTCGCATTTCGAGAACTTCGCATAGAGCTTATCCGAACGCAGTGTTTCTAAGACTAGTCGAAGATGTTGACTATGTTCCTCCTTACTACGAGAATAGATAAGTATGTCATCGATGAAGACGATGACGAACTGATCCAAGTAAGGACGACACACCCTATTCATTAAATCCATGAATATTGCGGGCGCGTTTGTTAATCCGAACGACATCACTACGAATTCGTAGTGCCCATAACGAGTTCGGAAGGCTGTCTTCGGAACATCCTCCCCTAGCACTCGTAGCTGGTGATATCCGGATCTTAAGTCGATTTTTGAAAAGAAATTCGCCCCTTGAAGTTGGTCAAATAAATCGTCAATACGAGGCAGAGGGTAACGATTTTTGATGGTCAGTTTGTTGAGCTCCATGTAGTCGATGCACATACGAAACGATCCGTCTTTCTTCTTGACGAACAAGACTGGAGCTCCCCAGGGTGAGAAGCTTGGTCTTATAAAGCCCTTGCTGAGCAGTTCGTTAAGTTGACAGGACAGTTCTTGCATCTCTGCAGGTGCTAGACGATAGGGCGATTTGGCTACTGGGGTAGCCCCTGGAACTAAGTCGATTCTGAACTCGACTTGACGTTGCGGAGGTAATCCTGGGAGTTCTTCTGGAAAGATATCGGGAAAGTCGCGTACTACTGGAATGTTCTGAATGTCTTTCGTTTCTTGGCTCACATCGACCACATGAGCAAGAAATGCGCGACATTCCTTTCGCAAGAATTTCTGAGCTTGAATGTTCGAGATGATACGAAGGTTCGTGCCGGGTTTATCGCCATAAACTACTAGAGTTTCGCCAGACGGCAGATTAAGGCGAACAACGTTTTCATAACACATGATGTCGGCACGATGAAGACTCAACCAATCCATGCCGATAATGACGTCGAAACTTTTAATTGAGACCGGCATAAGGTCGATCGAAAATGAATGGCTATCTAGTGTTAGGGTACACCCTATGAATATACTGCTAGTGCTCTCTGTCTTTCCATTAGCCATTTCTACAGTGAACGGTTCTTTAAGTGCTCGTGATTTTTGCTTAAGTAAATGAGCAAATTTTTGGTTCACGAAACTCCTCTCCGCTCCACTATCAAATAGTATGCATGCATAAGAGTTATCGAGGAGAAACGTACCAGTGACCACTGTGGGGTCGGCAACCGCTTCCTCGTGGCCTATGGCCAGAACTCTTCCCACTCCACCGGCATTCCCTGCCTTCGGGCAGTTCCTTTTGTAGTGGCCCACCTCGCCACAACCGTAGCAAGCTTGGCCCATACCAGCGCCGGGGACTTGGGTGATTGGCCTCGTCGGAGCTTTGCAGAAACGGGCAGTGTGCCCCTTCCTGTTGCAGTTCAAACACTGCATTTCTCGGCAGGCTCCTGCGTGGTGGAAGTTGCACTTGTTGCACTTGGGCAAACTTCCAGCGTACTGCTTTGTCGGAGCAGTAGCAATGGCAGGTGTTATTGCAGCATGTACTGCTACGATCTGCTGCTTTTTAGCAGCCTTCTTCTTCTTTTTGTCATCCCAGAACTTCCGCTTGGAATCAGCGGTTCTGGCGGGTTCTGAGATGGCCAGGGTTGTTATTGCGGCCGGGGTACGAACCCCATGGTCTATAAGCCGCTGTGCCAATCACTTGGCACTATCGAATGTAGTGGGGGTTGAAGCCAAAACATTTCCCTGGAATGGAGGCACCAGCCCCCATATGTATCTTTCAATCTTCTTCCCCTCTGTATGAACCATGTTGGGACAGTGGGCCACCAGTTCACAGAACCTGGCGGTGTAGGAGACTATGTTGGAGCCCTTCATGGTTAGGCTCCACAGTTCTTCCTCCAGTTTTTGGATTTCACCCCTTGGGTAGTACTCTTCAACCATTAGCTCTCTCAGGGCTTCCCAGCCCATAGCATTTGTCACTATAAGGGATAGTGACTTGACATGGATATTCCACCATGTTAGGGCTTTTGCCTCAAAGGTGCAAGCAGCAAACTTGACCTTGCTCCCTTCTGGACAGGAGCAGATCTCGAAGACCGACTCTGTCTTTTCGAACCATTGCGAGAGGGCAATGACTCCGCCAGTCCCTTTAAAGGACAATGGCTTGCAGTTAGTGAAGTCCTTATAGGAGCACTCTCTCAAGCGCACAGGAGCTTCACCCAGAGTAGATTGAACAGGGGTTCCTCCTCCAGTGGAACCAGATGAATGATATTGAGCCATGGCTGTAGCCACAGCCGCAGCTACAGCAACATTTAGAGCTGCTGTATCGATTTGAGGTGCAGGTGGTGTTGGTGCGGGAGGATCGCGTCTTGTCGATCGACGTGGATGCATCTTTCAACTATAAGTTTACAAAGACAAAGATATTGATAACAATTTAATAGGAAATAGATAAGAATGACCCATGGACTAACTCTCCATAGTCCAACAGCACAAATGAATAATACGTTTGATTGTAAACGAAAGCATTTGGATATAATTTCCATGAGATTAGATATCTGTCAATAATACTGGAATTACAGATGTAATGAGTTCGGGAAAAATGACCTAGAAGTGGGTCTTACATCAACCAAGATGGAAAAATTTTGACAGAACTACGACCTAATCAAGACCTAACGGGTCTAAGATTTACAAAGATAGGAAATTAGACTAGAGTTTTTACACTAACTAGGTTACATCCAAAAGAGAAGTCGATGACACTCTAACAGCGACGAGAACTACTAGAGTGAGTTCTTGAATCCGACAGTAGACGTTCTATGTCCCTCATACGCCTTTCAGACCTTGCCTGCTGAGCTCGAAGTTCCCTGACTTCAGCTTGGGTTTCAGCAAGTTCCCTCTGTAGAACTGCATTGCGGACCTGAGTCCTTTCATGAGCAGACTCTAGCTGGCGAATACGGACTGTTTTAACGCCAGAGTTGGCGTCAATCTCCACTACTCGGTCGATAGCTGCTCGACCTTGCTCAGTGTTCCGAGAAATCCTTCGAACCATGATGGGTAGGACCCTGTCAGCTGAACCTCCCTCGGTGAGGTTGTAGAAGCTTCTGTCTCCATTGTAGGGAATGGGTTGACCCTGTTCCTGACTCCATCTATTCAATTTTGTGGCCCACAGAGGTGTGGGTCCTTGAAATGTTGGACGAGGATTCAGGTTTGGGTCTTGAGCAGCTGGGGGTAGGTTGTTGACTTCTGGCTCTGAGTCAGAATCCTCAGAAAAGCCTTCAGCTTCGTGATCATCCAATGGGATTGGGTGATCATCTTCTGGCTCTTCTCCCAGCCATCCTGCATTGCCGTGGTTGGGGTAGTACGGGTCTCCGGGAAGATGGAATCCAGCCATTATATCTACGCGAGAGAAGAGATAAAGAAATAACTAAATAGACGCACTACTTAGATAATTATAAGATGATCTTTATCAGTTACTTCAACATTTGCTTAGTGCATACCAGTCATATGTAACCAAGACAGGATAGACCTTCGAATAAGTGACCCTAACTCTAAGCCCATAACCAAACAAGGAACAGGAAGTAAAGCAAAGATCACAGATTCTAAGTCTATGATATCCTAGATACATATAACCTTAGCGTATCCACTCAGCAACTATTAATATACTAATAAAGACCTTTAGTTCTCAGATAAGTAATTAAAGTAACACAAAATACTCCTATAGTATTTTAAGTTTATGTTCTGTTCTACTGTTCTCATTGTAGTAGTGTTGGTAAGTTTTTGGACTTGTTGCAACCTCACAACCACACTTAGGCACATGCTAATCACTCCTCGGATAATGTAGTTGATCAGGCTACATCTTCCCAGGGTTGACCATATGTCTCTAAGTCTACTTGTGCTGCCCAACAATCGTAATACTTTTGTTCTGTCCTAGTGACACTGATTTTAGTATGAATGCAGGTATGTATACTTGGTTAAATATTTTATTATTTAAAAGTATAAACTCCTTATCAGAGTATTTTAATCCCGCTGTGTTTATAGTTCGTATATCTTTTATGGGTTGATACACTCGATTCACTATAAACAATGCTCTGAAACCAATCTGTCACACCCCAAAACCGGAACGGCGGAAACGTTCGGGGGTGGAGGACGTCATGTTCAGTATCACAACAATGCAAAGTAGTAAACAAGCAACAACATCATCCATTGCATTAATAATATAATTTCATACAAGTGTGTTCTGTCAAGTTATATAGACACCAAAAATATACATCAAAATAAAAGATGAGTCTTGAACGAGCTCCATCTTCTCAAAACCTGGCACCGGTACCTGTCTACTGGTGACCTGAGAATACAAGTTATTTTGAAAGAGTTTATCAGCTTTAATGCTGGTGAGATCATAAGTATATTAATGTCTGTGTTTGTATGAAAGTGTTTGTAAGTCTGTAATTGTATAAGTTTGTAAAAGTTTGTAATTGTTTGAACTCTCCTAGAAAACCCTATGTTTCCTACTAAAAGTAGCCTTCTACCAAGGCATCTAGTATCTGTGCGTGTGTCTCTTGTAAGAGTGTGTATTTTCCCAAATCCTACTATCATTAACCAAAAATATAATTTTTACATTATTGTTTATTGTGTGAAGATCACAAAGTAAATGTAATGGGAAAATGAAATAGTACTGTAGTGTTGTATTAAGTAACTACTGCTGTACTAACTACCTTAAACCAATTGTTATTTAAAGTACCATGTGATTGGCCTGTATCCTGCTACCGACTCTATAGAAAAACGACGATGTAAGACATCGTAAGAAATGACGTTTGGCACCCGTAGACTTGCAAGTCCCACTGTAGCTAGCAGCAAGGTGTAGGATAGTCAATCCAGTATAGATCTATACACAAACTCATACGCTCCCCACTTAAGGAGATTCGGGATACAAAACGGTCATGACAGGTAGTGTCATGCCCCGTTACGTGGCTCACATAAATGTAATAATGTTCTAGTATATGTATGTGCTAGCTGTATTGTGTGTTCTCTCCCTGTCTAGCATGTATTGTTTGTTTCTCATCATAGTATTCTATTGTTTGTTTCTCATCATAGTATCTATTGTTTGTTTCTCATCATAGTATTCTATTGTTTGTTTCTCATCATAGTATCTATTGTTTGTTTCTCATCATACTATCTATTGTTTGTTTCTCATTATCGTATCTATTGTTTTTTTGTTATTGACTCGTGTATGAACTGACTCATTGTATGTTTCCCTGTTCTAGTAATAGTATTAGTATCTCCCTAAACTATACCTATTATAGTTTACTAGTAATGTTGTTTGAATGTATGAACATGTTTGTATACCTTTGCTACCCAAAGGTATTGAACTGAATGAAAGAAGTAACCTTTTATATCTATATACATATACATAATATATAACTAGGATTTAAACGACCTTCAGACAGATAATCGGAATACCCTAAGTCCACAACCAAACAAGGAACAGGAAGTAAGGTGAGCTATCAGTCCTAAGTCCTTTCAATCCTACTTATATAACTATATCTATATAGATATGCATTTATCAGAATATAAGTTTAAAGGAGTTTAAGTAACAGTATTTTATATGTAAAAGAGTTTGATAAAACAGTTTGAAGTAAAAACAGTTTTATAACGCAGTTTGAAAAGTAAGAAATCCACTTGTTTGGTAGTTATTAATCACATGTGATTGATATAATAACTATAATTGTTCAACTTGTATCCCCCCCCCCATAAACGCATTTAAAAACATTTAAAAGGTTAATTAAGGGGTATGAACTCACCTGTAGTGAGTGGTTTGTATGAACGGATTGTATAGGATGCTAAGTGTCAAGTGAAGACTTGAACACACACACGGATCCTATTTAACATATAATGATACATATATGAATATAATTAGTGCTTATAACAACTAATTATTGAATTGAAACCACCTTAGGGACTAGTAAACACTTATTTTGAAGTGTTACAACCATATATGATTGTATATAAGGGGTATATAGCTATACAAGGGAGTGTATGGTCAAAATACACACTATTTGTGTGTGTGCGGCCAGGGTGTGCGGCCAGGATGTGTGTGTGGCCGCACACTCCCTATGAAATGTGCCAAAACGTATTTTAAGGCTTTAGGACTCATCTAGGAAGGTTTCTTACTTCATGCCTTAGCCTTATATGGAGTCTATTGCCATTTTTGGACCTAAAAAGGGTGTGTGCGGCTACACATGGTGTGTGCGGCCGCACACCCTTTATGAAGATGATAAAATCGAGTTTTTCTAGTATATCATCAAGTGTTCTTAGCATATAACAAGTTGTGATAAGTGTATACACGTTATAGAGGCTTGAAAGGGTGATTTAAGGTCCAAAACTAGTGTGTGTTCTTGGTTTTCTTGGTGTTCTTGACTAAAAATGGATGTTTTCATGGATCAAACCAAAGGGTTTTGCTAGTTAGGGTCACGTATCAACAAATAAAAGGAAGGATTACTACCTTTTATGAAGATCAAGATGAAGATTTGCATGATACTTGAGAGGATTTCGAGTTCTAGCTTTGAAGAAGTGGAAAAAGTGTTCAAAATGACTAAGTGTTCTATATATAGGTGGGAGTGTGCGTTTGGGATGGGTGTGCGGCCGCACAAACCTTTGTGTGGCCGTACACTCAAGTGTGCGGCCGCACACTACATGTGTTGGAGTGTTTGGCCCGATTTTGGCCCGATTTTGCTTGATATGCATCGTGTTATCCCATTTCTAGGCTCCTACCTTAATTGTAATGGGTTTAGAACACTCAAATAGACTCCAAATAGTGCTAGAAAATAGCAAAAACGAGTCTAACCTTCATTGATTTGAATAAGTGTATAAGATAAAAATTTCGGATTGTCACACGTTGTGGCGGCTAGAAGGCCACGTCGTGGGAACTGGGTCTAAACAACTTAATGGATTAAGTTGTATTCCTTCATCCTTAAGAGCTTCAAATCTCAGATCTGATACCCTCTAAGGTCTTCATGGATAAAGTTTCCAACTTTATCCATTAAGACATCTCGATAAGGCAAAACCTCTAAACCTAAGTATTAAATGACTTCATGAAGCATGAAATTATCTATAAAGCTCTTAATCAACAAGGTCATTTGTCCATATTTTCTAGATGGCTTTCCTACACCTAATGGATCATAAAAATTGGTGCTTTATTGACATGCATGTATAAGGCATGTCTCGTCCATTTTAGGTCAAAAATATGGGATAAAGGAACTCAAACTTATCCATGGGACCAAAAACTCCAAAAAATCTAGATGTACAACATATGACCTCAAAGGGACCTCAATGATCCATAAAGTTGCCAACTTTATAGAATCTATTCCTTCAAACTTCCACAATCATGAAGAAAAGGGAGAAAAAACCTAGATCTTGAGGCATGGAACTTAAAGCTTGGATCGTGGACACTTATAAAGGTCTAGAATATGCACAAGGGAATGATGATAAGGTTTCCTTGATGGATCAACACACTAGAACACCTTCTTCTTCTTCTTCTTCTTCTTCTTCTTCTTCTTCTTCAAGCTACCAAAAGTACCAAAATGAGCCAATAATCACCAAGAGGGAGTAGGGTTAGGGTTTCTGAAGTTTAAGAGTGATGGAGGCTAAGGAGGATGCGTTAATCCTTGGGGAATGATGCTTAAATATCAGGTGTTACAACTCTCCCCCACTTAAACTAAATTCATCCTTGAAATATTTCCTTACAACTTACTCAACTACACCAGCCAACCCCGACTGGATTTCCTGAATTCAAAATAGAACTAAGAAATCATCTACTGACGACGACCTTCCGATACTGTTACCGAAACCCAATCTAACGGAAATTGCATGCCCTGACGAAGAAACAAACCTTAACACGGTGCCCTTAACCAAAAAATAGAAAATCCAACTAATTTGCCCGGAATCTGATGACCTTATACCATGCCTAAGTTCCAGACAGATGAAACCGGTCAACCCACATCCATAATGACTCTAATCCACAACCCAACCGACCAAAACCCCTCATACCCTGTATTATCTCACTAATAATTGGGAAACATGATCCCCGACCGTTCATCGATGCTAGCAACCTTGCACTCGAATACGAAGGCAGCTCCCAACACAAGTCTCAACCAATGATGTTGTACCAACATATACATCACATTCTACTGACCAAAAAATTTGCAGGACCAATTTAACTGAGATCTTCTTGGTTGTAACATGTCCTACTAAAAGATTTGAATGCATAAACCCTGACCGATTGATGAAGTTGTCACCTTCACACATGGTTGCCCATGAGGCTCCAACCAAGAGTCTATCTGAAAAAGGTTATCCAAGCCTGGCCCTCATCATGGCTCCAAAGATATACTTCGCAACTTGGTACCTATCAGTCTAACTATAGAAACCATGCCATAAAATCGAGGATCATCCCCTTGTCATACTTTCCCCTAGTCCACGACTAGGACCACCGCCAAAACATGCAGAATGAACTCTCAGAACATCCAAATCGTGGATTCCAAAAAATTTCAATACATAATTCCTACTCAAAAGACTTTGTGTACACACTTGAGTTTCTGCAAAGTCATTATTTTCCCACTGCTCTCACAAGTGTAACAGTGGTCAATCCAAGAATCTCACGCCAGCCCAGGTGTACAACCACCAAAAAAATCCTTCAAGACATTTACATCAAACTTCCAGTCCGAAGTTTCAAGATAAATACCCAACCAGTTGGTCACTGAGCCTCCCGACCCCCAAAATACTCTAACACCCAACCATGCCAAATACTAGCGACCTGAAACCAAAGTGAAACATCCCAAAATTTAGAACCAAAGAATTTCATTTTTAATTAAGTAATTATAAAAACAGTAGTCTGAAAACATCCACAGTGTCATCCAAATCATAATCGGAACCAATACGTCAATAACCAAAACATGTCATAGGAAAACAATATCAGAGTACAACTCCCAAAGATCTCGTAATTCGGAAATCATAGTGTGATGCGCTGCGATCATGTCAGATCCTTTCCTTTCGAAGAAAAAGTACCTGAAACCAAAACTGAAAACCATAAGCACGAAGCTTAGTAAGTTCCCCCATCATACCACATACCATACAACAAATACGTTGCCAAGAATATCTGGGTGTTGGCCTCCCCTTTGGTCTATTTCAAACGGGTACTCCCGAGCACATCTGGGTGGTGGCCCCCCCTTCGGTCTATTTCAACCGGATACTACCGAGCATATCTGGGTGCTGGCCTCCCCTTCGGTCTATTTCAATCGGATACTACGGATCATATCTCGGTGCTGGCCTCCCCTTCGGTCTATTTCAATCGGATACTGTCGAGCATATCTGGGTGCTGGCCTCCCCTTCGGTCTATTTCAGTCGGATACTGGGTCTATTTCATCCCTACCACTACCACATAATAACATAGAAAATAAGTACATAAATCATAACAGATAGTGGCAAACCAGACAATTATCACAAAGACAATCATGTCTATTATAAACAACTACTAGTGGGTCGGCATTGGTGCCTTTGACCCACTCATACAGGGAAGGTAACTAACCATGAATACTGGAAAGCAGCTGGATAGTCCCCGACTCCGAATATCAACCCAGCTCAATCCCCTAAACATAAAAGATTTCCTTAAGTACCCCCTTTCATACTCACAACCCCTTAAGGGTCGACTTTGGTCAAAGTCAAAGTCAACGCTCCGAGTTGACTCAACTCGTCGAGTTACCCTTCAACTCGCCGAGTTTCCATGAATCACAAAATCGTGATGTCGCGATCCAACTCGTCGAGTTTTCCCCCAACTCGCTGAGTTCTTCCTTTTCAACGGAATCAGGACATTTCAAATCAACTCGTCGAGTTCCTCAGTCTGTTAACCCATTCTTAACTCATTAAGCCATCATTCTTCAGATCTAAACCCTATACTTCAGATCTAGACTGGAAATGCCTCTAGAAGGGTAAAGTTTCCAACTTTATCCATTAATACCTTTCCTAAAGATATTAAGCTCAAACCCTAACCCAAAAAGGCCAAGGTCTTAATCCAAAAACCACCAAAACTACAAGATAGACCATGAGGTCGTAGATCTGGACTCTAGGGACAAAAAGATCACGTAAAGTTCCAGCTTTCTCTACATGCATGGCCATTATAAGCTCCAAAATGCCAAAATTATGGTCTAAAGGTTGCATGGGACTCCCATGGCCATAAAGTTGGCACCTTTATGCCATGAAAACCCCTCAAGACCCTAGATCTGAAGTGTTAACCCATTTGGGACGTCCAACCCCCAAGGACCATGATATTTGGACAAAACCAAACAAAATAACCCTAAAAGAAGATCTAAACAACTACAAGGCAAGGTTCAAGCTTTATACTAGAAAATTGTTGTGGATGAGGCAATGATTCTGGATCTATAAGCTCCTTCTTGTGTCTTCAAGCTTTTCCTTCTTCCAATGGCTTCAACACACACCAAAAACACCCCAAAATGGCTCACAATCACTCAAAGTAGCTTTAGGGTTTCGAGATTTAGGGATAGGACAGTGGAGGCTGGAAATGAGGCCAACAGCTTGGGGTTAAGGTGTTTAAATAGGGTGCAAAACCCCGAAATTAGGGTTTCATTTCACCCAACCAACTCGTCAAGTTGAGACCTCCTAACTCGTCGAGTTGGTCACCAAAACACGCGGTCCAAAACATCTCTACTCGACGAGTTTGGGGCCTCCAAATCGCCGAGTTGCTCTATAAAAATGAATAATTTATAAGTTAAATACATACCAGGAACCAGGCGTTACAATTCTCCTCCACTTGTCTCATACTTCGTCCTCGAAGTCCACTGTCTCAAATAATCCTGGATAATGCTCCCTCATCTCCTCCTCTGGCTCCGATGTCCACTCTGACCCCTTGCGGTGCAACCAATGCACCTTCACTAACTGCACAACCTTGTTCCTCAAGGTTTTTTTCTTCCG
This sequence comes from Lactuca virosa, assembly GCF_052849685.1. Lineage (NCBI taxonomy): Eukaryota > Viridiplantae > Streptophyta > Magnoliopsida > Asterales > Asteraceae > Lactuca > Lactuca virosa. The sequence goes on from NC_136426.1 coordinate 15,239,668, forward strand.
ATCTAGAATCGTCACTGGCCTCTCGACGTAGTTCAGGCGGTCGTCCACCTAAATATCCTCTAAAGGCACAACTGTGGAATCGTCCACTAAGCACTTCCGCAGCTGGGAGACATGCAAAGTGTTGTGGATCTGACTAAGCTCGGCTGGCAGATCCAGTCGATACGTAACCCGACCCACCCGAGCCAAAACCCTGAACGGACCAATGTACCTGGGGCGCAGCTTGCCCCGCTTCCTGAACCGGATGACACCTTTCCAAGGTGACACCTTCAGGAGAACCATATCCCCTACCTGAAACTCTAGGTCCGACCGACGCTTGTCAGCATAACTCTTCTGCCCACTCTGAGCCGTCTGGAGCCTACTCCGGACCTGTTGGATCATCTATGTCGTCTTGAGTACCACTTCGGTACTCCCCATGACCCTCTGACCAACCTCACCCCAACATATCGGGGTCCTGCACTTCCTCCCATAAAGCATCTCGAAGGGAGGTCGATCTATGCTAGCGTGATAACTATTGTTATACGAAAATTTCGCTAACGGAAAATACGTATCTGACCTCCCGCTAAAATCTAATACGCACGCACGCAGCATGTTTTCACGAGTCTGAATCGTCCTCTCGCTCTGCCCATCCGTCTGAGGGTGAAAAGTTATGCTGAAGTGAAGTCGAGTGACCATCTCGTCATGAAACCGCTTCCAGAAGCTGGAAGTGTAGCGAACATCTCTGTCTAACACAAACGAAACTGGCACCCCATGACGTGCCACCACCTCGCGGACGTAGATCTCGGCAAGCTTCTCAGCTGATATACTCTCCTGGATCGGGATGAAATGCGCGCTCTTGGTCAATCGATCCACGATGACCCAAATAGAATCCACTTCACGTGCGGTCCTGGGAAGCTTTGTGATGAAATCCATAGTGATATCTTCCCATTTCCACACAGGAATCTCCAACGGCTGCGTCTTGCCGTGAGGTCGCTGATGCTCGGCCTTGACTTTCCTACAAGTCAAGCGCCGCTCCACGAACCATGCTATATCCTGCTTCTTGTAGAGCCACCAATAATCAGGTTGAAGATCCCGATACATCTTCGTCGCCCCGGGATGAATGGAGAATCTCGACTTGTGAGCCTTATCCATCAGAACTTGGCGCACCCCGACCCAATAAGGAACCCAGACCCTACGATGCAGGGTCAGTAATCCACGACTATCGTAATCAAAGGAAGCCACGTGACCTATAATCCGCTCACACTTTCGGCGCTCCTCCTTCATACCCTCAACCTGAGCCTCCCGAATTCATTCCAGCAACGGAGCAATCACTGTCATCCTCAAGAATACATCCCTGATCAGAACCGCGGCCGCCTTGCGGCTGAGAGCATCGGCCACTACATTGGCCTTTTCCGGGTGGTAGAGGATCTCGCAGTCGTAATCCTTCACCACGTCCAACCATCGTCGCTGCCTCATGTTCAGATTTGGCTGATCCATCAGGTACCTCAGGCTCTTGTGATCCGTGTAAATAGTACAGTGGACCCCATAGAGGTAGTGTCGCCAAATCTTGAGGGCAAAAGCAACTGCCCACAACTCCAGGTCGTGTGTCGGGTAGTTCGCCTCGTGAGGCTTCAACTGTCTCGAGGCGTAAGCGATGACGCGCCCTATCTGCATCAACACTGTGCCTAAACCCGAGATAGACGCGTCGCAATAAACTACAAAATCCTCGACGCCCTCTGGTAGGGTCCATATCGGTGCCTCGCACAACTTCTGTCTCAAGGTCTCGAACGTTGTCTGCTGCTCGGGCCCCCAACGAAATGTCACCGACTTCTTGGTCAGTCGGGTCAATGGAACATCAGTCTTGGAGAAGTCCTGGATGAATCTCCGATAATAACCTGTCAGGACAAGAAAACTCCGAATCTCAGATGGAGACCTCGGAACCTCCCATCTCATCACGTCCTCAACCTTGGGTGGGTCGACCAGAATACCGTTCTAGTTGACAAGGTACCCCAGAAACTGCACCTCGCGCAACCTGAACTCACACTTGGAGAACTTTGTGAAAAGTCTCCCTCCTCAATGTCTCCAGCACCTCCCTCAAGTGCTCCTCGTGTTGCTCCTGAGTCTTGGAGTAAACCAAGATATCATCGATAAAGACTATCACAGGCCGATCCAACATCGGTCTGCACACGCGGTTCATGAGATCCATGAACGCGGCAGGAGCATTGGTGAGCTTGAAATGCATCACCACAAACTCATAATGACCATAGCGAGTCTTAAAGGTTGTCTTCTGCACATCATCATCCCTGACTCGCATCTGGTGATAACCCGATCACAGATCAATCTTGGAGAACCAATATGCACCCTGCAGCTGGTCAAATAGATCATCAATCCTCGGGAGGGGATAACGGTTCTTCACCGTTACCTTATTAAACTCCCGGTAGTCTATACACATCCGATGGGACCCATCGGGGCTCCCCAAGGCGAACTGCTCGGCCTGATAAATCCCTTGTCTAACAGCTCCTGCAGCTGTGTAGACAACTCCTGCATCTCGGGAGGAGCCAACCGATACGGTGCCTTGGCTACCAGAGCCGCACCCGGAACTAGGTCAATCCTGAATTCCACCTGTCTCTCCGGATGCACCCCAGGCAAATCCTCCGGGAACACATTCGGATACACCCGCACAACCGGTACCTCATCCACGGTCGCCTTACCCTTCTCCCGAGTATCCATAACGTAGGCCAGAAAACTTGCGCATCCCTGATGAAGGTAGCGTCTAGCTCTCGCTGATCGGTCCACGCTGCGGTCTCTCACCCTGAATCACCAGTTCTCCCCCACTTGGGGTCCTAACCCGAACCAACTACTGCTCACACTCAATCATCGCCCCATTGGGGCTCAACCAATCAATACCTATGATGACCTTGGTCCCACACAAAGGAATGGGAACCAAATCCACGAGATAACGCTCGCCGTACATGCTCAGAACATAATCCTTATAAACCTCTGAAGCCCGTACGGATCAATCGTCTGCAATCTCGACCTCTAAATGATAGTCCAACATGCCCATAGACTCGGAAAACTTCTTGCTGAGTGCAAGAGATACGAAAGATCGGGTAGCCCCCGAGTCCAATAATACCAATATTGGGATATCGTTAACATGGAACGATCCTAAAACATAATACATGGAATATAATTATCAAAACTGACATATAATAAAAACTAGGGAGAAGAAACATACACGTCACCACATCTGGTGCGACACGCGCCTCCTCGGCGGTCAGATGGAAGGCTCGGCTCCTCACCACAGAAGCATCTGACTTGCCCTGATGGCCATCTGTGATCCGCAGGGTCGATGGAGCTGGCGCGGCCACTGGCGCTCCTGATACCAATCTCGGGCAGTTGGCCTTTTTATGGTCTCGCTGATTGCAGTGAAAACAAAGCAGGTATGATGTCTGAATAGCGGGGGTAGGGGCAGTACAATCATTGATAAAGTGCCCAGTCTTGCCGCACCTATAACATCCCGATCCCCCTACCCTGCAACCTCCCTCATGCGTTTTGCCGCATTTCCCACAGCGACCCCGACCCTGCTGGCCCTTCGACCTCGAGTCGATTCCCTTGGGTTTCTTCACCGAAACCCCAGTCGTCGGCCCAATCTCCGCCTTCCTCTTCCTAAGGTGCTCTATATCAATCTCCCTCTCTCGTGCCCTGGCTATCATATCATCCAAATTCGGGTACGCCGAATAGCTAACATACTTCCTAATGTCCACCCTCAGCATATCATGGTACCGGGTTTTCTTCATCTCCTCATATCCCGCGTACTGAGGCACCAACAAGGCCCTCTCCCTGAACTTGGTGGTAATCTCTGACACTGTCTCCGTAGTCTGTCTCATGTCTAAAAACTCCCTGGCCAACTGCTGAACCACCACAGTTGGCAAAACTCCGCCCGGAACCTGGACACAAAATCCGACCAGGTCATGGCCTCAATGGCTGGAGCTCCCAAAGTGTCACTAACTGCCTCCCACCAGTCTCTAGCTCGCTCCCTCAAACAACCAGCAGAAAACCTGACCTTCGACCCCTCAGGGCAGAAGCTCGTCATCTGTACAGAATCAATGTCCGCAATCTACCTCCTAGCTACAATGGGGTCCTTCACCTCGCAGAAGTCTGGAGCTCTGCATCCCCTGAAATCCTTAAAGGAGAGCGTACGAGGCCCCGACTGGCTAGGTGCCATGTCACTCCTAAATGCCCTAAGGCGATCCTCCATCATCTCAATGATACCCTCCTTGATCGACCCGAAAATCACCGGGGTCGACTCAAGGATGCCCCTCGTAATCTCGGATGCAATGTCGCGCAACCCGTCATCAATTGGTTCGGAACCCGTACCCGAACCAGACCCAGATCCTGAGCCCCCTGCTCCATGACGCGTCACCACCATTCTGAAACAAACCACACAATCATCAGGGTCATACAAAATCATCGAGAGATCTCACACTCTGCCACTCCTGGTTCTCCGCAGCTCTCCAAGAGTCAGGTACGAATCCTCTGCTTTCAGTAGTACGGGCCCATACTACCTTCGACATCTATACGTACCTTCCTCTTAGGTCGCCTTGGGTTACCAAAGCCGCTTCCTATCCATGAATACAATTATCAAGCAAATAATTCTTGTCACCAATCTCATCCTAGGCTTACCCTAGGGTAATCCCCGACCCACACTCTGCCATCAGCTGCGTAAGAAGTCCCTGCTACCTCTCCCTAACTAGCTCGCGAATACCATTACATATTACTAGGACCAGATAATTCTTTGAATGAGAGGTCTCTCCCTACAACGGTTAGACTCAAATATGAGGTGCGAAATAGGGCTAAACCTAACCTTCTGAAATTATTTAGTCCTCATAATATGTAACTTAGCATATTTGTTTACTAGTTAGTTAAAGATAACTAGAACTCCTAAAAGCACAAAGCAAGCAACATTCGAGCATTGAGTAACCAAAATCAAGCATATCCTAATCAGCCCATCATATCCCTGACTAATCAGTACTAGCATGCAGTTCAATAAGTACATACAGTAAGCATACAAGGCATCCTTCCTAGATCCTTAGCCCTAATCTAGCATGCAATTCTCATAACCATATCACATATCATAATAAACATGTGTGGTATCTTAGGAAAACTTACTTGAGCTCGACCGATTGCACGCATCACACTCCTTGTTCTTTATTAAAAACCCTTAATTTTAATTTTAGAAAAATTATTTTTTTTCTTGTAAAAACCTTTCACACCCTCGATTTGAGTCCAGAAACCCCCGGAAGTGTGTGCAAATCCCTCAAACCAAGGCTCTGATACCAACTTGAAACATCCCAAAATTTAGAACCAACAAATTTCATTTTTAATTAAGTAATTCTAAGAACAGTAGTTTGAAAACATCCACAGTGTCATCCAAATCATAATCGAAACAAATACGTCAATAACCAAAACATGTCATAGGAAAAACAATATCAGAGTACAACTCCCAAAGATCTCGTAATGCGGAAATCATAGTGTGATGCATTGCGATCATGCCAGCTCCTTTCCTTTCGAAGAAGAAGTACCTGAAACTAAAACTGAAAACCGTAAGCACGAAGCTTAGTGAGTTCCCCCATCATACCACATACCATACAACAAATATGTTGCCAAGTATATCTGGGTGCCGGCCTCCCCTTCGGTCTATTTCAACCGGGTACTGCCGAGCATATCTTGGTGGTGCCCCCCCCCCCCTTCGGTCTATTTCAACCGGATACTGTCGAGCATATATGGTTGTTGGCCTCCCCTTTGGTCTATTTCAACCGGATATTGCCGAGCATACCTGGGTTCTGGCCTCCCCTTCGGTCTATTTTAACCGGATACTGTCGAGCATATCTGGGTGTTGGCCTCCCCTTCGGTCTATTTCAACCGGATACTAGGTCTATTTCACCCCTACCACTACCACATAATAACATAGCAAATAAGCACATAAATCATAACAGATAGTGGCAAACAAGACAATTATCACAGAGACAATCTTCTCTACTATAAACAACTACTAGTGGATCGACATTGGCTCCTTCGACCCACTCATACAGGGAAGGTAACTTACCTTGAATACTGGAAAGTAGCTGGATAGTCCCCGACTCCGAATATCAACCCAACTCAAACCCCTAAACATAAAAGATTTTTTTAAGTACCTTTCATACTCATAACCCCTTAAGGGTCGACTTTGGTCAAAGTCAAAGTCAACGCTCCGAGTTGACTCAAGTCGTCGAGTTACCCTTCAACTCGCCGAGTTTCCATGAATCACAGAATCGTGATGTCGCGATCCAACTCGTCGAGTTTTTCCCCCAACTCGCCGAGTTCTTCCTTTTCAACAGAATCAGGACATTCCAAATCAACTCATCGAGTTCCTCCATGAACTCGTCAAGTTCCTCAGTCTGTTAACCCCTTCTTAACTCATTAAGCCATCATTCTTCAGATCTAAACCTTATACTTCAGATCTAGACTGGAAATGCCTCTAGAAGGGTAAAGTTTCCAACTTTACCCATTAATACCTTTCCTAAAGAGATTAAGCTCAAACCCTAACCCAAAAAGTCCAAGGTCTTAATCCAAAAACCACCAAAACTACAAGATAGACCATGAGATCGTATATCTGGACTCTAGGGACAAAAAGATTATGTGAAGTTCCAGCTTTCTCTACATGCATGGCCATTAGAAGCTCCAAAAGGCAAAAATGATGGTCTAAAGGTTGCATGGGACTCCCATGGCCATAAAATTGGCACCTTTATGCCATGAAAACCCCTCAAGACCCTAGATCTGAAGTGTTAACCCATTTGGGACGTCCAACCCCCAAGGACCATGATATTTGGACAAAACCAAACAAAATAACTCTAAAAGAAGATCTAAACAACTACAAGGCAAGGTTCAAGCTTTATACTAGAAAATTGTTGTGGATGAGGCAATGATTCTGGATCTATAAGCTCCTTCTTGTGTCTTCAAGCTTTTCCTTCTTCCAATGGCTTCAACACAAACCAAAAACACCCCAAAATGGCTCACAATCACTCAAAGTAGCTTTAGGGTTTCGGGATTTAGGGTTAGGACAGTGGAGGCTGGAAATGAGGCCAACAGCTTGGGGTTAAGGTGTTTAACCAGGGTGAAAAACCCCGAAATTAGGGTTTTATTTCACCTAGACAACTCGTCGATTTGAGACCTCCCAACTCGTTGAGTTGGTCAGCAAAACGCATGGTCCAAAACATCTCTACTCGATGAGTTTGGGGCCTCCAACTCGTCGAGTTGCTTTATAAAAATGAATAATTTATAAGTTAAATACATACCAAGAACCAAGCGTTACACAAAGATTCTCTATCACATGACTTCTAGGTCCCACCTACATGAGTCATACACTCACTGGTTCACAATTCATCGTGACGCCATCTAACCCACTAGGACGCTAAGATCACAGAACACACTGATCTTGTCATCATTCCATCACTGACCTGAAGACTCACGACCTACATCACATGCCCTGAATATAATCTCAAACGTTGGAATGGTCTGCTCACTTAAATGTGTAGCTATCTCAACGAAGCAATACAATGTTTATTTTTGGGAAAATCAGTTAAATACAGATTTTACAACCGTAAAAAGGGCATAACTTCTTCGTATGATCTCCATTTTTGACATTCTTTATATCCACAAAGTCGTGAGAACATAATCTATCCAATTTTATCATCAATTGTTCCTAAGTACACTTAATGTATAAATATTATTTTTAGGACATTAAACATTACTAATTTTTGTGAATTGTTTTCTATTTGTTAACGATTGTCAAATTTTCGAGCAAATTGAAGTAATCCAAGTGCAATTATGAGTAACATAACTTCAATTGCATAGAAAAACATAGAACAATGTGGAATAGGTCCTATTACAAAGGGTTTCACAGTGGTTTGACTGACGAACTTTGACTTATTTTTACTAATTGTTACAGTGGATCAGTCTATCAGCTTCAGAGTTTGGTGTGTGCACTTTTGCATGAACCTTGCTTAGTAGAGTGTGGGACCATTGGGTTTAGTGAGGGGGCTATTTTTCAATCGTTTCTCATTTTGACCATCGTCAACAGTTGAGGTTGTTTGAAGGTTTCGAGCGGTGTTAGTTGAAGGTGCAGTTGGTACATCGACCTTTTGTCAAGTTATGTCAGGTATGTATCTAGGTTTTTGGGTAAGTTCACCCTTGATTGTTCGGCTGGAGAATTTTTATTCCTAGTAGGCTCGAGTTTTGTAGTTGTCCTTGGTCATTGGAATTTCATATGTTGGAGCATTGTGACCTTGGGCATATACAGAGTTCGGATTGGGATGTCACCTCTACAAGGTTGGTAATTATGGCTGATCCGATCATGGTTCTAACAACATTTCTAGATATTTTTAGGATTTTCCTCCGAGTTTGGAAGTTTCATCGGGTTAGTTGCACGTTGATGGGATCTTCTGAGTTTCATTTAACACATGGGTCTTGTTTCGGTTGTTTAGGAGAATGTTTCTTTTAGAGGAGGAGTTTCATCATATTGTCAGATCAACTGGTACTTCACCCTTCGGGTAAGGTTGTAATGAAGTAGGAATGCAGTAGGTTAGGGGTTGGTTGTGTATTCTCTTTGGGGGTGTGTATTATGGTAGTTCATCTAATACTATTATGAGGATTTCATGTGGATTGAATAGGATAGTCTGAGAACACATGGACTGACTTTTTACATGGTTCTCGTCTGATTTATTGCTTCTAGGTTGGAACAAGAGTTCAACGGTCTAGCATATTTTCTGGTCACGTGACTTCATATTGTTATCCGGTGTTGTGTCGGTAGTAGTCTAGACTGCGGTGGGATTTGTGTGTCTTAGAATTGTATGGATCGAGTTGCATTTGGAAAATGCTAGAGGGATGTTGACTGGGTTCCTGCAGGTCGGTAGGATGATGGTCGTGTGCCTATAGGACCATTGAGGTGCTGGTCATGAGTCCTCATATCATGATTGCATGTCAGTAAGATCGGTGTTGAATCGTGAGCTTCTTATTCCAATGATTGGACAGTGTCACGACATATCGTGAATCGTCGTAGATACGATTTATATAAGTTGGACCCGATAACTATGTAGTGGAGACTCATGTGTTTAGTTAGTTAGTCTTTTGGCATAGTTGAGTGTTTGATTAGTATGGAAATACTATTGGTGGCTCGGTAGCAAAGAAGGTTTAGTCGGGCATAGGTAGAATGTTGACTTGATGGAAAAGTTATGGTTGTAAATTATAGTCAAGTCAGATTTTGAGGACGAAATCTAGTTTAAGTGGGGGAGAGTTGCAACACTTGTTTTTTGGATTGATCAGATTAGGTATTTGAATTCTTGAGGATTAAGGTTTTGGGGAAAAGCCTTCAATCGTGGTGACATGGTTTGGTGTACACGGCGTGGACACGCTATTAAATGAATAGTGAGTCTGCCTGGCGGCCATGGTGTGGTACCAGTATGTACCACGGTGCGATGGCCTATATAGCCCTGATATGTGCATAATTAGTCACATATTTTGTGTTAAATATTAATACTTTTTGGCTATTTTATTGCAAATTATGAACAAAAGGTACTTCAATATGTTTAAAATGTATTTTTAGCCTAAAAGATGAGCTCGGAAGGAAAAGGAAGCGGATTTAGCAATTGGAAGCTTGGATCTTGGATTTTGAAGAAAAAAGGATGTTGCTGGACACCTTGACCCCTCGTTAGTGTTTTGGTCATATCTCATGAACCGTAACTCCGATTGACGAGATTCAGAATGTTTTGAAAATGCGACACAATTTCGGACGACTTTCGTGTTTTGAGAAAATGTTGATTCCAAATGGACTCGACGAGTTGGTCAGAAGTTTCACGATTCTTGACGTTGACTTGCCGTCCACGAATTTTAAGTGATGGACTCGTCGAGTCGGCCACTAGACTCGCCGAGTCGCCCTTGTTTTCAGAATATATATATATATATATATATATATATATATATATATATATATATATATATATATATATATATATATATATATATAGAAACGCTTCTCATTCGAACCCTAACTAATGGGGGAAGCCTTGGACGATTTTTAGAGGCCAGAAGGGTTCTTGGAGCTCTAGTTTTCGAGAATTCAACCTAAGAAGCAATTTAGAAGAGATCAAAGGCAAATAATTATTCTTCTTTTCTTAATCTTTGTTTTGAACCATGTTTAAATAATTAGAATTTGAATTTATGTTGTTATTTGTTGTAGATATGAGCTAAAAACTCATAACTTCTGTTTAGGATAGATGACTTTATGAATATGGCTTGATTTTATGGTTGGATTAATTTAATTTGGTGAGTTTTGTTTTGTTAAGCTTGTTAAAGAACCTTATGTGTTAATAACAACTATTTTCTGTTAATTACAAGTATATTAAGCTGCATGAACATCTCTTAATTGCTTATCTCATATGATTTATGTGAAAACATTGTTATATACCTAGGAATAGCGAACGTGAAACTAGGGTTAACTAGAAAATAGGTAAGTTAATGTGTGAGCTTGTGTGACGAACCATCAACAAGAAGTTAATTGAATTAGTAATTTGATTAGCTAACTACAAGTCTTACTTAACCCGAATCAATAAACTAGGAAATTTATCAGTTTAATCACTTGATCACTGCTTAAATTAATTTGTTTTCTAAGGATTAGTAATAGCGAACGTGAACCTAATCACACTAATCGGTAGCCAATGCCAATTAATCCATTGCACTTGCCATAAAATCAACCATAGGAATAAGTGAATCGAATCTAAATGGAAGTCTCTTTAAATTTATTGAATTTAGTTGATTTTCGTTTCCTTAGCTGTTAGTTGGTTAGTTGAGTATTAGTTAAGTACTTAAGTTCCTAGTCTTGCAAAACTAGAGAAAACCCCCTTTCTATTAGTTGTTTTATTTAGATAATATTAGCATTTATTTTAATTGTTTACCGTTCCCTGTGTTCGATACCCTACTTGCTTGAACTATATTACGAATCGATAGGTACACTGCCTTTCGTGTGTTTATTTTGTGTCTAAGTTAGTAGGATTAAAACTAGTGCATTCCACACAGATCAAGTTTTTGGCGCCATTGCCGGGGAACGGTTCTAAATAGTTAATTTTATTTGCTAATTGTTATCATTTTTTTTATTTGTTGATTAGTTTTTGTTTAGTTTTTATTTTTAATTTTATTATGTATTTTACAAATCTCGATGTTTTTGATGCTTTTCTTGAGAAAGTAGTACATGAAATTGAGCAAGAAGATGAGGAGTATGACTCAGAGGATGATTTGAAGAAATTTGGAAGATGGTTAGATAACATCTTGCCTAACGAACAAGAACAATCTGAGTCACAAGAGCTAAAGTTACAAGATGAAGAATTTAATCCAGAAAGAGATTTGGAGGAGCTAGAAAGGTTATTGGCAGAAGAGTCAGATGAAGAACAAGAACAAGCTGAATTGCAAGAACCAAGTTGTGGTTTGACCATTACCACAACATGGCCCCCTGTATTTCCGGTTTGTGTTTCGAAGCATGGGGTGACGACTCCAACTTTGGAGAAAGTTCTGAAGCGCGATCCATTTCTGATTAGTATCCAACCGGTTCCAACCCTTGTCAAGATTTTTGGGTTTTATGAATTCAAGCTCGTTTGGCCAATTTTTGAAGCAAAGAGCCAAATTTTACAAATTGGTCCAAAGAAAATATTCAATGCAACGGATGGATGGGCATTGAGTTTATTAGAAGTTTATTAAGTTGAGAGTCCAGCTCAAGACTCGCACAAAAAGAAGAGCTTGCGGGAGGCAACCCGTCATTAGAGTTTGCTTTTCTTTTTCATTTTTCTAACTTCTAGTATTTAGGGATAATTTAGGAATTTTAATTTTTATGTTTGTTTTCCTTTTTATTACGTGGTAGCTGTTAAGATTACACTTTAACAATATCATAATCCTTGAAATCAACTTTCAATGACAACTCTATTCAGATAACACTATCATAAATCAGTGTACATATTTAACACAAAATATCAGGTATTTAATACATATTAACATTTTAAGTAATAATATTTTTCTTAAGATTATCATGTAACCATATCTGGTTCAAATAGGGTATATTATCAAATAGAAATTTAGCACATATTCTGGAAAATAAGCAACTAATTCACGTATAACCTTTCAACAATACTTGTATTAAAATATTGTTCACGAAAGTAACTATGTACTCACTTGATTTAGGTGGAAGACTCACAGGAAAGTCAGCTCTTTGACTGACACTTCAAATTTCCATTTAAAACACCTAAATATCAATATTACTAAGCTTTAGTATTCGTTCCTATTTATAAAGTTTAATCGTTACAATGTTTTTCTCAGATTTATCAATAATCCCAAAAGAATATTGACTTATAGCTGATAAGGAACAACCATGTAAGATCATATCGGAGGTAGGATCTGTTTGGTATACAAAGTACACTATTTGGAAAACCCACTTTAAACACCTCACAAATGTAGCCTAAACATCACTCCCGTAAATAGATCGATCACTATAATGACTGGTATTATTGATAAATCTTATTTATAAGTTCATAATAACAACTACGAACATAAACATAAGTTATACTTAAAGTACGATAAGAATAACTCAACTTACAAGTTGTTTAGCGAAAAATTGGAAAGTCACGGATAAAACTTCGACTCCGAAACTTCTTTTTTTCGGGCTCTCTGACGTCGCAGAACCTAGCTAAAGTACTTTAATAACTTAAGAAAAATCGGGCATGGAATGGAAGCATATCTACAAAGAATTTGGAGAAATTTTGAGCAAGAATGAACCAAATTTGAACTTGGTATTTATAGGATGTTGAACACAGGGCGCGTCGTGCCTTCTATAGGGAGCGTCGCGTCCCTAGAGTAGTGCCCAAGTTTCGCTCGCATCTTCCACATACGAGCTCCATTTTTTACATTCTTTATATCCTTGACTTCATATCGACGAGTACTACAACTTTCATTTGGACTCTGCGTGGTAATTGTCGTTCTATTTCAAATTTACAAATTTGTATAGATTTCGCCGCACCTCAAGCGTAGGGACCAAGTTTCGCTCATATCTTTCGTATACGAGCTCCATTCTCGATGTTCTCTATATCGACGTATTTGTATTTTCACAGACATCAACTTTCGTTTAGATAGTTTTGTCTAACGAGTGGCCGGTCTTTATTTCATACTCTGTGACACATATTATTGTACTGTGTCATCACGAAAAATAATACCTTCCTCATACGAAGTCCGATTTGGACGTTCTTTATATCCACGTGCTTGGAGTTACGGTCTCTGCGACTTTTGTTTAGATTATTTATCCTCAATAATCTTTTATTTTTACAATTTATTTTATTGCTTAAAGATAAATTTTATATTAATGTTTTCTACAAATATTATATAATCTTAATATTTGTTCACATAAAGTGTATACGATAAATATTTATTAGCTCGTAATGTGTTTGAAGAACAATTATTGTATCCAACGATTTTAATTCTTCGATAAAATGTATAATTATTATTATTATACCTTAAACTTCTAAACCGGATTTACGTGCGTATATGATTGCACCACATCCACTGGAGTTTCCTCACTATCGTTTTATGTTACTCTGATGTCTTGTTTTGAAAACTAAATTTGAAACTATGATGATCTTTTTATGAAATGGATTTTGGTTGGTTTGATTTAGGGTTAATATCAAAAAAGCCATAAGTTTTACACCCCGATTCTAAATTAGCCCTAAATGGATTTTTTGTTTCTAATTAGCCATTATGTATGTGTTGACTTTTTCCTCAAGCCCTGTTAGCCAGTTTCAGCCGGTTACCCCTTAATTACAAATAGGGTTTTTACCGTTAGAACCCCATTTAATAAACAAAATTATTATAAATGTATAATAATTAAACAAAATTTACAATATAATTTACCTTATGCTGATCGTAAATAACCACAAGACCCCTACCACAATCAAGGTCAAGATCAGCAACTAACAACTCACTAAACCAAGTCCAATTATCTTTGTTCTCTACATCAGTCACTGCCCATGCTATTGGATATACATGATTGTCTGCATCTCTTCCAATAATAGTCAAAAGTTCTCCTTTCATCTGACCCTTTAGGAAACAACCATCCAAACCTATCACATGTCTGCAACCCCTATTCCAACCACCCTTAAAAGCCTTTAAGCACACATAAAACCTTTTGAAATAGTTCATGCCATTTGCATTAGAATCTACTCCCACTTTACAAGTGCTCCCTGGGTTAGACCTGAGGATTTCTGCAGCATAGTCCCATACCTTTGCATAATGTTCTTATAACTTACCTTCTATCATCTCTCTTGCCTTTGTCCTAGCCCTATGACATTGCCCCTTAGATACATCTAATGAAAACATCCTAAGTACATCTTCCTTCATCTCAGTTAATGTCATATTTGGCTTCATAATAATATCCTTCAGGTAATGTTTGGCTAACCAGTTGCAACTAACCAAAGTTCCAAAATTATAATTTCTAGCACATAGATGTATGTCACATATAGATTTAATCTGAAATGTTCGTTCATTATACTTCCAAGCAGCATAAACTCTAAAGGGACATGGGTCTTTTATATATATATATATATATATATATATATATATATATATATATATATATATATATATATATATATATATATATATATATTCCCACACCTAACAATAACTCTATGCCTATCACTCTTCATAAACCATAACTGATATCCATTAGCTACTGCATAGTTAGTTAATGCAAACCTGAGTTGAGAAGGGGACTCGTAACACTCTCCCACTATAGGCTTCATTTGTTTCCAATGGATGTCTGGATCATGAACCCTTTACTCTACACCCACTTCACCATCATTTTGATCATCAATATGACCATGTTGTGGATCCTTAACACCAGCTTCCCGATCATCATCTCCCATTCCATCAAGAGTCCTCCTTAGCATATTTTCATCACATAATATGTTAAGGAATGGGTCATCAGATAGGTTTGAGGTTGGTTTAAAGATCTCTGGTGCAAAATCCAGGAAAGAGAAATTTATGAGATCATCATTTGAGTCCTCGTCCCTTACATAAACCTTTTTAGGCCCTTTCACCTTTTTAGTTCCAGATGATGAAGCCATTTGTTCAAGATGAAAAATTAAACTTGTAAGTGACACTATGGAACTCGATTATAGAAGATAAGAACACACATACACATCAATTTCTTATTGGCACCCCACATACCTTTCTACTTCAGTGTCTTTCAACTTCAAAATAGAAGTTTTTTGCATGCAACAATGGTGTAAGAAACCCTTTTCAACCCCTTCTTCTTCCTAAGACCAACTACATGAAACCCTTTTTTGATGCAAGACGTTTTTGTGAAAGGTGATGTTTGGTGGTGTACGAACGATTTTTCAAAGATCGAGTAGTATAGGAGAGTGGTGACTGGCTGCGTACCTTAACCTGTTGTTAACCGGTTGATAATACGATTTTGAAACGTGGTCACAACTATTTAGGCTAACTAGAAACAAAAAATCCATTTAGGGTTAATTTAGAATCGGGGTTTAAACTTATGGCTTTTATGGTATTAACCCTTTGATTTATGTAAAAAGAAAATTTCACTCTATATTTTGGGGACATTACAATAATACTTCACCTTGATGCACTTAACAAACTCTTCCCAAGACATATTAGCCTCCGAATCATCTCCCAAAGTCTAACATACTCTTTTCCACCATATAAGGGTTTGAACTTTAAGCACTTGAGAAGCATAAATAACTTTTTGGTCATCACAACAACCACTAGCTATGAGAACTCGATTGGTCTCAATGATCCAATTCATAATCTTTTTTAGATCACGACTCCCTTATACCCACTAAGATTGCATGCCATAAATGACTTAAAAGAACATCCCTTCATTGAATTTGCTTGAGAGCGAGCAACATGAAATAACTCTTTGGTTCGCAATACACCCCAACATATTGTGCACTGTAAAGCCCGCAGATTCGGGTTGGTCAATTTAGAGACAGTAAGCGTTAAAAATGACTTTTTGATAGAAGATTATTTAGAATAAATAATCTTAACCAAAGTATAGTATATGTCACAAGGATTTCGTACATATAAAGAACGTTGAAATCCGACTTATAACGAAGAAGTTATGACACGTCGAAGTTTTGTGACAAAACCGGCATGGCGCCGCGTAACGTAAAATTTGAATTTTTTATAAACTACTTTTTAGCCTTAGAGATATAAACGAAAGTTGTAGTATACGTTAAACCAAGAATGTACATAAAAAGAACATCCAAATATGACTTCGTTTGAGGAAGTTATTCTTTTTCTAAGATTTAGCGTAACAGTACACAGTCCGGAAATCGAATTTTAGATCGATTAATTTTTAGCCGACACAACCTAAACGAGAATTGAAGATCTTGTTAATAAGAACTCAACGATATAAAAACAGATGAAAACGAACGTCAGATAACAAAGTTATGAATTTTTAACGGACTTTATCTGTCTAAGTCTGTTAAAATATAACTTTAAAAAAGATTTTATCTGTCTAAGCCTGTTAAAACATAACTTTAAAAATAAAGTCAAAATTAGTCGACGGAGTCTAAATGAAAGTTGTAGATCACGTCGCTACCTACGCGTGGATATAAAGAACGTAAAAAACGGAGCTCGTATGCGAAAGTTACGAAATTTAGAAGATAATTAATGTTTAGGATTACCAGCAAGTGACACGTGGCGAGATCTCAGACCCACCTTCTTCCCCACGGCTTCACATGCGATGCTGACACGTTTCTTGATTACGCCCCACATAGCTCTATGTACGCCCATCGTACCCTTGTTTACGCCCAGCGTACACAAGAGCTGGCAACCTATAAATAGGTAGCGTTTCTCCTTATTTCTCCATACCAATTCACTCCAACTCTCTCCCAAACACCTCCAAACCCTCAAGGTTTGTCCCTAGCACCTCTTAGGTGTTAGAGGCGAGTCCCGGAGCGCTAGAAGGCTCTAAGAAGAAGAGCTTTCGACTCAGAAGTTTTCCCCGCGCAGAGCCCGGTTCCTCGTTAAACTCCATTGTAAGTGAGTTATGCTTACCCTACTTTAAGTATAACTTATGTTTAAGTTCATTATCGTTATTATGAACCTATAAACAAGATTTATCAGGGATTCAAATTCGTTATACTTATTGATCTACTTACAGGAGAGGTGTCTAGAATGGTCACGTTGGGTTTGGTTGTTGGATTTCAGAAAAGCTATATGCCGAAATGGTCCTGCCTCCCAACTGTCATGCCTGGCTGATCCTTACTTGATAGATCATGAAAGTAGACTTTGAATTAATGATGAATCTAGACTAATAATTAGTCTCAATAAATATTAAATTAGAATCTAGTGATAAAATGCTAGGTTTCGTCGAAGGAAAAGACGATTGTTAGAAGCGAAGCGCTGCCCGAATTTCGAGTCATCACTTTAACAAGTGAGTGCATAGTCCCTTTCATGAACATGATTTTAATACTTAATGAAAGTGTTAAATATATGATGAAATTTTATATGCGATTTATATGATTATTATCTGGCAATATGTGTTATATGTATATTTGAAGATATACGCTATGCGAACCAGACATGGTTCTATATGTGTTGAGATGTATTTACACGATAATAATAATAGAAGTATTATAAACGAGAAGATGAGTGTATGTTAATACTTAATACTCTGTATAAAATATTACGCTAAATCAAGATAGTGTTGCCATAACAAAGTTAGTATTGAAAGTTGATTATAAGCATTGTAGGCTTGCTTAGTGATGGAATAAGACTTAAAAGAGATGCTTAGTTCAATTAAGTTGGATATTGGGTAGTATCTTATTAAGGGTACGTGTGTGATCAGAATAGAGAATATAAACTCTGTTCGAGGAGATTGATGGATTATGTTCTACATACAAAAGTACTTTCTATGTACCAAGTCTTTTTCAAAGCTCTGTGTCTTAGGTAATGCTTGTGTCGGGGTATTATTATGTTCTAGGGTACGATTCCTACTCATACCAGGGTACTATAATGTTCCAGAAGTACTGTCATGTAAAAAGTCCTTCTTTTTGACACTATTGTGTGTCGGGGTACGGGAGCGTACGACGTTACTTTATTAGTATTTCCCCCATACTTGTTATTTTGAAGAGCTTTGGAGTCATCGTTTCTTTTATGAAGTGATCGGACAAGCTTCATGTGTCAGTGTTTCCTTTCACGAAGTAATTGAAGGAACTGCGTACACTGCCTAATAGAGTGTGTCAGTAATAGAACACTATCAGGTATGTCTGATGTTGTACTGCCGGATATGGTTAGTCTGGGGGTAAAATACCTCACGGTGTCAAACCAATGCTAGGCAAAGTTTGATGTTATATTTTCGGATAGGGTGAGTTTGGGGTAAAATACCTCACGATGTCAGACCACTCCTAGGCACAGTTATCTAGATAACCATCCCTGACTTAATTATCTTGTTGTTTTACGAACGGAGGTTCGTGGTGAAACTTATTCCATTCCCCTCATTTGATGTATTTATTAATCCTCGTTTGCTGCCAAGGAATTTCCGAAGCAGCGTCGTCAGTTTGTTGTTCATATTGATCCTTTAGGCTAGATCTTGTAAGATCATTATATAGGATCTATACGTGGGAATCGACGGGATGGACAAATTGTTTTAGCGATATGATATATCTGTGTTAATGATAATAGTTGGATTTGCAGGTTTGAGTTATACATTATTATCACATTGTGGGATTGAAATCCTTATGTACTCACCAGGTTTCCGAACCTGACCCACTTCGTTTATTGTATCACAGGTGGCTATATGAAAGATACATTCTGCTGAGAGATTCAAGATATATTAGGCCACTAGTTTAATTACTATAAGACTTGTAATATTTCGTTATGCTTATGTTTCTATATTGACGATGACATCCCAATCTTTTAATATAAATAAAATTCATTTCTTCGGAAATGCTTTGATAATATCATTATCATGTTTTATGGGAACAAATTCCGCAACACATCTCAAAAATGATACTCTGATTTTTAAATAAGCATAAAGAAATCGGTCTTTTCTGGCCGTGAAAATGGGGATGTCACATGCACCAATAACAGATGACACACCCCTGACAGATGGTTCACCCGTAATAGACGGTGCAACCTTAGGGATCTATAGAGGTGGTTGAACAAGTGATATCAACTGTTCATCAAGCAGTCTATTCATTTCTTGACGGTTCTCTTCTTTCATCTCCTATAGAAGCCTCTTTATAACTTCCATAGTAATTGGTTGGGGATTACCTCTCGGTATGGAATTCCATTCACTTTTTTGCGGATAAACACCGCTTCTAGTACGAACCATTACTGAAAACATAAACCACTAGCATGAATACACTAATTCATGCAATATATAACAAATAAAAATCACAAAAATATTCAAGGTAATGATCCTAAACACTCTTGTTCTTTCTTTATCTCACACAGTTTAAGTCTAGGTAAGGACAATCCAACCTAATTTTCTCAAATTGTGGCTCTGATACCAATTGTAACGACCCATAATTTTCACAACATTTTTAACAAAGATTTTCTAGAAAATATTAGAGTATTTAACATCATTTATAAACTGAGAGTTTCAAAAAGACTTCAAAAGTATTTCCAGAAAACAAGTATTGTCGTATCAACCATATCTTAACCACGGTCAAAACAACAACAAATAAAGCATAAAACAAATGGGAAAATGCTACTGTAGCACAATTAACTTTTGGGTTTGGTCGGATTTGACCAACTATGTTATTTTTTTACACAATAGACCATTAATGTTTTACTGGAACTGTCAATTACACCAGTGTGACCGATTTTACAAGGTTTCCCAGTTTCACATCCTACCTGGCATCCGACGTGTAGGGGAAGCTAATTGGAAATTGCCACGTTTTTTCCACGTTGACTCCACGTCAACCCCCCTTATACAAAAAACTTAAAACCCGTAAATGGAACACCCTCGCCTTCAATCTTTCCATTATCGTGTAAGCTTTTCTCGAGCACAGATCCAAAGCAATGTCACGATCCTCGATCTCTTCTTCCATAAACCCTCCCATCCATATCGGTAACTTTAGGGAGTTAAATGAGATGAAGACTTATGGGTGCGACAAGCTGGCGAAGGAACGTACGAGCTGGAAATATCACAACTTGGGAAGGCGGTTCTGGAACTGTCGTAACAGTTTGGTAAGCTCTCATGGTTGCGATTCTTGTAATCTTCAATAATCATACGATTTGTAGCATTTATGAAGTTTAGATAAACCTAAGAAAACCCTAGAAGTGTAATCTCGTTGATTTTTGTGAAAATGTTGAAAGGAATGATTTGTTTGTAGCATTTATTTAGTGTATATAACTCTAAGATCTCGTACGATTTGACACTGGTGTATATTTCAGACAACATTAAAAAGTTGTGATTACTTCTTCTGTAAAGACGATGAACTGCCTGAGGGGTACTACAAGAACCTTATCAGGACATTAAAGTAGCACGTAGAATCAAAGGAGGACTTGGCTGAACTGGTCAGCCTTAGGAAGAAGGTTGTGGAGTTGGAGTTTCTGGTTTCAAAAGAAAAGTCAGTTGTTGACAAGCTTGAGAAGAAGGTAACAAAGGAGAAGAAAGCTATGGTGATGCTTAACAACAAACTGGATGCTTCCATGCAGCAAAATTGCATGTGTAAAAGTTCTGGTTGTAATCATTCTCTTGGTTGTTGCACTTTAATGCTTTAAGTAGAAGGGAATATTGAATTAAGTGGGGGTAGTGTGTTTGGGTATATGTAGTTGTCTTTTGGTCGTTGATGTAATTGGCTTTTGGTGTTTATGTACTAGTGTTGGCACAACCATAGTATGTTGGTTGTAGATCCCAACATTTAGCAGCTTATTTTGGAAGCTGCCAAGACCCATATGTATGGGCATTTTTGTAATTTTTACCTAATATAACGACAACTGCTTCTTTATTTAATAAATTTCATGGATCAAGTATATTGTTTAATTTTTGTGTGGACCACTATCTCTTTGTCAACTGCGGACCACTATCTCTTTATTACCTAATCGCCGACTTGTCACATCCACAAGTCTTCAGCTCATTTGACTCCCTAAAGTTACCGATCTGGATGGAAGGGTTTCTGGAAGAAGATATCGAGGATCGCGACATTACTTTGGATATGTGCTCGAGAGAAGCTTACATGATAATGGTAAGATTGAAGGTGAGGGTGTTCCATTTACGAGTTTTAAGTTTTTTTATAAGGGGGAGTTGACGTCGAGTCAACGTGGAAAAAACGTGGTTGTTTCCAATTAGCTTCCCTTACACGTCGGATGTCAGGTAGGATGTGAAACCGAGAAACCTTCTAAAATCAGTCAGACTGATGTAACTGACAGTTACAATAAAACATTAATGGTCTATTGTGCAAAAAAATAACATAGTTGGTCAAATCGGATCAAACCCAAAAGTTAATTGTGCTACAATAGCATTTTCCCAAAACAAAAACCCATTCCATGTTCTTGATGCTTCTAAATCCACACTCTTTAAGGCTGGTAGATGACCCCGAAATACATCGAAACAACATATATCAAACAACAAGTCTGGTGAGTTATAAAATAACATAACATACATAAAATTATTTCTTATTTCACATACTTCCCATATCTAACTAGTCACTTAAGTGACTATGAATCTCTACTCTTATCGGTAAGCAGTTAACCAATCCTTGTCATCTCTACAGTTTCCATGAAAAATATCTAGATAAGCTTCCTTCTTGGATCCCTATCTTTTATTCCATGCATACATTTGCGTATAATATCATAACAAACATAACATTCACATCATCTCATTTGGACAAAACATTAACATAACACATTTTATCCAACATGTCACTATCTGATAAAGATTTAATATACTTTCACATATCCGTCTACTCAAACTTTAACATCAAATCTATCTCACAAAATCATACTCTAAAGGAAATTATAATTCACCACTTTGAACATAATAGCAATCTACTTCCAAACTTCTTCAAAACTTCCTTTGGAAAACTTTAACTCCTCATTGGCCACAACCTATATTGTTGCCACATTAAGATCCTTTAAACGTGTATTGAAAAAATTAAGATGTTAATAGAGATTTTAGCCAAAAATCTCATACTTTAGGTAAAACTTTGCTTTGACAATTTTTGTCAAATTACTTGTCAAACTACTCAAATTTAACTTCTCGACACTTAATCTATCATGTTCTTTAACACCTACATACCATTTCATGATTTTACCAAAACTAACATGGATTCAACCATGGAATCTCCATAAAAACTTTGTATTAAGATCCTAAACACTTTATTACACATCAATAACAAGCTATCTAGGAGTAATATTGCACATCCAACTCAAACCCCAAAACACCATTAAAGCCTTAAAATCTTGAAAGAAGAAGAAGAATAAGCTACCTTTAGAAGTTGATGAAGATCAATCCATGCTATCTTCCCTCTTGATCACCACCCAAACTTTCCTTCTTCCTCTAAATCTTCAGAGATTTCCTCTCTAAGGGTTGGGAGTGTTTTTGAGCAAGAATGAGTCCTAACTGATCTATAACTTGCTCTTCAAACCGCGTCGCAGTAAGCCTCTTACAGAGCCATGGTACCTTAAGTGAACCTGCGATCCCTCCAATTCACGCCACGCCGACAATTCCACAATGGCGTCCTACTTTCGCCACCACGCCATGGTACAAATATATCATGTTGCGGTGCAAAGTACATTACCCTCGACTTACGTCAAAAACTTACCCAAATCACCGCCTCAGCCACCACGTCGTGGCACCTTGTCCACCACGTTGTGGTGGAGCCGTAATCATGTTTTCCATCTCTTTTTAAGGCATTTCTTTACCCATTTCTTACACCTATCAAATTCAACTCATTCTCCATACATAATACCATATTTCCATTACTTCAAACATCTAAGAAATACATAAAAAGGTATTTAATAGCATTCTACAATTCAAATATTGTCACAAAGACCAAAATGCCCTTAAACACCAAAATTACAATCTAAAATACTTATACCAAAAATTCTAGGTTCTTACAATAATGATCCCAGAATGCCTCATAAGTCACAAGAAATCCATATCTTTCTAGCGGTTGAGACACTCTACTAGATCTATGAACTTTTTGTGTTTTTCATGATGCATTTGAAACCATTTCTAGGGACTCATCAAGCATATTTATAATTGCTTTTTAAAGGTATTGTATTTTGTGGTTCTATAATTAATTTAAGATATATGATGCTCCTACTTGCTTCTTGTAACAAGACATTTCTCTCTAGAAACTTTGTGCTCCAAGAGACAAACGCTTCTTGACAGTGTTGTAGATGTATTATTCCATTGTTTCCTTTGGGTACCCCACAAAAAATAATTGTTGGTCCTAGAATTATACTTTTTAGAAGTCTCACACTTCACATGAGCTTCAAAACCTCAGATCTTCAAGTAAGAAAATCTAGGTGCTCACTCATTCCATAACTAGTATGGTGTCTTATTCACCTTCTTGGTTAGAACCATATTGAGAATGTATGCTACATAATCCAAGTCATAACCTCAAAAGGTTAATAGAATAATGGTTCGACTCATCATATATTGGACGATATGAAGTAAGGTAAGATTCCTTTGCTCGAACACTCCATTAATTTGTGGTGTTCTAGATGGAGTGAATTGTGAGATAATACCACAATTCATTAGATGGTATAGGAAGTCTAACCTCATGTACTCACAACCACAATTAGGTCGAATGCATTGCATGATATTATCGTGCTAATGTTCTACTTTATTTTGAAAATCTTTGAATATTTTCAAAAGCTTCTTGATATTGCCGAAGCAAGTAAACATAACCATATCTATTAAAGTCATCAATAATGAAATGAAGTAATTATATCCATCTCTAGCAGATATTCTAATATGTCTACAAACATATGTATGTATGTGTCCAAATACATCTTTGAACCTTTCATCGATAACAAAGAATGAAACCATTGTCGCTTTCCACATAAACATGATTCACATAAATCAAATAACTCTAGACCAATCGAGTTTCCATTTTTTCTAGTCTCTTTAAGTTTTCTTCTCCACCCAAGGATGTCAGACGTTGAATTTACACTCCAAGTGATAAAATCAATTTATCATACAAGGTCATAAAATTATTCTATGATATATATATATATATATATATATATATATATATATATATATAGAGAGAGAGAGAGAGAGAGAGAGCTAGGTTCAAGTATTCTAACTAATTATTGTGCGGATGTGTGGACAATGTTATTCTATGAAATTTACTAAGAGAATAAGTTATTTAGCAATGCGAATACGTTCAACCTTACAAAAATATCGTCATTTTCATGCATTCTCACTAATTATTATTTATTTTTGTTCTCACACATCGTTTTTCACTCATTATCATTCTGACAGAATACGACCCAATAAATATTCTGACAACATTCTGACAGAAATGAGAATAATAATAATAAGTGTATAATAACCTTATAGACGATTTAATTAGTGAGAATGTGTGTTAATGACAATAGTTTTGTAAGATTGAACGTATTTATATTATCAAACAACATATTTTCTTTATCATTCTCAAAGAATAACATTGTCCATACGTCCGCACAATAATTAGTTAGAATAGAATAACCTAAGCCTATATATATATATATATATATATATATATATATATATATATATATATATATATATATATATATATATATATATATATATATTCCTCAAATATTTTGATCTTGAAATACCATTGGTACATTGTGTGATGAAAACAATTAGTAACCATGAACTAAAAAGAACATGATACACATATATGGTGACCCTTTTAATGATGGGGTCAACAGAGTTAACATTAGCATATATGATAACTAAACTTGCGAACTCAATGATTTATTCCTTATGGTTTGCTAAAACCGATTTATAGATATCGTAGGTAATGAACAAGATCTGGTTGTTACCATCTATGCTAACTACTAGTAACATGATGCTCCTATATTTCCCCTTCAGTTAATGATCAATGGGCGCACACACCTAATAAGTTATTGAATATGTAAATTATTTGTGTTAAAATGATAATTATAAATATGAAAATGATCACTCGAACGTCACAATGAAAGTTAAGCTTACTCCACAACAAACAGTGAAAATAAGTTCTCAAACCGACTTTATCTTGATGTGTGCCATGGTGTTAGGATTTACTTCCTACTATTTATGATAATACAATGTAAATTTGGCAAATGAATCATCTAGGCTCCCCTCAAAATATAAAGTGCATATAATTTTGTCTGCTAAGCTTAAGAGTTATGAATAGTAACTTTGAATTGGCAATTGAAATCTCAGGAGATTTTTATTCCCTAATATACTATATTGCTATCATACTTCACTTCTTTCATTATATGACCAACATTTTTTGTTGGCTCGACGATGATTTTAATGCAACTAATTTTTGAACAAGTGTTTTCATCAACAAAGTTCCAATCTTGGAAAAGTCTAATACTTGGAACTAGGGTAACCTTGATCCTCTTTTATAGTTTCAAAACAACATATTGCCTCTTACACATCTTTCACATGTTTTTTTTTTCATTTTAATCTCAAACCCTCTTCAACACATTTCAATCCAAGAGATAACTTCATATATAATTTTCTATTGAACTATTGTAGGTATATGGCACATGATGTTGACTTATTCCGGAATAATGGTGTAAATGTAAAAACAAGGTTTGACAAGGGTGATGGAGACATATTTTTGAGTTCTTCTTTTTATATCAATGTCATATACACATAAAATATCGTAATGACTCTTCATGAAGATTTTCCACGTCACTAAAAAATGAATGCATGGGTCAAGAACAACCGATTTTCCATATACGTGGTTGTCTTCGAAACCTAACTGATTTTCACACGATTAATTTCCTACAACATATCTATTTAGAAGGATAGGGCCATTAACGAGAAATGATGTTACAATATTTGAATAAAAAACATGAATAATATTTAGCAAGTGGTTGACATCACCATCGTCAATTAGCTTGATAATATATTTCAATTATGGAGATTCGAAAGATAAACATATGTTTCTATATGCTAAACATTGTTGGATTAATCGGTTTGATTCAAACAAGAAGTCTTTGTTGAAGGGGAAAATAGGAAAGTTTCTTTTTATTAGTTTTAAGTCTTATTACCTGAATGTTTATGAGTTCATTTAGGTTTCTAATTGTTTTAGTATAAATGGGAGATGCGTTTTTGTTTATTGTATGTAGTAATTATCTTTTGCTTATTAATAAAAAGCTTTTGACACATAACTTTTTCTTCCATATATTTTTGTCCCCATTTGTTGTTATTTTCCTCCTGTTCATCCCTTTTCTTAAGCATGAACGTTTCTTTGTTTTACACTTGGTATCAGAGTGAATGTTGAAGAGGGCTGGTTTGAGAGTCGACTTTTAAAAGGGGAGGACCCTTGGGGTGCGGGGTTCCCATCACAACGGAAGCGCATGTGGGTTGACTGGTTTTAGACGACTTGATGGTCGATATTAGCAGCTTGTTTGGCTGCTAATATGGGTCACAATCGAGATTGTTTATGGAGGCGACAATGTTACGGTCGGGAGTTGTCGTGATGGATAGGGGGAGTACTGTTCAGGACGACGGGGGCGACCGGTGATGAACATAGACGGTTCGTCGTAGGGGGATACGAACCGAGATCCGTGAAAAGCGGACAGGAAGGATCCGTCAAAGCAGGTGGCTTTGGATTCAGTTCATTTGGCAGGTTGAAAGGAAACGGTGAAGCAGGTGGCTTTGTTTTCTTGGTCGGTGGAGATGTCTCTTTGAACAAAGGTGATCGAAACAAAGGAAAATATTGGAGAAACAACACGGTGTGAACATTATGGCCTTGAAATTCAAATCAGATGGCTTTGGATGTGGCCAAGGAAGTGGTCATTGATCTGGGAAAAGTCGAGATGGTAATAAACGTGTCCAGTAGGATGCCATGTTACATGTTACGTGTGTTGTGAACAATAAAAAGGGGGTTCGGAGAAGACTTTGGATGTAACCGAGGTGAAGGTCGGATGTCCGGGAAAGCTCGAGAATCAAAATGGTTTGAAAATAATGCGATTAAACGATGATGTGAATGAGTGGTATGACCACACCGATTAATGGGGTGATTGTTGGATTAATCAGTTTGATTCAAACAAGAAGTGTTAGTTGAAGGGGCAAAATATGAAAGCTTCTTTTTATTAGTTTTAAGTCTTATTACTTGAATGTTTCTAAGTCCAATTAGGGAGTTGTGTTTTTTTTATTGTATGCAATAATTTTCTTTTGTTTATTAATAAAAATCTTTTGACACATAACATTTTCCTCCATATATTTTTGTCCCTATTCGTTGTTATTTTTCTCATGTTCAACCCTTTTCTTAAGCATCAAGGTTTCTTTGTTTTACAAACAAAACTTACTAATCAAATCCAACAACCGAGAAAAGTAGGGGGTGAGCAAACCCAAACCAAGAAACCGAGAAACCAAAAAAACCGAAACTGAAGCAAAACTGACAGTTAGGGTTTGCATTTTTTAAAAATCGAAAAATCGGGTTCATTTTCGGTTTTTACCTAGAAACCGACCCATCCAAACAGGGAAATCGTCCTATAATTAAAACCGACAAACCGCCCCAAGAACCGACTCATCCAACCCGCGAAACCGACCCATACTTGATTGTGTTTTGGTTGTAACAGACTATTTTGGGCTTTGGTTGTAACTTGTAATAAACTATTTGGTTGTAAGACTCATGTTTTTTGAAGTATTTAACTTCAATTTGGTGTTTTTTGAAGTATTTAACTTCTTGCTTATTTATGGAAAATGGGTTTAAACCCAAAACCCATGGGTTTAAACCTAGAACCCGTGAGTGTATGGGTTGAACCCAAGAAACAGAAAAACTGTCCAAACCGACCTCATAACCCCAAAAACCGAACCGATAAAAAACCGATCCTATTGGTTTTTGAAAACTAGAAACCGACCATTTATGGGTTGGGTTGAGTTTGAGTCCAAAACCGACCCAAACCGATCCATGTACAGCCCTAAAGAAAAGCTTATGTCTAATGTCAAATTTATACAATAATCCATCGCTTATGAAGTCATGTACTGCTTAACGCCATTGAGTGGCTACCACCAATGTTTCAAAAACCGGTTTGAACCGGCCGGTCGAACCGGTTGGACCGGGAATCGGGGAAGGGAGCGGTTCAACTGTGACATCCCCATTTTCACGGCCAGAAAAGACCGATTTTGTTTATGCTTGTTTGAAAATCAGAGTAACCTTTTAAATAAAAGAGTTGCGGAATTTGTCCCAATACAAAAATATGATAAAGATTTATCAAAAGCATTTCCATAAAAATGTATTTCATTAAAACCCTCGGGATGTCATGTTCGATACAGATCAAAAGCATAAATAGTACAATATAAGTCTTACTACATTTATTCATATCTACAGGCCTATATCCGTAATCTCTCATCCCAAACATCATATCTATGCTCGTGCACCACTACCTGTAATACAAGAAACTGAGTGGATCAGGCTTGGGAGCCTGGTGAGCACATAGGGTTTTCAACCCACAATAAATAAGTTTATTAATTTCATCAACCAACAATAACTCGATTACCCGTTCCCGTTATCCTCACTTTACGTCCCTAAACACCTATTATAAGGGACCTAGCCTAAGGATCATCATCGGGATGGACACTACTCCTAAGGGGGTTCCTCAGCAATCAATGTCCTAAAGGCAACCATGAGGGGGATGGAGTACACCGGTGAGCACATCGTTCACAAACACCTACAGGTTTCGAGCCTGCTAGCGTTCCACTAGACTGTCTAGAAGAGTCCGTGGTCGTCATCCATACTCCGCTAGATGACAGAATCAACAATAACAACATCGAGGCCTCTCATCATTTTATCACACATCGTCTATTACATCTACCCATGTTTTACCCCAACATTTTTGTAGATATAAAATACATATACAGTTTAAATCATTTAAAACATGTATAAAAATCTTTCATCAGCATAGACAGCAAGTATTCAGACAATATGCACACATAGCACGTAATTTATATTAAATACTTCATATCTATGTGTAAGATGAAAGTGAATATGCACTCACTTGAGAAGGTGGTGACTCGGAACTCGGACAACGCTTCGTTATCTCAAAATAAGTTTTCCCTTGACAAAACTTAGTATCAATACCACTAGGGTTTAGTCTAACGTTAACCGTGACTAATTAATAGTCTAGCAATTATTATTATTATATAAGCGTTAAACAACACTCTATATAACTCATAATAATAGCCCAAATAATTATTTTAAGGACCTAATAACATTACTATAATTATTTAAAAGCTATATTAAAAATAGCGTAGGCGTAGCTCACTTACAGCGGGTTTTTTTGAAAACCGGGTTTCGCTTGGAGCAGCGTTTCCGAACCGAAAGACCCTTTTTCTCGGGACTCCGGGAGCCTCGGGGCTTCCTTCGGGTGCTAGGGGGTTAACCTAGACTTTAGGGGGGGTTAAGATAGTCTACAGAGAGAAAGAAGTTAGAGAGAGAAGGAGATTTGTGTGAAAAACTCGGAGGATCTCGCAGCTATTTATAGGCCGGAGCTGTTGGGAACGTGTTGCGCTCCTCGGACCTGCGCGGGGCGCTCCTCGGACGCATGGCGTTCAGTAGGTCTACGCAGGGCGTAGCCTCGGATAAGGTCAACAGATGGCACGCTTCGGATAGGGCGATGTGGAGCTTCCGAGACCAAGTGAATCCGAACGCGGGGCGTTCCTTCTACGCGGCGCGTATGCGAAGTGCGACGTGTCCTTATCGGATGCGAGACCGTGGGGAGCAAGGGAAGGCTGGGATCGTGCCACGTCATCGCATCTCGCAAATTCACTTTCCAACTTCTAAAAATCATAACTTTGGCATACGAGCTCCGTTTTCGACGTTCTTTATATCCACGCGTAAGCGGGACCGTACTCTACAACTTTCGTTTAGACTCCGTCGGCTAATTTTGACTTTATTTTAAAAGTTATATTTTTAACAGGCCGGGACAAGATTTGTCCGTTAAGATCTCATAACTTCTTCATCCGACGTCCATTTTCGTCTGTCTTTTTATCGTTATGCTACTATTAACGAGATATTCGAATCTCGTTTAGGTTGTGTCGGCTAAAAACCGCTCGATCTAATATTCGAAATTCGGGCTGTACACTGTTAAGCCGAAACTTCGAAAAATCATAACTTCTTCATACGAAGTCAGATTTGGGCGTTCTATTTATGGACGCTCTCGGTTTAACGTTTTCTACGAATTTCGTTTAGATCGCTAAGGCTAAGAGTCGCTCTATCGTAAATTCACTATTTACGTTTCCCGGTGTCGTGCCGGTTCCGTCGCGAAACTTCGACGGGTCATAACTTCTTCGTTATAACTCGGATTTCGGCGTTATTTATATCCCTAGAATCCTTGTTTCGACCACTAAAAATTTATGTAGAGATATCGGGCTTATCTCACACTTTAATTTTGACGCTTATTTTTATTCCTTATTTATTTCACATTTATAAATGAATAATAAGCGTATAAATTCACATAATTCATATAATTCACATAATACTCAAATATTTCATCTTTATTACTTCAAAAAGAGTTACAATAGTTGACCTAGACTATTACATCGTCTAAAAATGCTTAGCCCCGAAACCCGGGTGTTACATCAACTATCACCGGTTTTATGTCTATTTCTGAACCGGAAAAAATCGGCAGGTTTTCACAAAAATCCGGTTGAACCGGTTAAATTAAACCGGTTGAACCAGTTAAATTGAATAAAAACACTTGAAATTAAAACTTTTTTCATAATAAACTTTGGTGGTTTTTTCACATCTATTAAGTTTTTTATGAATAAAAACACATAATAAATGTTATGAAGTTTTTTGATGCATTTGTATTCATTTAAGACTTTATTTTCTTTTTAATGTACATGGATTGATGTCAAATTTATGGTTATGTGTTATTTTAATGTATTTATATTGATTTACAACTTGTTTTCATGTGTGTTTTTAACGTTTGAACTTGTGGACATCAAATTCTTGATTTATGTACATATGTATGTATAGAAAAATAAGAAAAAAGATGAAAATTATAGAAACCGGTTTATTTAGCGGTCGAACCGGTTAAACCGGTTGAACCGGAAACTGGTCACTATACCAGTTCAACTAAAAACCGGTTTTTAAAACATTGGCTACCACTAAGGCAATAACCCTCCTTTAGTCCTTTACAAAGAAATACTATTAATATACCTTTGGAAGAATTTATTTTTTGATTGAGAAAATTATGTTTGAAAGCTTGAAGACAATAAACATGAAGACTACATAGAGTCATAGACAAAAGTACTTATATTATAACAAAGTATAAGTTATTTATCAAGAAACTAATATTGCAATGCCTACGGAAGGGATAATGACTTAAAAGGGTAATGTATTTTTCGATTTGTACACATTTAGTTACTGAGTTTTTTTTTCGTCCACATTTACCCCTTCAACTTGTTAAACTGTACACATTCAGTCCTTATGACCGGCTACTCCAGGTTAGCTGGTAAAAATGACTTAATAGGGTAATATATTTTTCACTTTGTACACATTTAGTCCTTAATAATTTTGTACACATTTAGTCCTTAATAATGTTTTTTGCAAAATAAGTCATTTTTGTTTTTGTACTCATTAAATACTTATGAATGATTTCTTTAGTTTTTTCTCATGAAATCTTACGTGGGAAATTCATTAATGAAGTGTTTGGGCCTTTTGATACTTGTGTCCATCGCGATCTCGACTACTTGGTTGCTTAGGTCATGTGTTCTGAACGTCATAACTTTTTCATATGATCTTTATATTCATGCGAATAATCTTTATATCCATGCGTTCGTATTTTAGTCTACTACAACTTTTATTTTGATTACTCTAATTAAAAAATAATATATTTTTACTTACGATTTTTATATCCATATGCAGAGGCAGGTTTAACCTGGTCCTAGTCCTGGTCCTGGTGTTCCACCGGCAACACCTGTTTTTTCTGTCCGCAGTGGAAAAATTTTCGATTATTCTTTCGTTTATAGCTATTTTTCATGTATCAGCAACACATATTTCATCTCGGCAACACCTACTATGTATTCCTGCGTCTGCCCCTGTCCATACGTTTTTTATGAATGAATGTATGGATGTTTCTTTTATAAAAGCGTAAGTAAAAGTATATTACATTTTAACGGGAGTAATCTTAATGAAAAAATGAACATGTGGATATAAAGATCGTTAAAATCTGATATCGTATGAAGAAGTTACGACGTTCAAAATACAAGACCTAAACCAAACCAAAAGACCTACGCAACCAAGCAGTCGAGATCATGTTGAACATAAACATCAACAACCCCAAACAACTCATCAATGATTGTCCCACGTAAGATGTCGTGAGAAAAACCTAAAGAAATCACTCATAAGTACTGAATGAGTACAAAAAAGGACTTATTTGAAACAAAAAAATGTTAAGGACTAAATATGTACAAAAATATTAAGGACTAAATGTGTACAAAATGAAAAATATATTACCCTATTAAGTCATTTTTCCCGGCTAACCTGAAGTAACCGGTCATAAGGACTGAATGTGTACAGTTTAACAAGTTAAAGGGGTAAATGTGGACGAAAAAAAACTCAGTGACCAAATGTATACAAATCAAAAAATACATTACATTTTTAAGTCATTATCCCCAATACGGAACTTAATACACAAATTGACAAAATTATGGTCAAACACTCTTCGGAAAGTATATCACGTCTTACAACAAAAAAACGTTAAGAAATACCTTATTTGCTAAGATATTGTAGTCCTCTAAAAATGTCACTTTTGTTAAATACATTTCATTTTTTAAAATCATTTTTTTATAAAAATATGTTTGTCCACATATTAAAATTAACTATTTAACTTTAGATGATAAATATCATATAATCAAATTTAAAACACACATACAAACAACTTTTAATTAAATCCGCTATTTTTGTTAGCCCTAGAAGTTTTTGTAGGTTCATCATATCATATCATACTATATTATAAAGGAAACATTTTTCCTTTCACCACATTCATTTGAAACTCTCATGCATTTTTTCTTTCACTACATTCATTTGAAACTCTCATGACTTTTCAATTTCTTTCTAATAATAATAATAAGTTGGTTAATAAGGTTAAATAAATATCAAATAAGTATAATCATATATAAACTAAATTTCAATATTAAAATAATATCTTTACTTCTACTTATAAAGTTATGTTTTTTAACTTTTAACATATTATACTTAATTTATTAGTTTTAATATATTGTTGGATGTAAACCATTATCATTTTAAAGATACAATTTTGGAACATTTTGTATAAAATTTTTAAATTATCAATTTAAATATAACATTACAGGGTCAACTTAAATATAAATTTTAGTTTAACATAAACAACCCAAAGAATATTTTGTAAATAGTTGAAAGTGATTAATTATAGTGTCTTTCTAATAATGATTATAAGGTGGTTAATAAGGTTAAATAAATATCAAACCTAAAGTGTAATCATAAGTATACTAAATTTCAATTTTAAAATAATATCTTTACTTCTACTTATAAAGTTATGTCTTTAACTTTTAACATATTATATTTAATTTATTAGATTTAATATATTGTTGTATGTAAACCATTATCAGTTTAAAGTTACAACTTTTGAAAAGTTTGGACAAAATACTTAAATTGTTAATTTAAATATAACATTACAATGTCAACTTAAATATAAATTTCAGTTCCACTTTAAAAACCAATGAATATTTTGTAATAGTTAAAAGTGATAAATTGTAGTGATAAATGCAAAAACTAAACTGTAATCTCAATTTAACTAAAATATTTCCTAAATATATTTTTATAATAGTTAAAAGTTTTCAAATAAGTAGCTTAAAATAACTTACAATAACAATAGTTAAAAATAATTGTATATAAATGATTATATTGTTACATTTAAAATGAAAAAAAAACAATGTTTGATGTTTTAAATAATTACAATGATAGAAATTAAAACATTAAGCAATTAAATTTTAAAAAATTAATTAACAATAACAACAACTATAAATAACATTAAACCATATATTATATTTAATTTTATTCATGTGTAACTCACGGATAGAAGTCATTCAAACGATTGAGATTATGCAGTTATAATAGATGTATATATTATCATATAATTCAAAATAATCAATATATTATATCAATTAAGTATACGAATTATTATATCAAATTTAACAACAACGTTATTGCTATATTTAAAAAAAACATATATTTATAAATACTTCAACTATATAGGTGTTTCTGCAAAACGTGCGGACATTTGCCTGGTTTGATATATAAAAGTATAAACACATGGTTACGAGACATCTTGCCAAGAAAATAGGGTTTATAAAAGAAAACAAATCATTTTCTAACCCTAAATATACACTTTACAATTACATCCCTTTCAAGTTCAACATCAATATCCATTACACGCGTCTCCTTCGAATTCGAACCGACTGCCGGTGCAATAAGACCTGCTCCCACCGGCCGCTGCTATACTTCAACCTTATGATGGACCCAAAGTTCTCCGGGAACCCAGTCCCCACTTCACCATATTATGGTGGTGGTCGGACGGATATTGATCAGATGCCGGAGACACCCAACCGTGGGAACCACCACCGCCGGGCCCTGTCGGAGACATTCTTCCGGTTCCCAGACGAAGACATCTTACTGGACGACGTCGTTGCTGACTTCAACTTCGCTAATATTGACCTCCCCTCGTTGTCCTGCGACGCTCCTGTCCCTACCACCACCGAAGATTCTTCATCTAAGTCGGAGAGAGAATCCAACGACGTCAACGCTAGTAAATTGACGGCGAGGAAGCCGTTGGGGTACAGTTCCCATCTCAGGAGTCTCTCTGTGGGGTCTGATTTCTTTGATGGGCTTGGATTGAGCTCTCCGGCCGAGCCGGAGAAGCTCGGCGTTGGTGGTGGTGCCTATCGTCATAGGCACAGTAATTCGATGGACGGGTCTGCTGCGACGTCGTTTGAAGGGGATTCTGTGTTGATGATGCTGGATAATTCGAAGAAAGCACTTGCACCGGATAAGTTAGCTGAACTTTCTTTAATCGACCCCAAGAGAGCTAAAAGGTTGGTCTTTTCTCATACTTCATTCTGAATTCTTTGTGCCATTTTGTTATGTTAAATTCTTCGATTGAATGCCTAAAAGGGTGTCTGATGTGGGTTTTGAAAATCATCACTTGATATTGAATAATCATAGTAAGGAAATAGGGTTTTGGGTGGATTTTGGGAATTACTTCCAAAAAGATAGAAAATACATAATCCTGTGTATGTGGATTGTGATGTTTTGTAGGATTCTTGCAAATAGACAATCTGCTGCTCGATCAAAGGAGAGGAAAACAAGATATACCAGCGAATTGGAAAGGAAAGTGCAGACCCTCCAAACGGAAGCAACAACCCTATCTGCAAAAGTCGCAAAGCTGCAGGTTACATGTTCAATTTTGATCATAAATTGCTTCCAAGAATATCTTAATCAACATACAAAAAGCTAATGCGATTCATTTATATATATGTGGGTGTGCATGTTGATATATTAGTTAGTGTAAAACATTTGAGAGTGTTGGTTGATGTCACATTTGTGGGGATGCAAGACATATACCATCTTAGATATTTGGTAAAGTCATAAGGACAAGTTTTGAGACAAATGATGATATTATCAGTAATTGCTAATCATATATTAGTTTATAGTTAATACATCTAGAATGCTTTGGAGATGAATTGACAATGACCTTTTCATGTGATGTAGCGGGATACCAGTGGCTTAACATCTGAAAACAAGGAACTCAAACTCCGTTTAGAAGCAATGGAACAACATGCCCACCTTCGAGACGGTGATTTTTTTTAACTTCTTAATATGTTTTCTTTGGAATTTCATTGATATCTGTCACTGTCTTTTGTGTCCAGTCCACTGACACTGTTACTGTCACTGTCTCAGCTTTGAACGAAGCATTGAGAGAGGAAGTCCATCGTCTTAAACGTGAGGCGGGCCAACTGCCACTCAATAACGGAATGAACTATAACACATCATTGCCGCCTCAATACACGTCACACCGCCAACCACTTCATCACTTTGGTCAGCAGCCACAACCACAAAAGACGCAAATGCCCAGTTCAAATACCAATGGCAGGCTCAAACCTAGCTTCATGGACCTCAATTAAATGGTAAAAAACACAAAGCATGGTAACTTCTATCATCTTGTAGATAAATATTGAATATGGGATTATGTACAAGTATTTATTATTAGTAAAGTTTGGGAGGTTAGTCTTTGTACATAGCTTCTCTATTTATTTCTTCTGCAAATTGTTTGTGTATGTGAGTTTTATCCATCTTATGGCGATGCTATTGTTATAGGATGGATATTAATTTATAGAGATTTTATAGCTACGGAATGTAAATGTCATGTTAGTATACTCCTATGAATCGTATTATGTTCAATAAAGATTCCTAACTTTGTTTTTTTTACAAGGTCAAAATCAACTTATATATTATGTAGATGGACCAAATAGTTCTTAAGACCCAGTTTGTGCATAAGATGATGCCCTTGTATTGCATTTGTATTATTAGTAGCTTAATTTCAAGGTCATACAAGGGGCAAATAATATATACACAGATTCGTCTTCTTTGTCTTTGGATGACACGAGAGATTTGGCACATATAAACTCGATGTTTTGAGGCTTGGTATCTAACACGGGCCTTACTTTATAGGATACCTTCAGTCATTAAAAAAAAACGGTTTACACACATGTACTAGTTACTGTAGTCTTAAATCTCTACATTTTGTTTGAAATTTTGTTTCAAACGAGAATTAAACCTTTAACTTTTAGTTGGACACCTATTTATGAACTTCTATTCAATCGTATCACTTTATCTAGAATTTTCATTTGTCCGGCTTATTTGTTTTGAGATGACTTGAAGTTCAATGAATTGATGACATGATGTCAAGAATATGACACGACCATAATATTATTTTAATGCAAAAAGTATGGAAACTTGATCCATTGTTAGATCTAGTCAAATGTTTGCATAGATTTAGCATTTCTTATGCATTTGGAAGAACATATATCATGGGTATCAACAATTTGGTCCATTTTCACTTTTTAGATCTAAAGTTAAATGCTTGCACACTTTTATCCACAATTTGGTCCATTTTCACTTTTTAGATCCAAAGTTAAATGCTTACACACTTTTAGCACTTGTCCATTTCCATCTTTTAGTTACCAACTTGCTTCTCAAACAAACAATCCTTATTATTATGTAGGTGTGTAAATGAACAGATGGAAAAGAACAATGGTTTGATCATATTCGTTTGTTAAAAACCGAACACGAAAAGATTAACGAACGAGTCTTCTTGTTTTGTCCTTTTGTTTTACAAATTACCTTGTTCATTATGACCGTTAAGACGCTAAGGAAACATAAGCTAACAACCATAAATAAATGTAAATGAAATATATATATATATATATATATATATATATATATATATATATATATACCGAACAATTTTAAATTTATAACCTAACAAAACTTAACTACTAATGCACTTATATGTAGTGTACCTAGTCAAATTTTTTAGTATAGAAAAGTAAGTCGGGTGTCGATCTCAGGGAACATAATTTAGCTAATAAATTAACTACTAAAAAATAATCTAAGAAAAACAACTAAAGTGGGGTTTTTTTATCTGATTTTGCCAGTTCATATTAACTTAATTTACTCAAATAACTCAAAATTAAAACAAACAACTAACTAAAGACGATTGTAATTAAGAGAATAAAAACACTTTCGTTTAGCTTTTTATCCCCTTTCTTCCTATGGTTAGTTTCAAGATATGGATTAATTTCAGTTTGTTACCGGTTTAAAAGTTATTAGAAGTCTTGGTCCGATCTCCTAATGTTTTCACTAATTTATGAACCACTATGTAATGCTCTTACACAAGTGGACATTAAATTGATTATTAAGATTATTGGGCTATGTAAGATATATCTAAGATTAATTATCTATGATCTAGACAAATAACTAAACACAATTATGATCCAATTATGTTCTCTAGCACAGTTAAATTAACTACCTTTATTACCTATTTTATGATTTGGTCAATCACTAGCTCTTGTAATTTAAGAACTAAACAACCAGGTAAACAAGTTCATGCAATTAAAGTGATCATTCAACTACACTAAACTTGAAGATGTAGGCAACAAAGATTGAAACTATTGTCACACCCCCAAACCTGACGGCGGAAACGTCTGGGGGTGGATGACTTCATGTTTAAGTATCACAACGCATGCATCATAGTAATCAAAGTACAACAACCATTGCATTAATAAGTATAAGTTCTTACATAAGTGTTCAAACATTGTATATTGACACCAAGAGTTATATAACCAAAAGATAGAAGACATGACTCTATACTGCTGCGTCTTCTCTAAAAACTCTGAGGATGTACCTGTCTACTGGTTCCCTGAGAATACAAGTATTTTGAAAAGAGAGTATCAACATAAAAGTTGAGTGAGTGCATAAGTATTTATGTTTAAAGTTTGTTTTATGTTCCTTAAGTATGTTTACTGTTCCAGAAAATCCTATATTTTTTGATGTAACTGAAAAGTAATTTTAATTCCATAAAACCATCGGTGTAAGTGTCATTGTACTTATAAAATAGTATAACATAGTTTTAGTTCACAATAAGGCTATAAGAAGACTGTTTTATATATTGTTATGTTTTATTTGTTATAAACTGGTACTTTGTAGATGTACCATTTTTAATAAAACTCCGTACTTTGCAGATGTACCCCGGTACTTTGTAGATGTATCATTTTTAATAAAACCCGGTACTTTGCAGATGTACCGCAGTACTTTGTAGATGTACCCTTTTTAATAAAACCCGGTACTTTGCAGATGTACCCCGATACTTTGTAAATGTACCCCATATATAACCCGATACTTTGTATTTGTACCCCAGTATTTTGTATTTGTACTCCTTTAATATATTATCCATATACTAAAAGTATTATTCATATCTTGTTGTAAATAAATGAATTGATAGTACGTTCCTTTCCTAGTATACTTGGAATGTAAAGTATATGTACATGAATCATACATGTGTATTTAGTTTTGTATTGTATCTTTGTCTGGGTAAAGTAGTGTAACTTGTATATTTGACTTAGTAAAATAGTGTTTTTGAATTATAAATTATACGTATTATAATTTATATGTATGTTCTGTATTAGTACGAACTGTTCTTGAATACACCCCTTTGTTCGACATGTTACAAAGGGTGTTGAAACTGAATGAAACAACTTTTATATTTATATACATATATATAATATATATATATATATATATATATATATATATATATATATATATATATAATTTAAACGACATTCGGACAAATAACTATACCCTAAACCCACATCAAAACAAGGAAAAGGAAATAAAGCGAGTTATTAGTCCTAAGCCCTTTAAATCTTATTTATATAAATAAATATATATATATATATATATATATATATATATATATATATATATATATATATATATATATATATATATATATGATCCTTGGCAAATATAAGTTTAAAAAGAGTTTGTAAAACATTTTAAAAGAGTTATCAATATTTAAAAGATTTTTGGTGACTTGATGTCATTTTTGAAGTATTTAGAAATCATTTGTTTGTAACACAATTTCCTTGTGTTAGACTTGTATTTCCCCCGCCCCCTTATAACTGTAAAAATAGTAAAAATGCAAGGGTATGAACTCACGTTTTGTGGATATTTCGATTGAAGGTTCGATATAAGATGTTATTTCCACGAATGAAGTCTCGTAGCAAAGCCGAGTCCTAATTAGCATTTTATGTAATATACATGTATACAATTAGTGAACATATTTGGAAAATATGTTAAGGGAACAACCTAATATGTAAGATTCAATTACAAATAGGGGTGTTAGAAGCAAATTGCGAGGCTGTTTGGGGTTTACGGCCAGAAGAGAGAGTTTGCGGCCACCTTTAAGTGTGTGTTCTTGGTGTTCTTGGTGAAACCAAGAAGATTCAAGGGTTTACGGCCCAAAGATATGAAGTTTGGAAGATGTTTGCTTGGAGAAACGGAGAACACTCGGTGTTCTTGGCAAGATCCGAAGGAGATTCAAAGGAATTTGGATGATAGTTGAGAGAGAATGAGAGTTTTTGGTTGATGTTCTTGAGAGAGAGGTGTGAGTTTTCGGCTAGAATTATAAGAATGAGAGAAAAATCCGGACTTCTCATATATATACATGCGAGTTTGCGGCCGAAAACACTTTCCGAGGAGATAAGATCTTCGGGTTTGCGGCTGCGAAGGGTTCACGGTTGCGAACCTCGTTTACGGCCGTGAACTCTGTTTGCGGTCCGAGGGTTTACCGCCTAAGCGAAGGTTTGCGGCTCGGATGAAGGAGGCTGTGAAGGCTGTTTGCGGTTCCTGTGAAGCTTCTCAGACTTTGGATGTTTTTGCTTCTTTATTTTAACAACACTTTTACCACGTGTTTAAATGTATCAAATAGATTAATTTAACTTTATTAATTTAACAAAGCACTAAATTTGACTTTTGTTGACTTTTACAATGTAGAAAATAACGGGATGTTACAAGTATTAACATGCTAGGCTTTAATATATCAAGCACAAGCTAAACCAACTTCATAAATCCATGAAAAGTAGAAACTAACATATAGTATTAGGGTTCATCATTACTAAACGAAAGCCTAATGATTTAGCTCATAATTGTAGAAGAAAAACACATAAACACATAGGAAATTAAGCTAGACATTATTAAATCAAGCAAACTGAATGAATGATGTGAAATCTTGCTACAATCTCTTTATCTCCAATCTTCTTATGCCTTCTAAGGGTATTTTATGTTCTTCAATCGCAACTCTTTGCCTCAGAATTCTGTCTTTCGACCCAATGTTCGGGATATTTATAGTTTCCTAATTTTGATCGCCACGACGTGGGAAATAGGTGCCACATCGTGGGAGTAATGGTAGTCGCGTATGTGCTAGTTAATTCGTGTTTCTCCGTAGAATATTCTTGAGCCGATACGTGTTCACGTCGTGACCAAGTAAGGGTCACGTCGTGAGTTTGGATTAATGCATAAATTGAGAATCTTATGAATGCCACGTCGTGGGATTTGTAACTCCACGTCGTGGGAACTTCTTTTTGCACAAATTTCTCTTCCTCCTTCTCCTAGTTTTAGCTCCAGTCCTCCAAGCATCTAGCTTTTGTCGATTTCAATCTTTTTCTTCAAGAATGTCTTTTTTGGCTGCAACATACAATTTAACTTAATAAGTACCAAATATCTTTGCATTTTACCAAAATGTAGCTTAAATGTATTGAAATAATGGCTAAAAATGTGTACAAATATGATAATATCAAAATACCACACTTGTCTTTTCCTTGCCCTCAAGCAAAACTTGTTTTTATTATATCACATAGAACTTTGTCCACCAATACAAAACAATCCGAATTGAACCCACTAATTACACATTACCTCAATGCATGTATTTGTGTCTAAATCATAATTACCTCTCAATCCCTAAATGCTTACGATCCTCATAAACACTTCCACTTATTTTGAACGACATTTATTTTTATGCATCCCTCTGAATCCATCCCTAGAAAATTTCTTAATCTCAAGGTAATTTTTGGTTAAGTTCCCAAGCATACATATAGTAAAATAACATAGAAAGAAACATTATAATAAATAATAAGCCTTTGAATTTTGGCAAGTTTATCTTATTCTGCACTTTCTTCATATTAATTCTTCAATATTTGCAACTTTTGAATTTTTATTCATGATTCTTGATCTTCATACTTTGTAAGCTTTTATTCACTCAAACTTTTGCAACTTTGTTTTTTCTTTACTATTTTCATAACACTTTTTTTCACTCAAAACTAAAAATCCTAAAAAGAAAAACATATGCTTAAGCAAAAGAGCTTAACTTCAACCCTTATTGGCTAAAAGTATTAGTCTAAAGTGCAATAACCACATAAGCCTTCCTGTATACATTTTTGGTAGATGATGCTAAATATTTTATGTCCCTCAAACTACACAAGTTTGCGTTTTTGTCACAGGATTTCACTAAGATTGGGTGGCCACAAATACACTATAACTTATTGGCTCAACTAAATCTTAGAGTTTTCATCGAATCATCCTGCATAAAACTAGCAAACTAGCCCAAATGCAATAATATCAAATTTTAAAAATGACTATTTATTAAACTATTTTTGCAGGCCTATATAATTTTTTTTTTAATTTCTAGCATTTTTCTAATTACTTTTATGCTTGAAAATCATTTTTCGACCCCCTACCCCTCACTTATACAATGCCCTTCTTGTATGCATAAAATAATTAAAATCACATAAAATGAAAATAAAATGGAGAAAAAGGAACAGACTCCCATTGGGTAGTAGACACGAGATCAAATTCGATTGTCGT
The DNA here is from genome assembly GCF_052849685.1 of Lactuca virosa. NCBI lineage: Eukaryota > Viridiplantae > Streptophyta > Magnoliopsida > Asterales > Asteraceae > Lactuca > Lactuca virosa. The sequence goes on from NC_136426.1 coordinate 15,282,384, forward strand.
GGGCAAGCGTGAACAACTCGGTTTTGTTGGAACTGGACTCCGACTGTTGCTCATGAATGTGCCGGATAAAAATAAACCAAAGACTTGCATCTTTGAAACGTGTGGTACAGGAAACTTCAAAATAATGCATTTCACTTCAGTCACGACATGAAATAGTAAGCATCACGGTGTGATAACGAGTATGAGCAAGCCTGATCGCAATCATAAGAAATTCCATGACGTGAAAGTAAGGGCACCATGTCGTGGTTACTGGGATTCTTCAAAATTAACTTCGCAATAGAGTAAAATGTCACGATGTGGGAAAGCATATGCCACGTCATGAATACTGGAGTCACAGATTACTTTCCTAGCCAAAATGTTATGTATGGATTTGTTACTCTTTTCACATTTTGATGGCTAAAGACCCATTCGAGACCTCTCTTGTGTAACTTCTCTCTAATTCTCCATATCACTCGAATAGCACCCCATATTTATCAAAAGTTGTGGTCTTCAATTGTAAACTCCAAAATCTCATGGCTTTTTTCTCTTGATATTTAAATAACTTTGCGATCAACAAAAATAATAGAAATCCTTGGTTGAAACAAGAAAACAAACATCATATAATTGGTTAAATGTTTAAAATAAAACAAACCAAATAAAACACACCAAAATAAATAAAACCAAAAATTAAAAAAATTAAAGAAAAATTGAAAAGGATAGTCATTCATTCGTTATCATCTCCCTGTGTTCCACTAGTGTGAATATATCTCATTCAAGGATTGCCCTAAATAGCTCACTCCCCCCCACATAGGTTATCAAATTAAGTACCCACACAGTTTTGAAACGGGTCGGTTGGAACTCCTCCTATAGGTACATATTGGGGTTGTGGTTGTACTCTATCATCTCATGGCCTCAAATTTCTTCTTCCTCCTGGCCTTGGTTGTTCCTCTGCACCTTCAATCGATACTTCTTCATCATCCGTCGGTATGCCATAAATCCCCCATACGTTCACCACCACACACGTAGTTTCCAAAAATTGAGTGGCAAGGTCAGTGCCTTGAGGCGTATCATCGTGCGAACCAAACCCAGATGAAAAATCCCATAAGAACATGCTAAATGGGTCACCAAATGTCCTCCTGTGATAGGACTCTCGGCTCGTGAGTTTACTATCGCCCCCCCCCCCCCCCCCAAAAAAAAAAGCTAGCATATAAGGAATGTCACAAAACACTCCCGACACAATGAGGCTCCATAGATAAAAACAAGTTTTGGGAAGGCACCTTATTACCATGCTTATTATGATTTATACTGAAAGTGATTAGGCGATGCAAAAATCGGTGAATGATCTTATGTGGCTTTCTCGAGCATCCTTTGAATCATAAGGATAATTGGAAACCAATATCCAAAACCCAGCATAGTGGGTTCTCGCGGTAAAATCTCTAACACAATTTTATAAAAAAAGGAAAGAATTGAGATCATCTTTCATCTTGTAACATCCAAATTTCTAAGGTATGAATTTTATAAAATTAATTTATAGTTTGAAAATCTGGTTGGCCACGACGTGGTGAAGCTATCACCACGACGTGGCAATTTGTTTTGGAACCACATATCTTTAATGTGTGCCACGACATGGCGATAGTATTGACACGACATGGCATATGTTTTGGCCTAAGTCCATGATCTTTTAGGGTTTCCTTCGTAGTTAAACCCCATTAGCTTATCTGTAACATCCTGTTTCGAGAAGTCTCTTATTTTCGGATTTTGAATAATAAATGAATCAAGTAAATGCCTTGGGCTTTAAGGGAATAGGATTAAAACCCTACTGAATGTTGTTAATATTGGTTATGAGATCCAAGTTGTAACGCCTGCAAGACAAGGCTAGATGATTAAAGAATAATAGGATAATTAATAGTCTCATCAATAATTAGACATTATCAAATAAGGATTACTTAGGGAAAATAATAGTATTCGTTAAAACGAGAGAGTGCATATAAAGAACGTCCAAATCTGACTTCATCAGAGGAAGTTATGATTTTTTGAAGTTTCGGTGCAACAGTATACGACTCAGAAACCAAAATAGAGATCGGTTGATTGTTAGAAAAAACAATCTAAATGAGAGTTGAAGATTTCATCCATATGGTTTCATCTAGGGGTGGCAAATCGGGCCATCGTGTCGTGTTTTTTCCTGACACGACACGACACGACAAGCTTTTATGTGACACGAACACGACACGACACGATGTCGTGTTTTTTTTAACTAACACGAAAACGAATCAATTAAAAAACGACAAACACGACACGACACGACAAAGATAACATAATATAAAAATTAGTTTATTTAAATAATATTTAATCGTATATAACACGACAAACACGAAAACACGACAAACAAATGCTTAATCGTGTCACTTTCGTGTTAAAATTTGAACACGAGCAAGACACGACACGACATCGTGTTTTTTATACTTGACATGAACACGACACGAACACGTATTCAAATTTCAGTTTCGTCCCAAATTCGTTTCGTGTCGTGTCAACAATTGCCACCCCTACTCATCGATATAAAGACAGTCGAGAACAGATATCATATGAGAAAGTTATGAATTTTTAACAGACTTTAACAGTCTAAGCCTTTTAAAAATATAGCTTTAAAAATAAAGTCAAAATTAGCCGACAGAGTCTAAACGAAAGTTGTAAATCTCGCCGAGAGCTTTCTGGGGATATAAAGAACGTCGAAAACAGAGCTCTTATGAAGAAGATACGGTTTTTGAAGTTTTCCAAGAAGCATCACACGCAGGTGTGTTGCACCGCGCACACATTCTAGAAGGTAAGGCATGGACCACCATATTTGTGACACGTGGCAGAAAAATGGGAGGAACAACGTCTCAAGTGTGCGCGACACACACACTGGGCATGACGCGCAGTTGTGCTATAAATAGACTTCGGCTAATCATTTGCTTCCTCACTCTCCATCCTCCTATCTACCAATTTTCTCTTGATTTTCGCACATTTCCCTTAGTTTTAGCCTTCAGCGAAGCCCTGTGACACCCCTGAGTACTCATCTGAGTAATAGCCTTCAAGTAGGAGATACCGAGTCAAAATTATGCCCGCATAATTCCCAACTTTTCGCTAAAAAGCTCTATAAGTAAAGCTACACTCTATCTTTTCAGTGTAACTTATATTTATGGTCATAAGTCGTTATTATGAACCTATAAATAAGATTTATCAGTAATTACATGTTGTTATACTGATTGATCTACTTACGGGAGTGATGTTTAGGTTGGATTTAGTGAATTGTTTATAGTGGGATTTCCAAACCGCATACTCTGTATACCAAACAGATCCTACCTTTGATATGATCCTACCTGGTTATTCCTTATTTAGATATTGATGTAGACATTGAGACTATTGAGGAATCTAGACTACAATTATTATAGTCGTCAGGATTACGAAGCTAGACTAAGGCTTAGTACTTTATACGTATAGGTTCTCGTTGGAAGTACGAAGCAAAGCGCTGCCGAAATCGCCAGTCACCCATTTTATCAAGTGAGTGCATAATCCCTTCATGAACATGATTTAATACGCATATTAAATTAAAATATTAAATATCTGCTAGAAGTTGTATGTGAATTATGTTCTTATTGCCTGGATTATATGCTAGGATTGTAACATCCCGAGAATTCAGGTATTTCTAAAATCATCCATTGGTTTTAATGTATGTTATTTTGGCCTTTGGATTGGACGGAAGTAGTCATGGGAAGCCCTAGTGGCAAGTTTGTAATTTTGGGGCCAGGAGGAGTACGCTAAGCGTACATGTGGGTACGCTGAGCGTACTAGGGCGTGCCCTAGTACGTTGGGCGTACACGTATGTACGTTGGTCATACTCGTGTTTGAAGGAAACCCTAAGTTTTAGGGTTTGTGGGGTCATTAAGCATCCTTATGGCTCATTTATCTCCACCTTTTCAGCCTCCAAACTCTTAGATTCATTCTTGCAAAACCCTAGCCTCCTAGAGTGAGATTGAGAGCCCTAAGGTGTGTTCTTGGTGTTTTAGAGGAAGGAGAAGTGCATCAAGAAGCTTGGAAGCTTGAAGCAAGGATTGGATCTGGAAGTTTGGCTCTCTTCTCCATCATCTAAAGGTATAAAGTTCATACCTTTATGGTTTATTTGATAGATCTCATGTTTGGGTCTTTTTATGTTTCTTTTGTTGGGTTTTAGTATACTACAACATCCTATGGTACACATACAACCCTAAATGCTTTGGATCTATGTTTTCTCAATTATACATGCAATATTGGTTCCAAAGCATGAAGCCTACAACTAGCATACAATTGATATAAACAATATAAATATGAGTTATAGAATTACCTCTTGTCGTAGCTTGTAGTTTTGGCCTTTAAGAACTTAGCACCTCAAATGTGATGCCTCAAATGGTTCACAAACACCATGAACAAAGGAGGACTTGAGAGAGAGGCAACTTAGCACACAAAATCGTTTATCACTCTTCTTAGAATGCATGGGGCCGGTTTTGGTGACTATGGGTTCCTTTTATAGTGTGGCAAAGTCTAGGGTTACATCCATGCAAACCCTAATTCACATGACCCTTCATATTACTTAGGCTCCATGGGTTAAACCTCCATGGACTATCCATGAACTATAATATTGGTTTAGCCCATCCTAAATAACCATGGATTATTGGCCCACACTATAAGAATCATTGATTTACTTAATCAGTCCCCGTATATTTAATTAGTCTCTTCTGATCACTAAATTAATTCCAAATTAATTCTTGATCAATACTAATTAAATAATATGATTTCATATTAATATATTAGAACTTATAATATATTAATAAATCACAAATAACCTCTTCTCAAAAGTCCATCATATCAAATTGCTCTGGTGAAGGCAACCCAAATGGACCATGCTACTCTCGGGTCAAGTACATACCAATTAGGGATGAGAATTTGGCCCGAAAACCCGAACTGAACCGAAAACCGAACCGAACCGAACCGAATTAGACCCGAATAAGCAATTCGATTCGGTTTTCGGGTATCTATAGGCTTATTCGGTTTTCGGGTTATTCGGTCCGGGTTAACCGAATAAGGGCTTATTCGGTCCAAAAGGACCGAACCGAATATGAAAAGTCACATTTTTTTTCCTAACACGATTGCTTATTCGGTCTTCTTTTCTATCGATCGTTACCCAACAAAACCCACGTAATACACCAAAAAAACATCAACGAAATCGAATTCGATCATCCGTATTACACCAAATCGACAGTAGCGTATTACACCAAATCAACGAGTCGACGGCATTACACTTTGATCGATTGAGGTTTCTCTCATCCTTGCAACATTACTCTTTTGGTGTTTAATTTGTTTCTTTAAAAGATTTGTTATGAAATCATAAGCTACAAAAGTCATACAAAATATAATATTTATAATCACATTGTAAATGTTATTTGGGTTATTCGGCTCCTTAATCATCTTGTACATGTTATTTGGGTTATTCGGGCCGAAACCGAACCGAACCGAATAATACCCGAACCGAACCGAACCCGTATTGCTTATTTGGTTCGGTTTTCGGTTCATACAATTACCCTTATTCGGTTTTCGGTTTATTCGGGTTCGGGTCGGTTCGGTTCGGTTCCGACCCGAATAACATCCCTAATACCAATTATAGTTATGGGATTAGACACCTAATCCAATATCTTTTTGGTCCCAAATGCTCCATCTTGAGCATGGCAAGTCCTGGATGTTTTGATTCGTCCTTTCAGACCCTTGGATGGGTCCTTAGTCATAAAAATGAGGTCCCAATGGCTAGAAGTGTCCCATGCATTTGAAAAAGGGGTCTTAATGGATTAAGACCTTGTATTAAGAACTTTTGGATGTGTAAAGTCATAAATTTGGAGACTTTATGACTCTAGGGTGCATTTGGACCACAAATTTGTAGTTTGGGTTTAAGTGCTTAAGCCATTAAGCACATAATGAGACTTTTGGATCTGCGAGGGTACGCCCCGCGTACTCGGTCATCCACCCCGATGTGGGTCCATGAGAGGCTCGGTGTACGCCCCGTGTACTGTAGGAGTACGCTCTGTGTACGACCGTCTGTTGGATTTTGGAAATTGGGCTTCAAGTTTTGGGCCACCTTTTGGTCTTGAATGCTTGGGCCCTTATTGGACTATTTGAGTATGAGTGTTTTGGGCCAAGTGAAGGGTTGGACCTTAGGATAACGCCCAAAAAGGAGTTTGGGCCCAATTTGGAAAATTGGGCAAATTATGGGTCTTGAATAATTTTGGGCTTTTTAGATCAAGAATTGGGCCTGGGTGTTGGTCCAATTAGGGAAAGGGTAAAGTGTCCATTTACCCTAAGTATGGGTTATTAGTCAAGGATGGTAATCTAATTATTAATCGGATGTTTATTTGTTGTGATAGTTCGGGGATTTTAGTGAGCCAGCAGCCGGAGGTTTTTAGTGTGATTCGTCAGTGTGAGGTGAGTTGTCCCCACTATACTCTCGGGTCAAAGGCACCAATGTCGGCCCTTTGGATTGTTATCCTCGTTTATTGTATGCTTGTCATGCTGTAGTGATCTTTTAGATCGACATACTGGTAGATAGGATGTGCTATGATGTAGTGATCCGCTAGACCTGTATGACTGCCTGTATATGCTAGTTATGTTTGATTATGTTATATGTAGACATGTGATGGATGGTTGGGTTGAGGCGGTCCTGCTGTGTGCAAAATGCCAACAGACCCAGGGCGGCCTGGATAGACTGAAGGCCTATGAAGCGGACCAATCAGGCTGAAGGCCCGGAGAACGGTCCTAACTGGCTGAAGGCCCGGTGCGGCAGTCCAGACATGCTGAAGGTTCTATATGCATGTTGTTGCTGTGATATCTATGATTATGTGTTGTGGTGGTATTTTGGGGAAACTCACTAAGCGTTAGGCTTACAGTTTTGGGTTATGTTTCAGGTACCTCAGATGATCGTGGGAAGGCAAAGGCTTGATTGTGCACCTCCTCATGTTTTGTTTCATGATTTTGGGATAACTCTGATATTGAACTTGTTTTGAAAATTGTTTTGTAACAATGATGATTTTTGGATTGTTTTAAAAATTTTAAATTTTTCATGAATTTTATGGATGTTACAAGTTGGTATTAGAGCCTTGGTTTTAGTGAATTGGAGGAACACTCGTGTGAATCCAGTCTCAAACTAAGGAAAAATATTTTTAAAATAATTTTCAAATGGTTTTCAAAATAATAGAGGAGGATGCAAGGTGTACGATCAGTCGGAGCCAGTAGGTGACCCCAAATTACCACGTTATTTGAGATTATGTTATGTTATGATTAGAAAAACATGTTAGTGACAGGATAGGGATCCTTAGGAATCGTATGATATAATTGCCTGATATTTGATGCCTTATCTCTTGTAGAGTACCATATTGATTGTTGTATGACTCTTTCGTGTGTGAACTAGCTATTGAATGAATGTGCTAAGTCACATACTGCATGGGTTAAATGGTCTTGGGGTAGGGGAATTGGTCCTGCAACTCAACTCTTGTTTGAGTCCAACCGTTGTGGGATTGAATCCTTTAGCCTAAGATTGTTTAAGCCGTGTAGTATGTGATAATATTCATGCAATAGTTATCTGGCACCAATGGCGGGTCGTGTGGCAGTTGGTGGTAGGATGAGTTATGTGGGGGTCAGTCGGCCAATCGCGATATGTGTAGCTTTCCTCTAGGAAGTGAGGATAGAGAGCATGAGTATGCTAGGGTGCAATATATTGTTGGGGTTGTTGTGATGATCCTCTGGGACATCTACGAGTAGGTGTGGAAGGTAGTATGGGATTGTACTACTGAAAGCACAGGACCCGTACGCATAGCAAAGAAGTCACAACCCCTAGGGCTTTGTTGGGAGTTGGTTCATCGTTTTGATATGCATGTTATCTGATATCTCCCTGGTGTATTTTCAGTATGGTGACTACGAGGCGATTTGAGACCGGATCCGGATCCGGATCAGGAGCTGGCAGGCAGATTGGATCAGATGAGTTGGATACCAGGATTAGAAAGATTCTCCATGGGGAGGTTGTGGCCATCGTTCGGGATCAGATACCAGAGTTATTTGGGTCCATTAAGATCGCGATGATGGAGTTCTTTGATGACAGATACACAGTCGTTGCTGAGACTGCTGTTGTTGTAGCCTCCGCAACTGTGGAAGCTGCAGATGTTGGACCGGTTCGGGTTTTTCAGTATCGGGACTTCGATAATACGAAGCCCCCAACTTTCGATGGAGTTCAGGACCCGATCGTAGCCATGAGGTGGCTATCTGATGTTGAGGGATGCTTTTTCACCTGCTCTTGCCCAGCTGACCAGAAGGTCAGGTGCGCTCTGAACCTCTTGAGGTCCAGAGAGAATGATTGGTGGAGACTTGTTACGGGATCGTATTCTGCCGAGCAAAGGGCTTCAGTATCTTGGGAGCAGTTCATGGAGATGTTTTGTACTCGATATGTGCCGCGGTAGAGCATGAGATGTTGGCCCAGGAGGTTTTGGATCTGAGGCAGGGTACGAAGTCGGTGACGGAGATCACCAGGATGTTTACTGAGAGGACCATGTTTTTCCCTGAGTTTGCTTCGGAGCAGGCTCAGATGACCCGTTACTTGAGCATGCTCAAGACGGATATCAGGCTGTTTGTTTCCACCCAGCGGTATGATTCCTTGCTGGAGTTGCAGGAGGCCGCCAGGCGGTGTGAGCTTGAGATAGATCTTCAGTTGAGAGAGCAGAGACCAGCCCCGACACAGTCGCAGCCGACGCTGAAGCGGTTCAAGGCCGCTCAGTCTAGATCTGGGGTACAACGAGGCCACACTTGTGGGAAGTGTTGTGCTAGCTAAAGAAAATTATGCTTGCCAAGTAACCACTACAGCAAGGGCTTCCTTCTCCTTCAAAAATCACCAAAAAGTACCAAGAATGAGCTCACAACTTCAATGGAGGCTAGGGTTAGGGTTTATGAGTTTGAGAGGGTGATGGAGGGCGAAACCCTAGCTTTAATGTTCTTTATATATGGTCCAAAACCCAAAAATTAGGGTTTTTCATGAAAAACATCTACCACGTTGTGGCACCTATGGCCACGTTGTGACGCGTCATTTAATTCCCACGGTCCAAAACATCTTCCACGTCTTAGTGACACTCCACCACGCCGTGGCCATCCTAATTTACGACATTTTTATGCAAAATGATATGTTTTGCATATCCATATATGTTTAGACATGAAATTGCTTTTAAATTTATGTTTGACACAAAATAACAACATAGTATGTCAATTTAAGTTTTATATGAAACCTGGACATAAAATGACTTAAGTTAAATGAAATGTGGCGTAGAGTATAAATACATGTATATTTGATAAAAATATATGTTTTATGTAATTTTCTAATAGATTTGTATAAAAATGGTCAAAACATGATTTTTATATAAAAGAGTTATGATTTTTTATAAAAATGTGTGGTATACAAAGAGTGGCCCAAAGATGTGTTATTTGGGTTTTTATATAAAATAATGACAAATTATGGTAATAATTTTTTTTATATAACGCTTGTTACCATGATGTATATGTATATATTTACATTTTTTTTGCTAAAATGTGTATTATATATGTGTATATTAAAGTGTTTAGCAAAAATTTAGTAAATAACAAATTTTGTACATGAAACGATAATTTGATCACATATTTATATATTGATAATTATATAAGTATGTATTTTAGAATTTATCAAATCATAATATATATATATATATATATATATATATATATATATATAGAGAGAGAGAGAGAGAGAGAGAGAGATTCAGGTGTTTTAAGTAAATATTGTGTTATTGTATGCATGATTGTGGACCAATCAAAAAATAATAGAAAAAACAATAATTAAATAAATCAATAAGGGTAACTAGGTAATTTGAGAAATAACTTCCACAAATACTCCCTATAATTTTGCTAGTTACGTTGATTTTAAACTAATTCCCCCCTTTTATAAACGGCCTACTGATCTGATCAAACTTCATCACCAATCGGCTGGGAAAATAAGAACAACGCAGAAAGTTGAATAAAAACGGCTCTATGGCTGGTTGATTCATCGGGCAAGGAAGAGGGGAACGGAAGCAGAGAATGAAGGTAGCCAAAAGCTTGCAGGTGCGCTTCGTCTTTCGATTTGCGAGGAGGGAGGAGTCGTAAGGAGGTGAGCACCTCCGGTGTTTGAATGGTCCGAAGAACAGGTAGCCAAGCTCAGATTCGCTACGAACCACAGTCAGCGAACGTTCGTGGGTGAAGAACGAGTGTGAGCCCCAGATCCAATACTGAATCCAAGTTGTTCGTAGGTAGTGAATCCATTCACAAATTTGACTTTTCGATTTTGACCGTCGTTCATCCCAGATGAGATCGATTCCATTTGCAGGTGGTCAAGCCCCAACCATTCGCATGTGACACAGTTCGTACCAAAGGATTCACAAATTTAATTTTGACTTTTTCCCTTGACTGCCAAGAACATCTGCTCAAATCATGTCGATTAAGATCAAATTCTGATTTCAATCGTTCCCAACATCACTCTTCCAAACCCAGTGAGATCAAACATTACAGTTTTGTCCAATAAAACCACAACCCAGTTATGTTCATCCGATCTTTATCTATTCATCACTGGTAGTCGAAATTTCCAAACTCCCAATCGCTTTAAAGAATTTGTCAAAGCACATACGATCAAGGATTCACAAAAATTGGTTCCCAAACAAAACCGATTGAAACAAGTAGGTTATTTAACCACAGACTCGTACAAGAAACACCAAGATCGATCAAAGATTGAAATCGGAATTTGTGATAAGTTATTAATTTTTATCAGGTTATGGGTTTGATTGTTTGACAGGAAAGAAGGAAGAAGGAAGAACAAGAGGGAACATCTGGTGTTTGGGTGGTCCGAGGCTAGCAGTGAAGAAAGGAGTGCACTTTAGTTCAATTCAGAAAGGGTAAAGGGAACACCATTTCAGTTGTACAAAATTAGATATTTTGGGGTTGCTTTTGACAGAAAATCGATGGGTGTTTGTAGAGTTGATTGGGTTTGTTGTTTTCACAGGAATGGGAGAAGGAAGAACACGAATGGGAAACTACCCTCTTTTTTTTGTTGGTTTGCTGGGTACATAACGGCAATAACAAGATTGTTCTTGTATTTCTTGACTGTAATCTGTGTGACAACATCTATTGTGAAGAGGAAACACTTTTTCCTTTGGGTTTGAGTGTAGTAATGTCCTGAAAACCACAATGAAATGGAATCACAGAATGGTATTGGTGAGATTCCAATTCTATTGGAATGGAATCACGAATCCTAATTCTGTTGGAATGGAATCACGAATTCCAATTCTGTTGGAATCACAGAAGTTGATGCTTGAAGAACGGACCATGAAATTCAAACAGACCACATTATTCTTTTAGAATGTATTAGTCGTTGTTAGATTTTGATGTTTTCTTTCCCATTTTGAAAGTTTTTTTAGTTTTATTCTTTAACAATAAATGTAATTTTTAACAATTATTACCCGTATTCTATAAGAAATAATGTATTTTTTGTTTTTATTCTTCAATTTATTCTTCAAGAATTTGTTAATCTACAAGAAGTTTTTAAATTCATGATCAAGAAATAGGTTCAAGAATATTTTTATTATTTATGGTTCAAGAATATTTTTATTTTTGAATATACTCATAAACATATTCTGTCAGAATGTCCGAATTAAAAGAATTATAATTCGTAAAATCGGATTTTTAAAATTAATAGAATCTATTATCCCTTAAAAAATGCAATTTTCCTTTATTAAATCTATATAAATTGACTAAATTACCCTGGTAATTAATTAAGATGATATTTTCAATTATATTTAATTCAATAATGTATATTAATCACTTTCTTAAAATAAGTAAATTTGATTGGCCCACATTTATGTATACAATAACACAATAATTACTTTGAATAGAATAACCTAAGCCTATATATATATATATATATATATATATATATATATATATATATATATATATATATATATATATATATATATATATATATATATATATATATTCTTGTCAAAACAATGTAGTATATATATAAACGAATTAAAGGCACCCTCTCGTGAACAAATGTTATTTAACGTCAATTGGAATAAAATATTGTAAAAGTGAGTCTATTATGGTTTCGGTTTAATAACTGTTTTGTTTGTATATTTTTGTTTCAAATTCTTGGTTGATTTCACGTTGGTTGAAATCTGGATTTTGGTCAAAATAAAGTCGTTACGTTGTCCGATTTTCGTTAGAAAACTTGTACAACAATTTAAAGTCGAAGTTTAGGGACTTAAGCATAAATTATAGAAAACTTTACAACTTCAGTTTTTAAAGTTTAATTTATTTTCTTGAACTACTTGAACGATTTAGTCAAATAAACTTTTCATTAAAGTGTAGGGACTTATGTACAAACTATAGGAAATTTTACAAATTCAGTTTTTAAAGTTTGATATTCTTTCTTAAACGATTTGAACTATTTAGTCAATAAAATCTTTATTGAAGTTTGAGATTAAAACATATGTACAAAATCCTAGACTTGATCATTATGAGATTCTTTATATGAGATCGATACTCTTCATCCATTAAGAACATGAAAACTCAGTACAAGCCCTCTGTGTTATAACCGTTAATCCATATGGATCATGAAACTTATTAGTATTGTTCTATACGGGTTGACAGCCCCACATGTGGTTGCTAGCTACAACCTTCGTCTCACGAGACAAACCTGACGTAATTGTTCTTACTCTTCTTATTTCACTATGTTAATGAAGCACTAGTGATGGTCTATGCACCCCTATTTACAGTGCCCTGCAAAGGCTTTCTTGTCTGTAGTGTCGGTTATAGGCTCATATTAGAACCGGAAAATTTATTCCAGAATGTGCAGGAATAAAATGAGAATGATTTATTCAAACAATTAAGTGTTAAAGATTGATTTAATTTAACAAAAAAATCTTTAACTCGACACAACTTTCTATCAAATTATAACTTAGGTTAATAAGTCATGTAGATAAAAAAAACTCTTTTACTTGTATTGGATTACAAGTGTAAACCCTGTCACACTTAACACTTTTATAATTCATTAGTCTAAGCACACTTATGATTATAGAAATACAAGGAGTCTGAACAATAAACAAGTCTCTTTTACTTGTATAGGTTTACAAGGGTAGAACATGTTGCACTTACACTTTTATAATTCATTAGTCTAAACATACTATTGATTATAAAAACACTCAGATTCAAAGTTATAAACAAAACTCTTTTTACTTGTATGTATTTTACAAGGGTTAACATGTTGCATTTTATACTTTTATAATTCATGAGTCTAAACACACTTTTGATTGTAAAAACATACATAATCAAATCATATAAAGCTCACCAACATTATTGTTGACGTATTGTTTTCAAACATATGTATCTTTAGGAACATAGGAGTTGGAAGACACATTATGTGTATCGTGGTGAATAATACATTTCTTATTTCAATGGTTGGCCGATCCGTTAGGCCTTTTGTTTCATTTGACTTACGTTTGTAGAACTTGTTCTAGTATTTATTGTCTTTAGATTGACGACAATGTATTCTCTGTACCAAATTTATGGAAGAATGTAATGTTTGTATTATTCAGTATATATTGTTTAACTGTGATCCAAGGTTTACGTTGCAACCCCGAAGTTTTCCGCCGACGGTTGGGGTGTGACAATTATCGATTCGTAGCCAACGATTTCAACAAGCAATCGATTCCCACACAACTATTTTCATTATTGATTTCAACAGTAAATCATTGATTTCCACAAGAAATCGTTGATTTCAACAAGGAACGAAATACATACCTAAAGAAGCATCGAGCTTAGTTATGAGACAGTGTCGCCAGAGGTGTGAAGGGTGGAGACAACCGAATAGGAGCGATATGGAGGAGTGAAGTGTTGGTTGTAAGGCGAGAGAGAAGAGGGACATTTTTCGAGAGGGAGAAAAGGGTTGTGCGTGTGCGGGGTCGATAATTGATGGGTTTTAGGTACAACAAATAAACTAGAAAACAATTCCTAAGTTCACATGCAACCTACTTTGGATCTATGTTTTAACTATTGAACATACAACTTTGAATTGCAAAACAAGAACCCTAGAGGAGAGAGGCTAATTTCGAAATTAACAAACTAGGGTTTAGGGTTTACATACCTTTCAATTGTTATAGCAAACAATTGACAATCCTCTTGATCTTGATCTTGATCTTCTTGGAAGCTTTAGCACCACAAGTGTAATGCCTCTAATGGAATCACACCCAATGACTAGCAAGAAGGAAAGTAGAAGAAGAGAGAGGGGAGGGAGTATGCAAAATCTCGGCCTTAGGGTTTCTTCAAAAGAAAGAGTGACCAAAAACATGAACCAGGAGGCTCCTTATATAGCTGAGGGATCTAGGGTTTAAGGGAAACCCTAGTTATCCTTTGCTTAGGGCCTAAGCAAACCCAAGGGCCTTATCCAAGCCCCTATGGACGAAATTATTAGGGTTTCCCCTAAAGATTTCGTCCACCCTCTTCCAAGGGGGTTCTAGAGCCTTCCACTCAACTATTAGATAATTGCAAACTAGTCCCTGCACCTTATAATTAATTCTTTTAACCCCAAAATCAATTCTGATTAATTTCTGGCTAACAATTAATTAAACATGATGATTTGTAATTAATATATTAATCCATTAACATATTAATAAATCATTTATATATATATATATTAATTTATTAATCTTATAAATTAATATCTCTCCTTTCATAATTTCCTTGTCTAGTTACTAGGTTGAGGGCAACCCAAAAGGACTGTGCTGCTATCAATTCAAGTACATACCAATTATAGTTATGGGCTTAGACACCTAATCCAACAGTCTCCCACTTGGATAAGTCTGTAACTATAATTGCTAGTATGCCTTCTAAATTTGACCAGCAAATTGTAGCTTCCAAAAAGCTGCTGCCGAACTCTGACCCAGTCAGTTACGTGTCCTAAGATAAGTGATCATATAATCCTTCGTTCTGCTAGATATCCCTAGACATAAGACATGTAATGTAATCAATCTCTTTGTCCAGAATCTATGTTTCCCGATTCCTGATTTGTGATGATGTAGGACTTCTAATTGAACACATCAATTTAGTCCTGGCTGGGCCCAGCACATAAGTCAACACCAAATCATCGAGGGGCCCACAGATATCGCTTTTCCTATTAGGGCAAAAGGAACGAATAAACGTTGACTCATATGCTTGTATCTTTTACTCATCAAATTATACATGACAATACGTTTTATAACACCAAGTTACTGATGCGGTTTCGTATCACCAATGTATTACCGACTTTGTAAATTACAACTCATATATCTTCGTTTCAAGATTATAAGATATTATCGCCTCAGTATTACTCGTGATGAATTCCATGAAGTGATACTCTGAGCGAGGGTTTATCCAATACTCAAATCTCAATTTCTGAGTACTCATGAACATTGCAGCAATTCTATTGCCATGTCTATCCTTAGACAATCTGCAATCCAATTCATGACAGTCTTAATTCACTACTTACTTCCAAGAGTACGAGCGACTGTGGAGTTTGAATAATCTCATTATTCAGGAAGTAAAACATGCAAAAATGAAACACAATAATAAACAATTGACAAAAGGTAGTAGCCAAACTTATAAATAATACTTTATTATTTAATCACCAAAAGTCAATTACATTTACTTTGTTACAAGTTTCAATAACTAATCTAACTACTAAAACTAATATCATCTTTCAGTCCTATGCTTCGAGCATGCTGAATATGCTTAGCCCTACTCAGACCCTTTGTGAGAGGATCTGCTGGGTTATCTTCAGATGACACCCTCTTTACTATAAGATGGCCTTCTTCTACTCTATGTCTGATGAAATGGTACTTTCTGTCGATATGTCTGGTCTTACCATGATCTCTCGGTTCCTTTGTCAAGGCAACCGCTCCTTCATTATCGCAGAACAGTTCCATAGGCTCCTGGATGGTTGGAACAACTCCGAGATCCCCGATGAAGTTCCTCAACCAAGCTGCTTCTTTCGATGCTTCACTTGCTGCTATGTACTCTGATTCACAAGTAGAATCAGCCACCGTATTTTGCTTGGAACTCTTCCAAGTAACTGCTCCTCCATTCATTAAAAATACCCAGCCCGACTGAGAACGGAAGTTATCTCTATCCGTCTGAAAGCTGGCATCACTGTAACCATCTACTCTCAAAGTCTCACTGCCACCAAGCACAAGGACCCAGTCCTTTGTCCTTCGCAAATACTTGAGTATATTCTTAACTGCTATCCAATGAGCTCTACCTGGGTTTCCCTGATAGCGACTGACCATGCTCAAAGCAAATGCCACATCAGGACGAGTACATGTCATAGCGTACATGATCGATCTGACAGCAGAAGCATAAGGTACACGACTCATGTCATCTATTTCAACATCTGTACTCGGGCATTGAGTCTTACTCAATTTGGTATTGCTCTGGATAGGTAGCTCTCCCTTCTTGGAATTTTCCATACTAAACCTCTTTAGTACCTTATCCAAGTATGTGCTCTGACTAAGTCCAATTAGTCTCTTCTTTCTATCTCTCAATATTCTAATCCCAAGAATATAGGCAGCTTCTCCAAGGTCTTTCATGGCAAAACACTTTCCAAGCCAAGACTTAACTTCTTTCAAGGTTGGAACGTCGTTACCAATGAGTAATATGTCATCGACATACAACACCGGAAAAGTTACTATACTCCCACTAGCCTTGATATACACACAGAACTCATCTTCACTTCTAGAGAAACCAAACTCTTTGACTTTCTCATGGAAGCAAAGATTCCAACTGCGAGATGCTTGTTTCAATCCATAAATGGATTTCTCAAGCTTGCACACTCTATTGGGGAACTTCGCATCAACAAAACCCTCTGGCTGACTCATGTAAACATCTTCAGCCAACTTCCCATTAAGGAAAGCAGTTTTGACATCCATCTGCCAGATTTCATAATCATGAAAGGCAGCTATGGCGAGCAATATCCTAATAGATTTAATCTTAGCCACTGGCGAGAAGGTCTCATCATAGTCAACCCCTGGGGTTTGAGTGAAACCTTTTGCAACCAGTCGAGCCTTGAATGTGTGCACATTTCCATCCATGTCTGTCTTCTTCTTGAAGATCCATTTGCACCCAACTGTCTTACGACCTGGTGCACTATCAACCAAATTCCAAACTTGGTTGTCATACATGGACTTAATCTCGCTGTCCATTGCCTCTTTCCACTTGGAAGCCTCTGGGCCTGCCATTGCTTCCTTATAAGTGACTGGTTCATCTAAGTTTACCAGTGTTCTGTCACTTATGAATGTGTCACCATCTGAAGTAATATGAAAACCATATAACTCAGGTGGCACACTCACCCTAGTGGATCTTCTAAGAGGTAATGAGTTATCGATTGGTTCAACAGGAACTGTTTCCTCTGGTTGAGTGCTAGTGTCATCTAAGGTTCCTTCATTGGCTGACTCTTGAATTTCTTCAAGGTCAATAGCGCTCCCAATGTCCTCTTTGAATATGAGCTCTCTTTCAAGAAAGACTCCTCTTCGTGCTACAAAGACCACGTTCTCACTAGGCCTGTAGAACAAATATCCAAAAGACTGCTTTGGGTAACCAATGAAAACACATTTCTCACTTCTAGCTGCTAGCTTGTCGTGAATCTCTCGTCTTACGAAAGCTTCACAACCCCAGACTTTAATGTGTGCTAACGAGGGAACTTTCCCTGTCCACATTCCGTGAGGTGTTTTGGCAACCTTCTTTGTAGGGACAAGATTGAGGATGTGGGCGGCTGTCTCTAAGGCATACCCCCAGAAGTGAATAGGAAGCGAAGCCCGACTCATCATAGAACGAACCATGTCTAACAAGGTTCGATTGCGCCTCTCAGCTACACCATTTAACTGTGGTGTCCTAGGAGGAGTCAATTGTGAGACTATCCCACATTCTTTCAGATAGTCGTTAAACTCGATACTAAGATACTCCCCGCCTCTATCGGATCTAAGTATCTTTATCTTTCTGCCCAATTGATTTTCGACTTCATGCTTAAACTCTTTGAACTTTTCAAAAGTTTCTGACTTATGCTTGATCAAGTAGATATATCCATATCTGCTATAATCGTCAGTGAAAGTCACATAGAATCGACTAGCATCTCTTGTAGTTGATCTGAAGGGCCCACACACATCTGTGTGTATGAGATCCAACAGACCTTCACCTCTTTCACAAGACCCTGTGAATGGTGATTTTGTCATCTTTCCCAAAAGACAAGATTCACACATATCATCTGACTTTAGGTCAAATGATTCCAACACTCCATCCGTTTGGAGTTGGGCTATGCGTTTCTTGTTAATGTGTCCAAGACGACAATGCCACAAGCATGCCTTGTCTACACTATTAGACAAGTTGATATTAAGTACAATATTTCCTAGGCTATCAACACAAGTCACTGTTTCATACACACCATTACAAGGCAAAGCTTCAAACATAAAAACACCATTCTTATAAATAGAAATTGAACCATTCAAATCATTAAAAGAATATGTAAAACCTTGTCTGAACAATGCATGAAATGAAATAATGTTTCTCGTCATCTCAGACGAATAGCAACAATTTATTAAATCTAATCTAACATCATTACTAAGCAGAAGCTGATAAACTCCGATCTTGGTTACTGGTGAAGACTTTCTGTTTCCCATGATCAGGTTTATCCTTCCTCGCTCTATCTCCTCACTTTCCTTTAGACCCTGCAAATCAGAACAGATATGAAAACCACATCCTGTATCAAGGACCCATGAACGAGAAGATAATGAGTTATTAGCAGAAATAGTGTAAATACCTGCCGAAGATGGCTTCACTTTGCCATCCTTGATATCTTGCAGATATTGTGGGCAAGATCTCTTCCAATGCCCCTTTTGGTTGCAGTAAAAGCAAACTGCCTCTTTTGGATCAGAAACATGGGGAGTGGAACCATTGGGCTTAGCCTTTGGGCCATTACTAGATGACCCAGCTTGAGCCTTGCTCTTCCAGTTTTGCTTGGGAGGACCTTTCCTCTTTTTCCCCTTTCCCTGTCCAATAGCCAAAACAGGGGCACTCGTAGGTGTGGAGGGTATACTTTTACCTTTCATCCCTGCCTCAGCTGTCTGCAACAAGTTGTGCAATTGGGCCAAGGTCTGCTCAGTATTGTTCAAATGGTAAGTTAGAATAAACTGACCATAACATTCAGGAAGTGAGTTCAAAACCATGTCAATGGCCAATTCCTCATCAAAGTGAATATTGAGCTTGACCAAACGCTCTATGTAGCGTTGCATTCTTTGCACATGTGACACAACTGACTCCCCATCTTTCATCTTGCAAGCCATGAGTGACTTGACTACTTCGAACTTTTCTTGACGAGCTCGCTTATGGTACTTTTCCATAAGGTCCTTGTTCATCTCGAAAGGACAGTAGTCCTCATAGTACCTCTGCAGTTCTGGGGACATAGTTGCCACCATGATGCATGCCACTTTGGTAGCATCATCGTAATGTTTCTTGTAGGCAGCAAGATCTTCAGGAGTAGCTTCATTCTCATCAAGCTCTTTGAGCTCCTTTTCAAGAACATATTCTTTGTTCTCGAAACGAAGAGCCATCTTGATGTTGCGCATCCAATCGTTATAGTTTGAGCCATCCATAACGACTTTGGAGCAGATATTAAGCAAAGAGAAGTTTTGGTTGGAGGACGAAGCAGAAGTGTTTCCAGGAGTAGACATCTGAAAAACAGAAAGTTTTAGTTAGATTTCGAGATACCTTAATAGAATAACCCAAAGATATAATATCAAGGTTAGGATCCAACTATGAAGATTCACAACTCAGAAATGGGATGCCGAGATCCAAGTGCAAATTTCATAAAGGTAGGTGAATGACGATTCACCAATTCCACCATTAGACGAAACAAACGAAGTGAAATTACTAATTCTTTTGAGATACATTGAAACTATTCAATGGCATGTTTTAATCTCAGATTATGCTCTTCTATTTGTGACTGAGATGCCGAGGATCACAAACAAGATGTGAATAACCATGCAAATGTGCTTGGTAACCTCATTGTCTTTATCATTAACTATTGATGTGCTGGTAAACCACACACGCTCCATCAAAATGACAATTATGAGATACCCATTACTACTCTTTATTAGTGCCTTTTAGTGTGCTGGTTAACCACACACGCTCCACTAACGACCAATAAAGCATAATGTGCAATTTCATGGATTAGCATACTTTTCACATTTTTCCTAAAGTAACTAGAGTTGAGATTTTTGAAAATAATGTTCTAGTACTTTTAATATCATTATACTTTTAATGAGAAGTAGTTGTCCTATCAAATCCGTTCTGCTAACGACCCTCCACTAATCAAGGAAGCGGTGGGTGAGAGTGGACACCCATTCAACTACCATTTTATAGGCAGTTTCCTTATACCCCCCTTATAGATTAGCTTCGTGAATGAGGCATACTAGCGATTTGACTGACCATATTCTTATACATATAATATTAAACCTTTAATTATAATATATATAAGGTGTGTTTTAAAACTTTTTAAAACTTCAAGGGTTTATATAAATTTCGAAATTTAAGCTATTAAATTCAAATTTAAATAAACCAATTAACTAGATTTAATATTTATCTATTAATTAACTATTAATCAAATTATTAAATCTTGTAAGGATTATCTAATTAAATTAATCAATTAATTTAATCCTAATCCTTATCCCTCTAATTTCGAAAATTAGGGTAAGGATAATTATCCAATTAATCTAATTAAGTAACAATTATCCAAAAACAAGAAACCCTAGTTATCCTCTTAGCATATTTCGAAATTCATAAGGGAGGAGGCTAGGGTTTTCAAAACCCTAACCCTAATTTCGATTAGGGTTCTTTGGAGGCTAGGGTTTTCGAAAAAAACCCTTTGATCCAAGACCCTAGAAATCGAAAAATTGGCCTTTAGGGTTTAATAGCTATAAACCCTAATTTGCAATTCAACAATTGTAGCAATTCAATTTAAAACAACAATGACTCTGATACCACTGATGGGTTTTAGGTACAACAAATAAACTAGAAAACAATTCCTAAGTTCACATGCAACCTACTTTGGATCTATGTTTTAACTATTGAACATACAACTTTGAATTGCAAAACAAGAACCCTAGAGGAGAGAGGCTAATTTCGAAATTAACAAACTAGGGTTTAGGGTTTACATACCTTTCAATTGTTATAACAAACAATTGACAATCCTCTTGATCTTGATCTTGATCTTCTTGGAAGCTTTAGCACCACAAGTGTAATGCCTCTAATGGAATCACACCCAATGACTAGCAAGAAGGAAAGTAGAAGAAGAGAGAGGGGAGGGAGTATGCAAAATCTCGGCCTTAGGGTTTCTTCAAAAGAAAGAGTGACCAAAAACATGAACCAGGAGGCTCCTTATATAGCTGAGGGATCTAGGGTTTAAGGGAAACCCTAGTTATCCTTTGCTTAGGGCCTAAGCAAACCCAAGGGCCTTATCCAAGCCCCTATGGACGAAATTATTAGGGTTTCCCCTAAAGATTTCGTCCACCCTCTTCCAAGGGGGTTCTAGAGCCTTCCACTCAACTATTAGATAATTGCAAACTAGTCCCTGCACCTTATAATTAATTCTTTTAACCCCAAAATCAATTCTGATTAATTTCTGGCTAACAATTAATTAAACATGATGATTTGTAATTAATATATTAATCCATTAACATATTAATAAATCATTTATATATATATATATATTAATTTATTAATCTTATAAATTAATATCTCTCCTTTCATAATTTCCTTGTCCAGTTGCTAGGTTGAGGGCAACCCAAAAGGACTGTGCTGCTATCAATTCAAGTACATACCAATTATAGTTATGGGCTTAGACACCTAATCCAACAATAATGGGGTCGGTGGTGTTGTGCAAGGGCGACGATGAGAGGTGGCGGTCGACGATGGGAGGAGATGGTCGGCGCTGGAGTTGGTCGGAGGAGGGAGGAGACTAGAGGGATGACGCAGGTGGGTATGTTTGATGGACGCATATGAGGGAAAAAAAGAGAAGGACACGTTTCTTTTCTATTCAGATACAGGCTGAAGTCTGGAAGTTTAAGAGGCTTTTGGAAAATTAAGAGGTTTTTATTCATATGCTACCAAACACTCTTAATTTGAAAAATTAAATGCTTACCTCTTAATTTTTCAATTAAGAAGCTACCCAACAAGCCTTACATACTAGTTTTATGTTATTTTAGCATTTCATAAGCTATAGGGACCAAGTAAACAAAAAAACAAAATAAATAAGAATTTTAATCTCTTGATGCTCTCTACCTCCCGATGCTTTTCTTCACCCTCCAGTTCCCCTAAGCCCCCTATACCTACCACCTACATCCTACTTCGAACAACCTCAATGGAAAAACGCCACACACGTAACATATTTAGTTACCATTCATAACACTTCAACTAATTTACCGGATCTGATATCTATCATCTTCGGTGATGGAAATATGTGTATGGTAGATCTTTAATAAAGATCACAGTGAAGACATATGTTTTGGTATACGTTTTCATACAATACCATGATTTGCAGACAATAACAACATCCTCCTTACTAGTTTTCACGTTGTGATGTTAAGAAACCCAAAACGTTTTCAAAAACTTGATATGTGTATGGAACAAAATACACTATAGCACTGACGACTAAGTTTATTGACTTACCGGCTGTTCTACCGTCATCATCAACGTCGTCTTCAAACATTTTCGATCACTATTTTTCATATAATCTTGATTTTAAATATGGGATAAGTTGTATCTAATAAAATGATGGAATCTTCTTTTGTTAAAAATAGAGAGATAATCAAAACATAACATTACTGGTTTGAGGTTTTATTTCTCATCAATACAATGAGATTCATGATTGTTTATATACGAAATCTTATAGCTTCCCACAAGAATAAAACATAGACTCACTGAAAGACTTTATTAGTAAGAGTTCAATTTTTTTTTAGGATGTATACATATCATATCAATAGTACTATCACATCAACGCCACATCAACTCTACTTCTACACCACTTTACATAGGGATACTCACCACTCCACATAACAACATCACTTTTATTTTTTATTTGGTTAATAAGAGTCAAATTTATTGTAATTAAAAAAATACAAGAAAGTTACATGATAAAACTAAAAATTACATAAAATGTATAAAAAGAAAGGTGTGGGTGGGTAAGATTTTTTTATTTTTTTTATTTTTAATTGGTAAAATAATGAAGTAATTATAAAGAAAAGGAAAAACTAGTATAAATCAATCATTTTAAGAATTTTCAAAAATTTATGGACCAAAGCGTCATAAAAACTCTATTTTAGACCAATTGTGTAAGTATATTTTTTTTGGACCAAAATGACAATTTCTACAAACCCATAAGGAGTATTTTTGAATTTTTGTCTAATTTAATTTAAAATCATATATTCTTGTGAAATATACCTTAATAAACGTTTTATATTTAGATGGAAAAATAGTGTCATAGTCAAAAATAATATATAAGACCTTTAAAAATGTTAAGGGAGGCATAATCCCGTGCCTGGTATGCATTTCTGTATATGCAGCGTAGCAGATGTACAAGTAAAGTATAAAAAAATCCACCCGACCATCGCCACGACCACCACGACCACCACCGGCGCCTCCGCAACCAACCCACTCTCTCAATCATCACGTATGTTATTATATGTTCTAATAATATTTGATTCCAGCTTACTTTTTATTTAATATTTGATTCCAGCTTACTTTTTATTTGAGCACAAATTAGTATCTTTTAATTTTATTTTGGGTCTGTACCCAGTTACGATTTGCTCCGCTGCTCTCCGCCGCCGTCGAAATGGAGAACATCTTTTCACAGCTCCCACAAGATATAATTCACCAGATCTTCTCCCGAATCTCTCTCCAGCAAGTCATCGTCTGCCGCTCCGTTTCCAAGATCCTTAACACCACACTTTCATCCCCTTCCTTTACGCATCTCCTTGCCACCACTTCCCCTTTCCCTCTACTCGCCCTCCGCCCTCCCCATCGCTACCACCACCTCTCTCCGTCCCCCGTCCTCCACCTCTTCGATCCAACCGAAAGTAAATGGCTTCATTTCTCGCTCTCCTTCCTCCCTTTCCCCTCTGCACATCCAATCGCATCGGCCTCCTCTCTGGGCCTCTTATACCTCTGGGCCGATTCCCCTTCCCCCGATTCAAATAAATCGCTTGTCGTTTGCAACCCGTTAACTCGACAATACAAAACCCTCCCGCAACTCGGTTCGGCGTGGTCGCGACACGGTTCCGTTCTGGTCGACTCAGTCAACAATCGAGTCATCGTTCTTAACGAACTCGCTGCTCTCTACTATTCAAACTCAACCGATTCATGGCTCAAATTCTCTTCCAACTTACCATCAAAACCCAGAAGTCCGATCCTCGTTAGCGACTCGATTATCGCCTTATGCGACGTCGGATCTCCATGGCGGAGTCAGTGGAAGCTTTTTACCTGTACGATTCAAAACCTTCAAACATCTCAACCATGGAATACCCTTGAAAAATACGAATGGGGGGATGTATTTGACATCCTGAAACGACCCCGCTTGTTGAAAGGATTTGGGAATATGATCTTGATGATTGGCGGATTGAAGTCGTCCTTTTCACTCAATGCTTCATGCTCCACTATTCTGATTTTGAAATTGGATTTGTGTACATTGGAATGGGGTGAAGCTGGGAGAATGCCTCTTGAAATGTTCAGGTGTTTTCAAGAATCAAGCAAGTTTAAGGTGTTTGGAGGTGGGAATAAGGTTTGTTTTTCTGCAAAAAGGGTTGGGCGATTGGCTTTGTGGGAATCAAACGAGAAAGGGAAGGATGAATGGAGGTGGATTGATGGTGTTCCAGGCAATGGTGATGGGTTGTATCGTGGCTTCTTGTTTGATGCTAGGCTTGATGCTTCACCTTAAATCTTAATGGAGGTCTGCAATTTCCCTTTTTGCATCACTTCAAACTTTTTCGACATTATTGACATTGCAGTTCAATAATATTATGATTATCTATTTTCAGTTGTTTAATTATCACTACTGATGCTAAAGTTGCTTCTTTTCATACACGCTTTCAATTAAATCTTGTGGCATTTAATGCATAAATTGATCATGAAGCCTTTTTATATAAAGCTTGTGTCTTTGTTGTTGATGCTTTACAAAGGGGGTGTTTGGATCAAGTAGTTAGTTGATCATAGCTAGAAATAGTTAGATAACTTTAAAGATTTGTTAAGCCAATTCCTTACTTATGACACTAAATAATCAGATAATCATAGTCATAATAAGTTTCAACACACATTCAAACACCCTTATTGAAAAGTGAAACTAGTTGCATACAGTTGCTGTAGCATGTTGTTGTTCATGTGTGGGATTTAGTTCCTGATGTCGGAAGACTTTAAGGATTTGTTGAGTTAGATCTTAAATTCGATTGATACATGTTGAAATTAATGAGGTGTTTGGTTCACTGGATTCCATGGGATTTAGCCGGAATTGGAATACAAATTCAATTCCCGCATTTGATTGGAAATGAGTACGGAAGACATTTACAAAATCCTCTGACAAATGGATTTCAACATTCCATCCTAAAACTCATGATATTCGATTCCTAGAATTTCCTTCCTCTTGAAAATACTCAAATACCCTTTTAACTCTAGAATTTTACAAGTAAAAGCTTCTTGCCTCTCCATATTTTTCTTCCTTAATTTTCAAATCTTTCAAATTCCAATTTCTTTTAAAGATTCCAATTCATTCCAAAACCTTGTGTGAACCAAACACCTGTTTGGAAACTATAAGCAAGAACCATGTAGGGACTTCAAATGATCTTATTAGATATTCGTTTTCCCTTTATGTATATGGCATGGGTAGATATTAAGATCTTTTTTTGGGTTTTTGTTGGTGAATATTATAATTTTGGCAGCGGAATTGGGTTGGTTGTACAGGTGTGGGTATAACAATCACGGATCCAAAAATAATGCACCCCTTTTCTTGTACATGTGGGGGTGGGGGATATATTGTTCTCGTTTTTTATGTTTTTATAAAAAGTAAAAGAAAATAACTATAAATTTACTTCATGGATAACCAAGAGTAAAATTGCAACAAATTTATGTCTACATGCTAAAACTATATATGGACACCATTGAACTTATTAAAAAGTTTCAACGGGCTCTAAATGATGCTCATATTCGATGACATATATTTTAATAATATATACCAAAGACGTGAACTTAAGCGAATATGTTACAAATCTTAAAATTGAACAATAGCATTCTAGAATGTTGTCATCTTTTGGTATGAACATCATTCAAAAACGCGAATAAATTAGGTTCATGTTAGTATTTTCATTGTTAATCATTTATAAATCAGTCACCTTTACTTTTATAAAGACATTAGTTATTAAAAGTTGAGATCCATATTAAAACTTGTTATCATATGCCTTTGATTATACATACATTAATAAGTTTAATTGGTAGGTAATTGGTGTTAATTGTACTATGCATACAAATTTTAGATTTTTATGGAACTCATGGCAACTAGTATCCAAGTGGCATGTTTATTCTTATCATTTCCCCGAACTTACGACTCGTGAGTGCTTTACATAAGTCTTAAAACTAAGGACAAAACAAATTCCTTAAAAGTCTTCATATGGGTCAACATCATGGATAACCATTTTGGGGTATTGTAGATCTTCAAAAATCTCCAAACTTTTGTTTTGTTTTGTTTTGTTTTTTTTTTATTTTTTGTTTTTTGTTTTAATTTTTAATTTATAAAATTGTAAAATAAAAAAAAAGTACAAAGATCATGTATGGTATTTACAATTTTAAAGAAAAGAAAATACAAACAAAATGGAAACTAATCTAAGTATTTATAAGGCTATAGAAAGGATGACTCGATAAGGATGAGGTGGAGGCTGACATGAAACTCGGCAATGAGGGCAACACTGCCCCCCTCATCTCGGCATCTCAAGGTTTTATGTGGAACTTGGCACAATCTTTTTTTTTTCTTTTTGAAACGGCAAACTATCTAAACCTACTTCTAAATACTACCTATGTCTCCTAAGAGACTTGAACCCATGACCTCTCATTTGAGAGGATCAATCCTTGAGTCTCTCATTTTAGCACCTTCTTGACTGATATGGGCAGTGTTTGGTAGGAGGTGGCGCTCAACATTGCCGATACCACTCTTCATAGTCTAATTACAAAAAGGCACAAACTTACAATGTACAGACATACCAAGCAACCAAACTCACAATCATTATACGATATGGAGCCTCTTTAAAGTGTAGGAGCTGACGTGGACAAGGATGTTCACGCCTGAACACCACCCCCAAGGGCCGTAGATGTCTTATGGAATGGAGTATTCTACGACTGTTCACAGAAGGAATTCGACACAAAACGGACCGTTGGTGTTTAAACAGTCAAAAAAAGACCATTTACCCTTATTAATCATCAACATATCGTATTTACCCAACCTAATTTCTAAATATCATATTTATCCTTATTAAATATTAACATTTCAAAATATCATATTTGTCCTAACTCATTATTTTTAATATTTAATAATCATCTTGTATAATTTAAAATCTTTATAATTATATAAAAAACTTACTTAACCGTAATGCCCCTAGCTCTTATATGGATGGAATTTACTGTTTCACACCAAATTCTGCACACCTTTGCTAAGTGTTCGAAGGAAACAAAATCCATTTTGTAGAGCGTGTCTACTTGCTTGTTTTTTAATGTGGTATTTTTTGTATCTGGAACGTTTTTAGCCTACTGTTAGTTTCAGACGATGTTTAGGTATTGTTGCATACGAGGCTCCTTTACTTTGTGTGTCACCGACACCTGATTAGCAACAAACATTGAGTCACCAAATGCGATTAGGATTTCTACACCTATTTCTGTTGTCAATCTTAAATTTGTCAGTAACCTCATATTCAAATTCTTTGTTCAAAGTACAAAAGTCAAATTTCAAGACACAAATGACCTTATCACCTTTTGGGTTTGCCAACACTAGTACGACTTCAAGGCCTTCCTTGCGAGAAACACCATCGGTGTATAGTGTCCACAGTCCACACTCCACATGTCTAGTGTTGTATCGATCATTTTGTTGGAGGTTTATTTATTTATTTATTTTATTAATGTCAATTCTTTGTTTGACGCTTATCCTTCGTGAGGTAGTTTCCTTAGGAAGTTGGCCATGTATTATCATTTAAGGCTAGTTCGAGGCCTATTACATATCATGTTCTCCGGGCAGGATGACCTATTTTTATAATCTTCCTAACTTCTATTGTCACAACAATATATGTTTTATGGGTTGGTCTGTGAGAACTACTATGTGGTGGGTCTTGAAGATCTTCGAAGGCATCGTGTTTCCTATATCAATATCAATGAGAACGACTATGTAGTGGGTCTGGAAGTATCGAGGCAATTGATTCTTCTGTTGACCTTGCTATAAATTGTCATAGTGTTGTCAACTTTCCTACCAGCCTTTGCATGTCTTTTAGCTGGTTTGATGTTGGCATTTCTTGATGGTCATTCATCTTGGTGTAACATCCCAAAAATACAGTTTGAAAATTTCATTTTAAATCAGTAATAAAACCATATTCATCAAACGTCATATAAGAATCATAAACAATGTATCTCAAAATATCATAACAACTGTCAAATATATCAGAGTATAAACATCCCAGGCTGAACAAATGGTGTGTGCACTGCAATCTTCCCGAGCTCCTCTTTTGAAAACTGAGTACCTGAAACCAAAACTGAAAACCGTAAGCACGAAGCTTAGTGAGCTCCCCCAAACTACCACATACCATACAATAACATATAAAGCACATACTGGGCCTTGCCCACTGCATCAGACCAAAGTCCGGAACTGACTAGGGCCTTGCCCACTGCATCGGACCGAAGTCCGGAAACTGCATCAGACCGAAGTCCGGAACTAACCAGGGCCTTGCCCTCTGCATCGGACCGTAGTCCGGAAACTGCATCGGACCGAAGTCCGGAACTAACCAGGGCCTTGCCCTCTGCATCGGACCGAAGTCCGGAAACTGCATCGAACCGAAGTCCGGAACTAACCAGGGCCTTGCCCTCTGCATCGGACCGAAGTCCGGAACTGGCTGAACATAGCATAACATAATCATAACTACTAGCATAAACACATATACTGCATACTGCATCAGATCGAAGTCCAAAACACATAACACAAAGACATGCTTGAATCACAAAGACATCAAGCACACTGAACTACTGCATCGGACCGAAGTCCGGAACTACTGCTAACTAAACGGGCCGGCATTGTGGCCGTAGACCCGCTCCTACTGGAAGGAAACTCACCTCACAATGCTGAAGTCCTGCTGACAAAACCATAGCTGCTGGATGACAGATTCCCGATCTGTTAATATCAAAATAACACCCAATTAATAATTGGGTTCCACTACATTACTATAAATACATACTTTGGATAATTACTACATTACCCCTAGCTTGGCTTACCCAAGCCCAAGGCCCAATCCATAGACCCAAAGTCAACTAGGGATCAAAGCCCAACATATGGCCCAACTTTCCAAATTGGGCCCAAACCTCTACATGGACTTCCCTTAAGGCCCAATTGTTCAGTCCAGTCCAACATGTCTCATTCTAAGGGCCCAATATCATACAACCATCTATGCCCAAACTATGGCCCATCAATGGCCCAATTTTCCAAATTGGGCCCAATCCTTTATATGGGCCTTACCCTAAAGCCCAACTAATTACTCTAGTCCATTTGATTATTCTTGGATGACCCATTAATAAACCAATTACCAA
This sequence comes from Lactuca virosa, assembly GCF_052849685.1. Taxonomy (NCBI): domain Eukaryota; kingdom Viridiplantae; phylum Streptophyta; class Magnoliopsida; order Asterales; family Asteraceae; genus Lactuca; species Lactuca virosa. The sequence continues at coordinate 15,312,363 of NC_136426.1, forward strand.
AACCCAATCGAAAGGCCCAACTCAAGGCCCAAGTGAAACTAGGGTTTCACATAAAATGACGATTAGGGTTAAGTGTTTCTTACTTAACATATTAAGGACTTAATCCATTAAGTCCTTTACTCTACTAGATACATGAGATGGAGTGATTGGGCTTAATACATAATCCAATCTCAATGGCCCAAAAGTGGGTCCAATAAGTCTAAGGCCCAAATACTCACAATTAGGGTTTTCTAAACCCTAATTAGGGTTTTCCACTCAAACATGGCCCAATAGGCCCAAAAATAATCTTTAAGCCCATTAGGGTTTTGCTTGTAGGGCACCACCCACTACCACCTCGGGTAGTGGTGATCAACGGCGGCACACGGCGGCGGCCAGCACTTTAAGGTGGTGGTTTTCCATTTCTTTCCATTAATTAATTAATTTTTACAATTACAATGTAAATCTCCAAAATAAACACACACACTATAATGCTAGATATACACACACAGCCACACCATGGTGGCCTGGCGCTTGGCGGCAACCACCACCTCACTGTGGTGGCAGTGGCTTTTCTTGATTTTTCCGACCAAGCATGGCATACACAACACACACATAACAAAATACACTCCTATGCTCGAGAGACGGACCCAAATCTCCCACCTACGGTGGGCGGAGACGGCAGTGGTGCGACGGCCGGTAACAACTACGCTTCGATCGGCGTCGGCGACGGCTGGAACGATGGCGGGTTGAGGTTGACGAAGAGACTGAAGAGGAGGCGGAACAGCACCGCTACCACGGTGCCTACAGTGGAGTTGGCGGCGACTGAGAGGGGTTCTCACGAGCAACCAACGGCAGCAACGCAAGCGGCTTCGATTTCCGCGGTGGTCTTGGGTTTTTAACGGCGGCGGCTGGGGAGTAGGCGTCGGAGCCGCAGCAATGAAACACCAGGACAACAACCTTGCCCGTCGTTGCCGGCAACAGAACAGTAACAGCATCGGCGCCAACTGCCGGAGATAGCGGTGGCAGGCGCTATCGGCTTATTACGCTTCATCTCCGCCGACACAAGTCCTCCACGTCGGTTCTCGCTGCTGCCGGTGACAAGGGCTGATCGATGGCGCAAGGTGGTCGGAAGACGGATGAGTGGATGGTGGCGACGACGCCTGAGGCAAAGAAGAGGGGGGTGACGGCTGCCTCTCTCATTAGGGTTAGGGTTTCACAAGGGTTTTATACCCGCCTCCAATATAACAACTTTCCCATAATTACAGTTTTGGTCTCTCCCCATGGAATCTTTTCAACTTACATCCAAAACATACCAAACAGACCCTGCCCCCAGAAATCTTTACAAACTGAATCCAAAACTTACCTTTTAAACCCTGATCCCATAAATTCCTTTCATAATAGATCCCTAAATTACCAATAAAACCTTAAGCCTTCAAATCTTTTCAATTTAAGTCCATTAATTACCAAACGCACCCTGACTTCTGTAATTATGACTTTTAACTCCTCGAAACTAACGTCTCGCTCAATTATTATTCATTTTAGGGCTTCTATACATTTATTTATTTATTTATAAACGGGGTGTTACACTTGGTTAGACGTTGAATTCTTTTTTTGGTGATAAAATATCCAAGGAATTGCCCTTCTTCCATCCCCAGTGAGTTTTTTGTTGGATTAATTTTCATTTGAGCAATCCATAGTGTGGTGAAATGTTTCCTTGATGTTTTACTATACGCATGTCGTCGATGTATACTTCTACGTTTTGCCCAAGTCTTTAAGTACATTGTCAACTAGTCGTTGGCATGTTGCTTTGGCGTTCTTAAGACCGAAAGACATTCTCAAGTAAGAGAATGTACCACGATCTGTGTATTTTCTTCGTCTTTTCTATGTAAATGAGCTTCAAATTATATATCCATGATCTGTAGAATACATTATTTTCTTCATTTTACCGAATGACATTCTCAAGTAAGAGAATGTGCAATGATCTGCATAGAATACATTATTTTTTTCAATGTAAATGAGCTTCAAGTTATATAACCATATTTTAAATTATTATAAAATACTAATGAGTCCATATACCAGTTTTATAACAAATTATATGACCATATTTTAATTTATTATAAAATATACTTGTAATAGTAACTCGGTAGAGATCAACTTTAATCTATAAAACGATGATAAATTGATTTTTTTTATAGATTGTAAGAGTTTCATTGCAATATATAAATTGATGGGAAAGAATAAACATACTTATATGAATATACATTTAATCACAACATTACAATATTGATAAAGTCCATAAAACAAACTTGTCCCGTCCGTGATTTATTTTAAAGTTTTTGCCAACATTATGTGCTGTAAAGATTCATTTCACACCTCAACCATTTATTTTATCTGAATTAAATCCAAATTAAGTTAAATTAATCTGATTAAGACAACTACCCTTATACTTCTAAGATAAGCCTATCAAAACTCCCATATGTCAGCGAATTAAAAACCAGAGTGTCTTTCGTTTACGTTTTATATGCAGCGATAAAAGCATATAAAATGGAACAGGTTCACTTAATTTTATATAATTGATACAAATGTTTAAAATTTTAAAATTCACTTCCCAAAACGAAGAAATGAATTTAAAATTTGAGACCATTTATTTGTTCTATTTTTTAATTTTTTAATTTTATTTATTTATTTATTTATTATTATTATTATTATTATTATTATTATTATTATTATTTGCTTGGTCTAGGTAGTCCTCTATAATTTTGTATTTTTGTAATTTGTAAGACTTTTTTTTTTTTGCTTTTTGAAATAAAGGACTTATAATTAACAAGTAAAACAATTTATATATATAAAAATACATACATGCTTATTTTTTTCACATGTTAGACCGGACGGAGCGTCGCGGGAAGGGGGTGCGGAAGGCGTTCCCGTACATTGGAACACCGCACTGTCCCTGCGGGAAAGGAAGTGCGGGAAGGGAGTGGGGGATAGAGACCTCACATTCTCTCTCCTATTTTGATTGGTTAGATTTTTCTTTTTATTTTCATTTTCAGTTTTTTAATATTTATTAAATTATATACCTACTAAAAAAGTATAAAAAAAATATATCAAAAATCATGGCTTTTAATTCCCTACAAAAGGAGTATAATATTTGTATGAAATATATTTTAAAAATAAGGGTAAATTACACCAATCGTCCATCGTGCACATGCCAGAAAACGTGTTTAGTCTCTATTTTCAAAAATTAACTCGGACCGTCCCTCGTTTGTTTAAAACTTACACATTTCATCCCTCTGGACATAAAAAGACTATTTTGCCCTTCAAAAATTCCTTTTTAATTTTATTTTATTGCTTTATCATTTTTTAATTAAAAAAAAGAAAAAAATATATCATGTACCCACCCTCCCTCTTTCCTTTTCCCACCGTCCTTTCCTCTTAATAGAAACCTTCCTATCTCCGATCAAAATCATTAGGTGAATCACCGGCGGATTTTCCACAGCCACTTCATTTTGGTTCCAAAATCGTCTCACCACCTATTCTCCTCCTCTTTACTCGACTCAAAACCGGTCTCACACACACCATGTACAACCTCCTGAATCCACCGGTCAGACTCTAACCGTGGTTACGACGCAATCTAGAAAAAGAAATTATTAGTAGTGGCGATGCTCGATCTGAAACCCCCAAAATGAAATCCGTCATGAAATGCCCAAAGTTCTCAATCTGAAACCACACATTTCCTCGTATATAAATCTGAAACCCTAGTCACACAGGTGAAGAAGGAGATCGTCGATCGGAAAAGGAGGAGGAGAGAGATGTAGTACAGGTGATGGCGCACGGGTGAAGAAGGAGACCGTCGATCTCGAAACCCTAGGTGGCGATTCGAAACCCTGACCTATGTTCTTGGTTGTTGAAGGTCGTCGACGAGGCAAGAGTTATGCTTGGCGGAAGGTGGCTCACGTTGAAGAGGATGGTTGAATGATGGAGAAGATTACAAGATTGTGAGTGGAGAATAAGGGATATCTGATGGGAAAACGAGGAGGAAAGAGATGTCATGGTTCTGTAAACAATAATAATGGTGGTGATTGGTGCTTCGATGATGGTGACGGACGGTTTTCCGGCGATAGTGGTGGTCGGTGGTCTGACGATGTCCGCCCGGAAAGAAAATGGTGGTGTTTGTGATTTTTTTGTGAGGGTGAGGTTTTAGAAATAAATAAGGGGATATACCTTTTTTCTAAATATTAATCTATAATTAATATCAATAAAAAAATCAAAAATAATTGGAAATTAAATAAAAAAGGGCATTATGGTCATTTTAGATTTGACATGGACTAAATTCGCAATAAAACTGCATATCAGGGACGAAGTGTGCAAGTGTTAAACAACAAGGGACGATTCGAGTTAATTTTTGAAAATAGGGACTAAACACGCTTTCTGGCAAATGCACGAGTGACGATTGGTGTAATTTACCCTAATAATAATAATAATAATAATAATAATAATAATAATAATAAAAGAATGAACGATCCTTCCCATACACACTCTGGGTTTTGGTGAGGAAAATAAAAGTAAGGGAAATGATGAAGTGTCAAGCAAAAAATGAGGGATCCTTCCCGCACACACCCTTGGGTCTTACATCAGATAGATCAAGTTACTTTTCATTTTTATACTTTTAGCTTAAGGACGTGTTCGTCAAAACTAGCTGGTAGCGGGTAGCAGATAGCTTGTAGGTTGTAGCGTTTTGTTAAAATGTAACACCCTGTTCCGAATCGTTTCCTAATTCGAGGTTGTGACCCGAAGATCGGTTATCATAAGGCTTAGGGCCTTTGGGAAAGAGAGATTTAGACCCATTTGGGTGTGGGTAATGTATATTTGATGACCCGGGAGTTCGGTTTGTGTTTTGGAGCCAGAGGGTAAATCGGTAAAGTGTCAATTCGGGTTTTTTATGAATTTTGGATTTTAGTTTGGAAAGTTTTAAGGCAATGATGAGTTGATAGAAGTGTAGAACCTCTCGTTACATTTCCGTGGATATAAGGATCACCGAAATCGGACTTAGAACGAAGAAGTTATGACTTTCAGAAGTTTGAAGGATTAGAGGCTAAGCCTAGTACGTTGGGCGTATTTGGGCCGTACGTTGGGCATACTAGGAAGGCTGATCGTGGGAACCCTTTGGAGTACGCTGGGCGTACTCTAGTCAATCCCAAACCCTAATTTAGGGTCTTGGACCCTATTTAAGCTCCTTAACTCAACACCAAACCCTTTTTTCTTCAGCCTCCATCCCATTAAACCATAGAAATGAAACCCTAGCCTCTATTTGTGTGGTTCTTGATCTTTTGGGAGTGTTTTCATACATTTTGGTGCTCATTGAAGAAGAAAGAGTTTCTTTGAGAAGTGTGGGATTGCTTGGAGCTTGTGGATCCAAGCTCTAATCATCTTGATCTACCTTCTGGAGGTAAAAAGCTTCAAACTTTATGGCTCTTTAGTATAGATCTTGCTTTGGGTGGTGTTTTTCCATGTTTTGGTCCTAAGGTTGTTGATCTTGTGAGTAGGAGCTACTCCAGGACCTTTGAGCCTCATATTTGGTCCTTGTTGAGTTATTAAGTCATAAAAATGTCATCTTGAGGGTTTTTATGGATGCATGCATGAGTTGGTGTTCTTAATATGGATAAAAACAAGCATTTTGTCCCATTAAGTCATGCAAAAGAGTAAAGTTGCCAACTTTATGTGTTAAGACATCATTTAGGGTCAAGATAAGTGTTTAGATGCTTTTGTCTTAACCATTAAGAGCTTATTTCGGATTTTTGGGCCCATGATGAGTACGTTGGGCGTACGTAGCAAGTACGCTCAGCGTAATGTTGTTTTCATGCATATACAGCTTGTACCTTGTGCTTTGGGGGTGTGTACGTTGGGCGTACACTTTTGGTACACAGGGGCATACTCCACAGGATGTCAATTTCGGGTCTTTTAAGGTTTGGGCATTGTTGGGCCATTGGACTTCTGACTTTGGGCCATTGATAGACCAAGGGCTTTCTTGGAATTAGGTCCATGATGGTTTTGGGCCTAATTAGGAAGATGGGCCATATTGGGCCTTGGGATGCCATTTAGGGATTTGGGCTTTTTGAGCAAATGGGTCGGGCCTTGGTTTTGGGCCAAGTAAGAAAAGGGTAAAATGGTCTTTTACCCTTTAGGAAGTTGGATTATGGAGTGGGCCTCGGATTTTGGGTTATCAGATTAATTATTAGTTATTAATTAAGGTTGTATTTATTGTTAGTTGGTGCGAGGTTATCCGGTTCAGCGACCCGAGCAGTTATTTGATTATCAGCGGATTGATGTGAGTTTCCTCATTGTGTTTAGCGGGTCGAAGGCACCAATACCGGCCCATGGTTTGTTATGTTAGAATGCTAGATGTCTGCGTGACACTTGCATGTGTTATGTGCTTGTATGCTTATCGGACGGGGCCCGATGACCGTTCTGTATGCTAATTATCTTTATGATTTCTGCATGTGCTATGTGTTTATTTGTTATATGTTTATATGTATACCGGGCGGGGCCCGATATACATATGTATACCGAGCGGGACTCGATGCCGGGCGGGGCCCATTATATGCTTATTCTGTATGGTATGTGGTATTTTGGGGAACTCGCTAAGCTTTGTGCTTACAATTTTTTTATGGTTACAGTTTCAGGTACATCTGGTTCGAAAGAGAAAAGCCCGGCGTGATCGCAACGCATCCACCCATGTTTCCACATTGTGATGATTTTGGGATTGTATTCTGATGACTGGTTTATTATGAAATACTTTTGGATGTTTGAATAAAAGATAATTAGTGTTTTGATTGAATTAAAAAATGAAATTTTTACCTCATAATTTTTGGGACGTTACATAGAGGATACATGAAATAACATTTGGATTTGGAACGTTTTGTTTAAACTAAACGCTAGAAGCTTGTAGTGTCAAACAATGTTTTCTGTTTAAAAACGGAGCGTTTTGTCAAACGATAGAAGGTAGAAGCTCTCAAACGTTCCGTGCCGAACACGCCTTAAAAATCAAAATTGTGTTATAAATTTGGTCCGCATTTTAAATTTTGCTACCAATTAGTTCTAACTTTTTTTTTTCAAATTCGCTCCAAGATTTTACTTCATTTTTAAATTTAACAACTTTTTATAAAGTTTTAAGGTCATTTTAAAAAACCATGGACTTTTTAGTACAATTTTTTTTTTATTTTTTTTTAACAATATTTTTATATTTGCATTACAACTTTAAAATTTTTTCTTTTATATTTTTATACAACTTCTTTTAACTTTTTATTTTTTCATTTTTTACACTTTTTGTAGATTTTTTTAAAACTTTTTGTACACCATTTTTTGAACGTATATTACAATTTTTTTTTAAAAAATCTTACTTACGTTTTTCACGTTTAATATATTTTTTATAATTTTTTACAAAAAAATGTTTATAAAATGTTTAAAAGGTTATAAAAAATACTCTTAGAATATTTCACATTTTTTAAAACACTTTTAAACTTTTTATAAACTTTTTTTTCTAAAAAAAATGGTAAAAATGTACACTAACATGTAGAACAATAAATGAAAAACATAAAGAACTGTAAAAGAAAAGTTGTATAAAAATATTAAAAATAATTCAAAATTTGTAACACATGCTTAAAAAGCTATAAAATAATGTAATTTCCGACATAAAATTACATAAAAATTGTATAAAAATGTACAAAAAAAAACCTTAAAAGTGTAAAAAAAAAATTGTAGAAAAGTTTTTTTTTTTTTTTTGGAAAACGCCTTAAAAAAGTTATAAAAATGGTTAATTTGTAAGAGGTAAAAATCAAAAATTATTAGTTCGTTTACATTTCTATTTAATAAATTGAGTTTGTTGATAAATTAAAGACAATCATTTCCAAAGAAATGTTAACCCTTATATTTTTTTTTCGTTATTGAGGTTTGGTTCAATCTTATGTATCCTATCCCTATATTTTGTTTCCCACATTGGCCGTTATTATGGTATCTTTTTTTTTTTTTTTTTTGGTTATAATTTTCGTAAATTTACAAATGTTAAAAACTATAATACCAATTATGATTATTGGTTTGTATTTTTAGTTTATTTTTTTTCTTTTACTTGATATTTTTGGTTAATCTTATCATACTCATCCATTTTCCTCATCTTCCTATTATTAGATCTGACTACAACCCATCATGTTCACCTCCGACAACCACCATTAGCCATCTTCGGCAACCACCGGTCAAAATCAATAAAAATCTATAATCAAAGCCTAACTAAAATCAAAATAAAAAAAAAATCAAAAACTAAACCTAATCAAACCCAAATAAAAAACAAAACTTGAAAGAAATATAAAATCAGTCTCGAAAACAAAATCAAACCTAATCAAACCAAAACCGAAAATCGAAGCAGTCATATGAGATCCCTAAATCGAACCTGAAACAAACTTTAAATCCACATATCAAACCTGGAATAAGGTTTGGTTCAATCTATGTGTCCTGTGTTGTGACAACCCGAATTTCCTATCTTGTTCAATCATTCAATTCAGTCAAAGTCAGGCTTGTTTCAGCTAATGTAGCATTGTTTAGAGTTTGTTTGGGCATTCTAAGCCTAGGATATCAAAGGATCAAGTGTTAGATTGGGTCAACTGAAGTTCAAAACCATCAAACAAGCCATAAACCCCTCAATGAGGAGTTTACGGCCAGGACACATGAGTTTATAGCCGTAAACTCATGGTGGCCGTAAACTCTAGCCTATAAGTATGAGGCTTGGGCCATTCTTCTTCACTTTTACCATTTCCAAGGCTAAGAACTCGAAAACTCTCTCAAGTATCATAGGATTTTGCTTCAAAACCCTCAAAATGTAAGTGATTCCTTCCATCTATGAGTTAATACTTCTCTTATCCATGAATCACCATTGATTTCATCCATGGATTTCATCAAGAACACCCTCATTTGCCTTCAAATCGTAAGTACTCCCTCCTTAGCTTGTTATCTAGTTGAAACACCTGATTTGAACCTTGAAATCATCAAGAATGCATGAACAAGAGGAGTTTACGGCCAAGCAATCTCCCTTGGCCGTAAACCCTAGTTAGTGGTGCATTTGAGCCTTAAACTCTTCCTAAGGCTTGGAATTGAGGCTAGAACACCCCCTTGTGCTTTGTAAGACCTTGAAACACTTTTTCATGCACCTTTTACCATGAGTTTGCGGCCGTAAACTCCATGGCCGTAAACAACTATAAGTGTGCCATTTTTAGCCACAAACCCTTCTTAAAGTCCAAGCCTTAAACCTTGAACCTTTAATGGATGTTGTAGGATCTTAAAACACACACCTTGGCATGATTGACCATGAGTTTACGGCCGTAAACTCCCTTGGCCGTAAACTCATGGCCGTAAACTCCATAGGTGGTCGTGCACTCCTCTTAGTTCAATCACATGTGATTTCAACACTTGGTTAAAGTGTTTCCCTAGTCCCGCGAGGTGTTCCTTGCATTTGGTTGCTTCTAGACACTATATTTATGTCAATATATGCCATTATATGTCATTTAGGACTCGTTAAGTCTCGGGACTTCATTCGTGGAACTTCTCATCCTTACGCGCATATTCGTTGAATCACCCACGTCAGGTGAGTTCATACGCCTACGCTTTTCTGAGTTTTTATGTTTTCAAGGGGAGAATACAAGCAAAAGTACAAGGAAACTTGTGCTCAAAATATATTATTTTGTTTAAGATAATTATATTTCTAGTATGTTTTTAACATGGAAAACAGTTTTTACCAAACGATTAAGAAATCAACTCGTAGAAACAGTTTTCAAAACTAGGGTAACGAACTTGTGAATCATGTCGTAAAATGTATCATTTTATAAAGGATTCCTACAAATCATAAAAAGGATTTTCCATATTATTACTTGTAAATTTGTTAGTCTAGTTGGATACACGTCCTTGGTAACACTCACCACCGAAACAGAGTGTAGGACTAGCACTTATGACCAGAATCTCTTGTAGGGAGAGCGTGACTGTTGTGTATAAATCTATACGGGACTGACTATCCCGCACCTCGCTGCTAGCTACAGTGGGACCGGCAGGTCTACGGGTGACAAAGTCATAAAGGATATTGGCTCCAGTACATGCCATATCAAGTTAATGTATGGTCATGACCCTCGCAACGTAGATAGCAGGGATTTACTTTTGTAATAATGAATCAAGTGAACTAACCTCAAAGTTATAACCGATTTAATTACTGGAGGGTATTAATAATAATATTTTCAGGATTTAGTTCATCACGGTTTTCTTTTATTTAGTTTTTAAGGCTAATTTACCTCTCTGGGTGTAACCAGGGTTTTTAAAAGAAAACTGCTTTTATTAATACGAGTATGGTAGATACTTGCATACCTCAGTTTAAAACGAATAATCAACCATCAACCTTTAGGGAAAATATAGGATTTTCCCGGGATAAACCGGCTATTCAAGACGGATTCGTTTATCATGTAATCAACGGATATTCATATTCATTCCACGACACCTTGGATTGTATGTATCTTGGTACGAATCTGGAAGTCATGGAAGGAATGGGTTTTCAAACAGGCTTTTATTAAGAAAATATAGGATTTTCTTGAGGAACACTTTTCAAAAGGATCAAAGAACATTTTCCACCAAAAACTAAACGCTTATGATGTAACATCCGGATTCCCAGGTATCTTATTTTAAGTATTTATCTTGAGTTTTAGGGAGGGACTCGGCGAGTAGGCGCTCAGACTCGCCGAGTAGGATCGCGAATTCTTGACTGGATTAATGATCGGACTCGACGAGTCGATGCGTGGACTCGGCGAGTCCGTGCTGTTAAGTGAAACCCTAAATCTCAGGGCCTGAGCCCTATTTAAAGGCCCTTATGGCCGTCATTTGCGGCCACTACTCCCCTGTGAAAAACCCTAGAGAGAAAAGAGAGCTTAGAGAGCATTTTGGAGGCTAATTCTTCATCCTTTGGTGTGATCTTGCAATAAGGAGTGGGAAAATCCAAGCTAGATCGATTGTGGAGCTTGGATCTGTGTTGTTCACACTGAGATTCACGTTTTGAGGTACAAGTTCCTTCCCATTTCGTGTATTTGATAGATTCCTTCAATCTAGGGTTTCCTTTGCACAATTTTGAGTTAGATTGTGAAGCATATGAGGTCCCTTTGGGTATAGATGATAGATCTGGACCTTGAGAGGTCCAAAAGGTCCCAAGCTTCCAGCTTTATGAGGTTTCATGTGAGCCTTGAGAGTAGAACCCCATTTTAAAGGTTATTTCTCCATTTTTGGACTTATAAGCATTGCATGAACGTAAAGTTTGAACCTTTATGTGACTTTCGAGTGTTAGAAGGTTGGATATACTGGTTGGTGAAGCAGATCTGACCTCAAATGATCGTTTGAGTGTTTTCATGGAAGGAACTCGCCGAGCCCATAAGGGACTCGACGAGTCGAGTCGGGTTGCCCCGCGATTCGCGACCTGTGATGACCCGTTGAGTGTAGGGTTGACTCAACGAGTCGAGTGAGGACCAGGGGCGAAGAGGACATGCATGTTCTCGCCGAGTCGCACGAGTGCACTCGACGAGTCTGGTCAAAGTTTGACCGTTGACTTTTGTTGACTTTTAGGGTTTGGTCAATGTTAGGGTCTTTGGGCCATGAGAGGGGTAAAATGGTCTTTTACCCTTCTGAGAGTATTAAGAGAGGGATTAGTCTAGCCTTGAGGGTTTTATTGATTAGAGTGCTTATTCCATGTGATTAGGCGGGGGCTAGACCGGATTTTACCAAGTTCGATATTTACCGAGTTACCCGAGGTGAGTCTTCTCACTATACTTTACCTAGAGTGGTAATTTGAGTTATGTGACAGAGTATCTTGTATGCTATTTATGTAATTGTGATACACTGCATTATTTCTGTGTGATTCATACCGTGTATGTTCCAGAGTTTACAGAGTTAGAACCGGAAGGTTCACAGAGTTAGGACCAGAGGGTCCACTTAGGACCGGAGGGTCCACAGAGTTACAGCCTCGAGTGGCTAATATGTGTTATATGTGGTATTTTGGGGAACTCACTAAGCATTTATGCTTACAGTGTTGTGTTATGTGTTTCAGGTACCAGTGAGGATCGCGGGAAGGCGCCGGCATGATCAGTACACACATGAGGAGTTTTATACATTATGATCTTGGGGTTGTGTTTCTATGGATTGATATGTGATACAATGACATTTTTATAATATTTATGAATGAAAGTATGTTTTTGAAAATGTGAAAAATTGTTTGAAAAATTACGGTGTTACATATGAACTCACCAGCTTTATGCTGATATTCTTTCAAAACTGCTTGTATTCTCAGGGAATTAGTAGACAGGTACTTCCAGGCTTTTGGAGAAGTCGGCGCGTTAGAGTCACGTCTTTCAATTTTACTTTTGTTATGAATAAAACCTTGTATTAAAACAATGTAAACCTTTTTCATATATGTATTCAATGTTTGGTTGTGTTTACTATGCTTGCTATGATACAACTGTTGTGATACTACGCATGACGTCAACCACCCCTGAACGTTCCCGCCGTTCCGGTTTGGGGGTGTGACAGATTGGTATCAGAGCTATTGTTTATAGTGAACTAAGTATACCGAACCTTACATGGTATACAACTATAAACATTAAGGGGACTAAGTGCTCTAAACTAAAAGTATACTTTCAAAAATATAAGTATTTTTATAACAAAGTATATAAGAATACCCGAGTACCAGAATTCGTGTCATAGGTAGAACAAAACAAAAGTATTTGGATGTTGGACATCGCGGTTAAACCTGGGCAGTTATGTAATCATGTCTAGGGTCAATATAGCCTGATAAACTATATTCATTCGAGACATGACCAACATGTGCTTGGGAGCGACTGTAGTGTTGCAGCAAGCCTAAAACTTACCTAGATACCAGAGGAGTTCTAGAACCAAACATAAGGATTAAAATACTATAGGAGTATTTTAGGATGCTATAACGACTAAGCCGGAAACTTACCCAAAAATCCATTCTTCAAGAGTCAATCATGTAACTACAATACATTGGAGGTATTATACATTCGAAGCCTATTAACTATCACTTTACCATCACCACGCGTAGATAGCATGGCTGGATTCCATCTTCCTGGCGACCCGTACTTTCCCAACCAAGGAGATGATGGATGGATCGAGCCAGAGCCAGAAGGAAACCATGAAATTCCTTTGGACGATGATTTTGCCGAACCATTTCCTGAAGAGACTGACTCGGAACCCGAAGTCGAGAACCTACCTCAAGTGACCCCAATACTAAATCCTAACCCTCAAGTTGGATTCCAAGGTCCAATGCCTATGTGAGTCGAGAGTTTAAATAGGTGGAGCCACGAGCAAGACCAACCCCTCCCATACGACGGAAACCACAACTTCTACAATCTGAACGAAGGAGGCCCCGCGGAAAGGGCCCTTCCAATCCTGATACGCCGGGTGACTCGCAATGAGGAACTAGGTATGGCAACCCTTCAGCGAACTATGGAGCTCGAAAAAGATTCGAACGCCAACACTGACCGCATTCGTCGCCTCGAGATTTATCATGCGAGAGCTGTAAGGAACAATGAAGCTGTGCAACGAGAGTTAGCTACAACCCGATCCGAAGTCATAGAGCTCTGAGCACGTCAGTCAGAGTACGAGAGACGCCTGCTTGGTGTGGAGCGTCAACTAGCCGAATTAAGGTTTCACTTGAGGAGTGCCCGTCGCTGATAGGGGGATACTCTACTCATCCTTCCTTTTTGGTCTAAGGAATAACTTTCATATCTATGTTCTGAGTAGTTCTTTTCCGTAAACATCTCTGTCCTTCATGTTGCCAAGATTCTTTCTCTGTTAGAATGACTTAGACCTATTTTTTTGGTCAAGGATTCTGAAAAATGTGTAATCTCAGTTTCAGTTATGATGGCAACAATCATATTTCAGTTAAAGATTATCATTGTCAAAAGTATACCTTAGATCGATAGCATGCAAATTAAGCAACTTTATCAAAGCCCTATCACCGTTTCGTCTTAAAAGCATGTGTCATAGGAAGTACTCTTACCTTAAGAATGATCATTCCTTTTCCCTATCGATTTCATATCAGTCTCCATAAAAAGCTACGAGGTCATAATCGGCATGAGATGGTTAAGCCCCAAATCGTGCTGATGCCCCTTGCTTCAAAAGGGCGTTTCGTCTCAATCTTTCCCTCTGACGAAGTCCTCACTGGTTATAGTGATAAGATTTGTTCGAACCTTCGTATCATTTCCTGCGCCAAAGCCCAGAAGTATCTGCGAAAGGGATGTCATGCATTCCTGGCTCATGTTGTCGATGAGATGCAAAAAGTTAAAGGCCTCGAGAGCATCTCCGAAGTCTGCAACTTTCCTGATGTCTTCCCCAAAGACATTCCAGGGATTTCTTCCGAGTGTCAAAGTTGAATCCCGTATCGACTTGATCCCCGGAACTACCCTTATAGCTAAATCTCCATATCGTCTAGAGCCGACGAAAATGTGAGAGTTATCCAGCCAGCGCAATGAACTGAACAACAAGGAGTTCGTAGGTTTATTGTATGTGAACTTTATTGCGTTCAAATATTTTTCTATTCTTGCTAGGACCACATCATGGGGATGTGGGTCGGATCAATGAGAGTCAGATAGCAAAACGGAAAACCTTAATGCATAGATAAACATTTAGGATACATCCAGAGGCAACCATTGTTGCTCACAAGCTTCTTTTCTTGACATGTAGCAGATCATGCCTCTGAAGAAACGTAACCAACCCACCGGTAAGACACCAATCCTCCAGATGGACTCAACTACGTTCCAAGCTACTGTCACAGCAGCTGTAGCAGCCGCCCTGGCTGTTCTTAACGCTAACAACACAAATGTGGGTGGAAGTGTTAATGGCAATCCAAATCTTGGTGTTAACCAATCTCAACAACAAGTGCCTACTAGAAAGGACACACCTGATCTCCAACCTAACATCCTAAAACGAAAGTTCAAAGGGAGTTGTTCGACCCAAAGACCTACTGAGAAGCAACGAATTGGGATAGTCAGTACCCCAGTCATCCCTGCTGTTCCAATACCAACAATACCCTACTGTGGAAACCTCCCGCACTGCAACAAATGCAACTACCATCATCATGGAGTCTGTCGAGTGCTGCATTGCACCAGATGCAACAGGAAGGGGCACACCTCCAGCAATTGTAGGACCCTAGTCAAGTTCATCACTCTGACTACCAATGTTGGGACAAGTCCAACCTGTTACCTATGTGGTAGTGTAGGACATTTCAAAAGAAATTGTCCTAAGGCTAAGGATGGCAAGGAAGCTCGCTTCGCAAAGACCCCGACCCAACACATCACTTCCACTACCGATGTTAGCTTAGTTCAAGTGTGCGGTACATGTGGAGGAATGGGACATGTCAAAAGAGACTGCCCAACAGAGAAGAACAATGAGGAAACGGGAGGAGTCTGACCTCAGGGAATGAGGAAGCATCAAAGAACCCTGCTATGTTTTGGTATGTTTTCGCAAACCCCAATAATTTCTCATAATCGTGATTAACTCCCTCGTCCAAACTGAATCACGATGTTCTTATAAGATTTAAAGCCCTAATGAGTAAATTATGATAGCTTAGTGAATACGTTAGGTTCAGTTGTAGTTATACATGAATTGTATGCACCAAATGATCATAGAAAGATCTAGTAAGAACCATTTCATGAAAGTTCATAGTTTCAAACCATCAGAACCTTCGGGTAAGTAGTACCTGTTAACTTCTAGTCAAACACAGCAAACACCAGAGACATTCATCCAAGGGCCGCAATGTCCTAACAAAACGATCCTTCCAAACTAACTTAACGCGCGATTCTACGACGTCGTCCCGCTTAGTCTGACTGAGTCTATGTTATACCAAGCCCTTTTGTCTTAAATCGTTCGATCGCAAAACTCCCGTCACTCGTAACGACAAATTAGATGCGAACTTCGAAAATTCATCACTCTTCGAAAAACCCGAAAGTATTCATACGAAGAGTACCACCCACAAAGACATGGACAGAGTAAGAGGGTTATCCGGACAATTGGAAATACGTCATGGGACACTCAACTACCCTTAGTTGAACTTTCTCGCAACAAACGGAGACCTTTACAACATCAAGGTTGCGTCGTTCGAAGCCCTCTATGGCCGTAAGTATAGATCCCCTCTGTGTTGGGCTGAAGTGGGTGCAACTAGTCAAGAGTCAAGTCCACGACAGTACTCTCACGAGTCCTGAAACCATCCGAGAGGCGACTGAAAGGGATCGTACGAAAGGGCTACGCCGATAAGAGACAAAAACCCTTGGAATTCCAAGTTGATGACCCTGTCCTTTTAAAAGTCTCACCCTGGAAAAAGCCTGATACGCTTCGGAAAGCATAGAAAGCTAAATCCAAGAATACGTCGGACCGTCCGAGATCCTTGCTAGGAAAGGTCCCGTAGCGTACAAACTTCAGCGCTTAGCAGCGTTCATTCCGTCTTCCACTTGTCGAACCTAAACAAGTTTCTGTCCGATGAGACACTTGTGACTCCACTCGATGAGATCGAACTAGACGAGAGCTTACACTTCGTGGAAGAACCCGTAGAAATCATGGATCGGGAAGTCGAACGAACAAAACAAAGTCGCATCCCGATAGTGAAGGTTCGCTGAAATGCCAAGCGGGGACCTGAATTCACTTGGGAGCGCGAAGATTCAATGAAGCAGAAGTACCCCCATCTCTTTCCAAGTTCATGATTGTACTCTATTCTTGAATTTCGGGACGAAATTCTCTCTAACGGGGGGATGATGTAACAACCCGAATTTCCTATCTTGTTCAACCATTCAATTCAGTCAAAGTCAGGCTTGTTTCAGCTAACTTGTAGCACTGTTTAGAGTCTGTTTGGGCATTCTAAGCCTAGGATATCAAAGGATCAAGTGTTAGATTGGGTCAACTGAAGTTCAAAACCATCAAACAAGCCATAAACCCCTCAATGAGGAGTTTACGGCCAGGACACATGAGTTTATAGCCGTAAACTCATGGTGGCCGTAAACTCTAGCCTATAAGTATGAGGCTTGGGCCATTCTTCTTCACTTTTACCATTTCCAAGGCTAAGAACTCGAAAACTCTCTCAAGTATCATAGGATTTTGCTTCAAAACCCTCAAAATGTAAGTGATTCCTTCCATCTATGAGTTAATACTTCTCTTATCCATGAATCACCATTGATTTCATCCATGGATTTCATCAAGAACACCCTCATTTGCCTTCAAATCGTAAGTACTCCCTCCTTAGCTTGTTATCTAGTTGAAACACCTGATTTGAACCTTGAAATCATCAAGAATGCATGAACAAGAGGAGTTTACGGCCAAGCAATCTCCCTTGGCCGTAAACCCTAGTTAGTGGTGCATTTGAGCCTTAAACTCTTCCTAAGGCTTGGAATTGAGGCTAGAACACCCCCTTGTGCTTTGTAAGACCTTGAAACACTTTTTCATGCACCTTTTACCATGAGTTTGCGACCGTAAACTCCATGGCCGTAAACAACTATAAGTGTGCCATTTTTAGCCACAAACCCTTCTTAAAGTCCAAGCCTTAAACCTTGAACCTTTAATGGATGTTGTAGGATCTTAAAACACACACCTTGGCATGATTGACCATGAGTTTACGGCCGTAAACTCCCTTGGCCGTAAACTCATGGCCGTAAACTCCATAGGTGGTCGTGCACTCCCCTTAGTTCAATCACATGTGATTTCAACACTTGGTTAAAGTGTTTCCCTAGTCCCGCGAGGTGTTCCTTGCATTTGGTTGCTTCTAGACACTATATTTATGTCAATATATGCCATTATATGTCTAGGACTCGTTAAGTCTCGGGACTTCATTCGTGGAACTTCTCATCCTTACGCGCATATACGTTGAATCACCCACGTCAGGTGAGTTCATACGCCTACGCTTTTCTGAGTTTTTATGTTTTCAGGGGGAGAATACAAGCAAAAGTACAAGGAAACTTGTGCTCAAAATATATTATTTTGTTTAAGATAATTATATTTCTAGTATGTTTTTAACATGGAAAACAGTTTTTACCAAATGATTAAGAAATCAACTCGTAGAAACAGTTTTCAAAACTAGGGTAACGAACTTGTGAATCATGTCGTAAAATGTATCATTTTATAAAGGATTTTCCATATTATTACTTGTAAATTTGTTAGTCTAGTTGGAGACACGTCCTTGGTAACACTCACCACCGAAACAGAGTGTAGGACTAGCACTTATAACCAGAATCTCTTGTAGGGAGAGCGTGATTGTTGTGTATAGATCTATACGTGACTGACTATCCCGCACCTCGCTGCTAGCTACAGTGGGACCGGCAGGTCTACGGGTGACAAAGTCATAAAGGATATTGGCTCCAGTACATGCCATATCAAGTTAATGTATGGTCACGACCCTCGCAACGTAGATAGTAGGGATTTACTTTTGTAATAATGAATCAAGTGAACTAACCTCAAAGTAATAACCGATTTAATTACTGGAGGGTATTAATAATAATATCTTCGGGATTTAGTTCATCACAGTTTTCTTTTATTTAGTTTTTAAGGCTAATTTACCTCTCTGGGTGTAACCATGGTTTTTAAAAGAAAACTGGTTTTATTAATACGAGTATGGTAGATACTTGCATACCTCAGTTTAAAACGAATAATCAACCATCAACCTTTAGGGAAAATATAGGATTTTCCCGGGATAAACCGGCTATTCAAAACGGATTCGGTTATCATGTAATCAACGGATATTCATATTCATTCCACGACACCTTGGATTGTACGTATCTTGGTACGAATCTGAAAGTCATGGAAGGAATGGGTTTTCAAACAGGCTTTTATTAAGAAAATATAGGATTTTCTTGAGGAACACTTTTCAAAAGGATCAAAGAACATTTTCCACAAAAAACTAAACGCTTATGAACTCACCAGCTTTATGCTGATATTCTTTCAAAACTGCTTGTATTCTGAGGGGATTAGTAGACAGGTACTTCCAGGCTTTTGGAGAAGTCGGCGCGTTAGAGTCACGTCTTTCAATTTTACTTTTGTTATGAATAAAACCTTGTATTAAAACAATGTAAACCTTTTTCATATATGTATTCAATGTTTGGTTGTGTTTACTATGTTTGCTATGATACAACTGTTGTGATACTACGCATGACGTCAACCACCCCCGAACGTTTCCGCCGTTCCGGTTTGGGGGTGTGACAGGTGTCCGTCCCTATATTTTGTTTCCCACTTCGACCATCATTGTGCTATCTTTTTTATTATGATTTTCTTTTGTGACAGATGTAAAAACACTATAATATAATTTATGATTATTAGTTTGTACTTTTAATTGTATGATTTTTTTTGTTAGGGTTCATCTTCTTATCACTTCCACCCACTTTTCTCCACTTCATATTATTAGATGAGACGACAGTCCATCATGTTCGTCTCTGACAACCACCATAAGTCATCCCCGACAACCACCATGAAAAATCAATATTTAACCTGTAACCAAAGACAAGCTAAAATCAAAATCAATACAAACCTATAATCAAACCAAAGCTAAAATCAAAACTAAACAACTAAAACTAATGAAACCAAAATAAAAAACAAAACATGAAAGA
This sequence comes from Lactuca virosa, assembly GCF_052849685.1. Taxonomy (NCBI): domain Eukaryota; kingdom Viridiplantae; phylum Streptophyta; class Magnoliopsida; order Asterales; family Asteraceae; genus Lactuca; species Lactuca virosa. Next base: position 15,332,009 of record NC_136426.1, read on the forward strand.
AACATAAATCAATATAGAAATCAAAATCAAACCTAATTAAACCAAAACCAAAAACAAAAATTAAAATCACAATCAGTCATATGAGATTCCCAAATCGAACCTGAAATAAACTTGAAATCCCCAAACTAAACCTAAAATAAGGTATAACAATGACAAACAAACGTGATAAAAATATCATATTGATAATCGGAGTGGAAAAAAGTTAGAGATATTAGACCGAACTATAAGGATGATTCATGTAATTTATTATAATGTTAATAAAAAAATAATTATCAAATGCATTTGATTATAACTTAAAGCATCAATTTTTTTGGTCACTATCAAACAAAACTACAATAAGAAAATACTATAAAATTTATATATTATTTACATGTTTGTCCTTGAAAAATGAAGCATAATTGCCCAATGTTGTTGGAGATTCGTACAATCTGTGATTCAAAAATTGAAGTAGTCAATTATAGACTTATAGTGCGTGCACGTCAGTAAAAACCAAACAATTTGCAACTATTTAATTGATCCACACGATTTATATTATGATTTAGAATTTTTGTTACAACAATTTTCTACTAATTAAATATATTCTTTAATAGTTAATACTTTAATAGATTTTTATAAAATGATCTATTATCCTTATTTATCAAAATATATGATAACACTCCTCATCGTTTTTGAAACACGCATCATATTAATCAGAAATATTTTGGGAATAATGACATTAGGCTCTACAAACCTTTGATTTTTGTTTTAAAATGTCTTTTATGTTTATTTTTGATAACGTGGATATCAATTATGTCAAAAGTCGTTACAAAAATTGGTAAACTTGTAGGAGGTCATAAACCATGAGATATGCCTCTAAGGTATGACGTGTTATGCCTATGTGACATATGCTATAACATGTGAACACTACATTCCTCGTATGTTATGATGATGTGTAATGAATGTTTGTTAAGCCCGCAACGTCTCTCTTTTATACACATTATTTTTATATTAAAAATTTGGAATGTTTTGAGTGATGGAGTGGTAAGTATTTTTCAGAATAAATAGTTGTGAAATAGTGTTGTGACCTTGTGCTAAGTTGACAAATTTTTTTGTATTATGGTGTTATAAGTACACCCCATGATCTAAGAAGAAAATGATTTTCTTTTTTGACAATTTAAAAACTTAGATTACCGCAATTTAAATTTAAATTACTAGATAGTAACATTCCTGAAATTTTGATGGTCAATTGTAAAAGTCTTTTTCTATAAAATATAATAAGATTGCCATGAATAATGCATTCCCTTTTCTGAAAATAAAAACGCGAGACACTCCTACCCACGCCATTTTCAACTCTTTCTCTCTCACACATACACACCATAAACACACAGTGACGACAACATTCAGCAGGGCCCTTTCTCTTTCTCTCGCTCTCAAAAAGCCTGCCATTTTTCCAAAAGTATTTTCAAAACAGGTCTTTCTACACCCTCACTACTCCAAATTTACAAGCTTACCCCCTCTCTTCTAGATTCCTTCAAAGATCCCCGGTCAACCTCTGCTTTCTCCGGCGACGATGTTGCCGGACCATTTCTCTCTCGGAACTTGATATTGCTTGTAGATATGTAGTAAACAATTATACATTGAAACAGGTATATATATATACACACATATACAATACAACATATATACATATAGGTATACGTACAGAACAGAACAGAGATAGTGATGGATTTGGTTGAAGGAGTCGGTGAGAGTTCTTCGCCGCCTCGGAGTTTTGGAAGTTTTAGCGGTAATGAAATAGTGAATGATGTGTATAATCGGTTAGTGGAGATTGGCAACGAAGAGGCTATTAATCATCCTGAATTTCGGGATCAGTTGGAAGCTCACTTCAACCGGTTTCCTGCGAGGTATATGTGCACACGGGGATATAAGTTTGTTATAAATTTGTTATCAATTTCGAGACGTTTATTTTTGCTAGTTCTCATCTTCCATCATGCTTTAAAAATGTTATTTCTGACACTCTTAATGCATCAGTTATGCACTGGATATCAACTTGGATAGAGTTGAAGATGTGCTGCTACATCAAAAGCTTCTTGTATTGGCAAAGGATCCTGTAAATCGACCTGTCGTTCATGTTCGTCTTTTAGAGGTAATGGTTTTAGTTTGAAGATTCGAGCTACACATTATTAACTTCACTCTCGAGTGTTAGAAAAACTTGATACCCCTCATCTGTCATATCAAAAATAAAAAAATAAACATGTTTAACATGCTCCAGCAAGTGCTCTTGAATGTTGATGCAATGGATTCATATTCTCTAGTGATTTAATGATCCATCTGTTAGAATACGAAAGCTTCTGGAGTCACTGCTGGAGAACATGTAGTATAAGACTTTCTTGAAAGGTCGTGGTCTTCGATCTCAAGTTTTGTTAGAAAAAGTATGTGAAGACTTTCAAAAGCTAGGTCATGTTGTAGTTTTGGATGGACAAAAATATGCAATGATGCAACCTAATCCCAATTGAAATCTGAACAATTCGCACTCAGTGCTCTCCCATCTGCTATTACCTATTACATGTACTGAATTGGATAAACCTGCAAATCAAGTTTATTGACCATAAAATATTATCTTTATTTCCATTTTTAGAAAGATGTGTACTTAGCTATTAGCTAATTTGACTGCAAATTGGTATCCAAGTGTATGCTTCATGGATCTTCATCACAACCAAATTAAAAGATATCCTTGCTGAAATCTGCCTTTTGTTTATTTTATGTGCTGTTGCCTGAATCTTGTGTGCGTGTGCACTATAATATTTCTTAACTGTTACAATTTCTAAAATTGTGGATTGCAGAACTTTTGGACTAGAGCAGATGTTGATGACTGTGAGCAACAAGAATCAACACCAACAGATGCTAGGTATATTAGCAAAGACAGAATTAATATTTATGTGTTTCTGCAATTCCTTCCTCTCTTTCAAGTTTCAAATGTGGAGCCCTATATTGTCATTTCATAGGTGGGCTGCTATCTTTATTTGTTACATATTTCACTTATTCTCCACAGTGACAGGGATCAAGAGGTGGGTTTTGAACCTTGCTCTCAACTTGAGGACCTAAATTTGGAGGTCGGAAGAAATTCTGCTGATAAGGAGGAGGGGGAGAACCTAGGAGAGTCTTCCAGAAGGTTGTAATTTTAGTCTCTTTTGCTCTTATTTATATTTATCAACCCTAAAACTATTTTCCCATTTGTAACGCCACATGGGAATCTATACAAGTCTTCGTGTAGTAGGTTTAGATAAAGGCATGATTCAGTTGTAACTGATCACTAAAATTGTTGGAATGTTGACAATTCTCTTGTGGGTTGTCTCTTTTTTCCCCTATTAGGTCCTGTGAGGGTAAAGCGGCTGAATGAGTAATTATGTCTCTCTGGATAAAGTGTCGTAGACATAAGGCTGTTTTTTTATAGGCTGAATAAACCGTCTCAACGAAACTAAATGACCATTTTACCCTTACATTCCAAAAAAAAAAAAAAAACAAATTTCATCATTTTTTATGTGAGAGGAGTTGGGAAGAAAAAAGAAGAGAAAATAGGTAAAGGTTAGTGTCTTGATACATTAAGCCACGTTTTTGGCTTAACCCATTAAGTCATTATGTCCAGATTAAGTAAAAAAAGATATAGCCACGTATAGGTTGTCCAGATAAAGTGCTTAACCCATTAAGCCCATTATGTCAAAAAGAAACAGCCCCTTAGTCATACATGAGAGCATGACGCTATACTGAAATTTAGGAAGAATTGTGTGAGGTCTTGTTGAAATTAAAGGAAAAATGAGATAGAAAAGTTTTATATCTCATTTTTCCTTTAATTTCAACAAGTCTTCACACAATTCTCCCTTAATTTCAGTATAGTGTCATGCACTCATGTATGACTATGGGGCTGTTTCTTTATAATAAAGGGCATGTTAGATGTTCTTCATGTTAAATTTGGAAAAAAGTAACTTATCTGTCTAACTAACTAGCATATATGATTACACTGCTTTAATCCTATCTGTCAACATTTGTGTTATGCTTTCTTTTGTTTTTGTTGTTGTTAGATAAGATTCCTAGATGTTTGTTGATATGAGGGGAATAAATTAGCATGTCATGACTCATGACTCATGACATGAATGTTTGCAGAGTGGATGTTCCAGATATGCCAATTCATGAAGTCATATTTTCTGCTATCGACAAGCCTAAGCTCCTCAGTCAGGTATCCTGGAATCTTTCTTTCTTGGAATGTAATAACACATTCCATTACCTTGCCTATTTCATTACTGTGTCCATTCCATTAATACGCTACTAAATGAAAAGGTCCAGCTGTCATCAGATAGTGGTGTTTGTGCCATTGTCAAAATGTCAACACTTAACAGTTTGCAGTAATTTAGTTTGATATTTAACCTGGTATTAAACATTTGTGATCCTTTTCTTGAAGCACAATCCTAACCTATTTTCCTCTCTCCTAGCTTTCAGCTTTGCTTTCCGACATAGAGCTCAACATCCGTGAAGCACATGTGTTTTCAACAATCGATGGCTATTCTTTGGATGTATTTGTGGTAGATGGATGGCCTTTTCAGGTTCTCCTTCTTCTTCCTCTTCTTTTCTAACATCAAAATACTCATATATTCCAATGTTTCTGATTCTGCAACCTTGTGGTCAGGAATCAATTGCTTTACACGAAGCCATGGAGAAAGCAATTTCTAGAAGCGAGGTGTAAACTTTTTCCATTTACTATGATTTTCATCACATGGTGTTTTTTTAAGGGTATTAGGGTCTTATTTTAAGACAAAAACATATGCACAAACTGGATTACCTTGTAGGGTTCATGGTCTGGTTCTTCTTCAGATTCTATATCAGCTGTACAGAAAGCTTTAGCCACTGAAGCCCATTTTGGCGATGCAGAAATAGACAGAGCATCATTGAAGATTGGAGAAAAGATTGCATCTGGATCTTGTGGAGATTTGTACGTGTACACTGTTTTTTCCAATTGCATTCCTAATTCTTACAAGTATCTTAATATAAGTTATTTTGTTTGTTGAAAGATTCCATGGAGAGTACCTTGGTGAGCATGTTGCTGTCAAGATTCTTAGATCTGAACATTTAAATGATGAAACATTGGGGAATGAATTCGCTCATGAAGTAGCCATGCTCAGGTAACTTTACTTTAAAAACCTGTAAATTAAAACCTTATTAATTCAACAACTAATAAACAAAGCATTATGTGTGTGTGTGTGTGTTTGAAGGGAGGTTCAGCATGCCAATGTTGTTCATTTTATTGGTGCATGCATGAAGAAACCTCCTTTGTGCATAATAACAGGTAGAAAACTTCCATTAACTGTATTATATATTTTGATTGTTTGATAAAATTTAAAACATTTTTGGTAATTTTTTATTATATATGCAGAATACATGCCTGGAGGGAGCCTTTATGAGTACTTACATAAAAACCATAAGATGTTGAAGGTTTCAGAGATAGTGAAGTTTGCTATAGATGTCTGCAAAGGAATGGAGTACTTGCACAGCAGCAACATAATTCATAGGGATCTCAAGACTGCAAATTTGCTCATGGACACTCAAGATGTAAAAACTAGAAAGGCATTATTACACTTTGACTTATTAGCTTGTTTCTGTTTTTAATTAATTTAACATTTTGTTTTAGGTTGTGAAGGTGGCAGATTTTGGGGTTGCCCGGTTTCTAAGTCAAGGGGGAGTTATGACAGCAGAGACTGGAACATACAGATGGATGGCTCCTGAGGTTTCTCTTTCTTCCTCCTTACGTATGATGTTTAAATATATTTGATTTTTCACTGATAAACCCTAACTAAACTCTAAATTTAGCATGGTGAATGGAGCTACTTATGTATTGTCGTGGTTTGCAGGTTATAAATCATCAACAATATGATGAAAAGGTGGATGTTTTCAGTTTTGCGATTGTTTTATGGGAGCTTGTGACAGGCAAGGTAATAAATAAATAAATACACAATTTTACTTATTATTATAGATATAGAGTTAAGAATGAACTGAATATGAGGATGTAGGTTCCTTATGAGAAGATGACACCATTGCAAGCAGCTTTGGGAGTAAGACAGGTCAGCATTTCCATTTGATTAGCATTTGGATAGCAGAATATATCATATATGCATAAAGAAAGAAAGAAACAATATGAGAATGCAATATAAATATAAATATTGCAGGGCCTTCGACCAGATGTTCCGACAGATACACACCCACAGCTGAAGGAGTTGATGCAGAGATGTTGGGACTTTGATCCCCGTAATCGCCTTTCCTTCTCTCAAATCCGACTTCAACTTGAAGGCTTACTCCTGGAAATTCAGGTAAACCAAATTTGGCCTTGATGGATTTTGGTTGGAAAATGAAGTACACTTCCCAAATCACATTATAACTTTCATACTACAACACAATATCCGTGTGGTTGTGGTTGTGTTTGTTAAGCGGGACAAGCTTTCTAGGGTGACTTTATTAATTATTGGTTGGTTCTTGATTCACAGGATGAAGCCAAAACACCAAATGGCATTGGCAGCTAGACATAAGACATTTGAGTGAGTGGCTACTAATTTGTATATATGTGGGTGGGGGTTAATTAGATCCATCGTATTTACACTCCCACCACCCTATAAAGTATAAACAACTTTATCTATACTCTATACTCTATAGGAGAGGAGATGAAACTTAATTACGTGACCCAAAATTAGTAATTAGTGTACATAATGTAGTCATCATGTGTGTTTGGATTAAAAAAAAAAAAGACCAAGACAAGCTTTTAAACGAGACTATTGGACCCAAAAATCACCCCTTCAAAGTCGTCGGTCAAAATGGTAAAAAAAAAAAAAGTCATGTGATTCTTGTCTTAATTAGAAATGCGGAACTATGTACGGATGTATAAAGTGTTGGTGATTTTAGTGTCACCATGTCATTTTAAGTAACTGGAACTAACATGTGAGCTAAGGGGCTTCATGATTTGTACTCTAATATATGTACGGGGGTTGTGCGGAGTGCACGCATGTATAAGATCGAGTCAGAAGCCGGTTCGACGACTAGTCCGGGGTCCGGGGGCAGCACCCCCGGGTCCGGGGTTTCCAAAGGGGCAGCGCCCCTTTAGCGGGGTCTAGGGGCAGCGCCCCAAAACCTCACCGAATTTTGCATGTGGGAACATAATGGAAAACTCAATTTCTTGAGGGTGATTATAGTAAAATTAACGAAACTCGTTAGTTTTGGTAACCCTAATCCGGATTAATATTACTTGCTTCCAAAGCAACTAATGACGGCCCAACCCTAATGAAACCCTAATCGTGTTTAATATATAAACAACTCTTCCTTTCCAGAAGGGGGTTACGTTCTTGAGCTCTCGGTTTTCATCACACATTCACAGAACCCTTTAGCATATTGGCTTACGTTTTCTGTGCCTAGAAACATAAATGTCCACTTGGATTATCCTATGCTGAATTTCTTGTAACCCAGACATAGGGTAGAAATATCACTTCGGAAAGTGATATCACGATCCAAGTCGGTATCCAGATCTCCACCACAAACTCTAAGATTCCTAACATAAAGTCCTCCATATTTGATAAATTTTGTATTTGTACCCACAAATGTTCGGCTGTTTTGATTTACTTTGGAATTTATGTGCTTCTTCAAACCGTTTATTGGACCAATCGTTGCATATTAAGACTGAAACAGTTGGTCAATTATGTTCTTTTCTTTTTATTTTGAAATCATAAATATTTTCCATACTACTTATAAGATGGTGTATGGTTATGTTTGACGGAAAAATTAGCTATTAGTTGATAACTAAAAAGCTATTTGCAAATGCTATCAGATAAAAAAAAATGTAGAATATTGAGTTTTTTTTTTCAAAATTTTTTAATTTTTTTTATAATCAATAAAGGGTAGGATTAAAAATAAGCTTAATAAGATCGTTGAAACACTAGTTTAAGCAACTTTTTAAAAAGTTAGCTTATAAGCTACTCTTTAATTTGCCAAACATATCAACCAAAAATGTTCTACAAATAAGTACGTATAAGTTAGTTGTGGTGTGTCAAAAATAACTTAAATCAACTAATAAACTAATTACAATTGTACGTCTTGAAAATTGAATTTACTTATTGATTTTTCCTTGATATTCATACTTTTAAAAGTATTTTATGGATGACCTGGCTGGGGAAGAGGGTGTTGGAGCTTCACTTCGACTCCAACAAGGATAGGACTCCGGTTTGCAGAGTTGGGAAGAAGAGACGGAATAGGATGCTGCATAGGGGAGAAGAGAAGAGAGACTCTACAATCAAAGATGGGAAGAAGAGATGGAATGGGGTGTTGTGTGGGGGAGAAGATGTAACATCCATAAAAATCATGTCAAGTTTAAACTTTTTAAAACATTTCAAAACCAATAATTATTACAAAACTTGTTTTCAAAATGATTTAGTGTCAGAGTATGCCAGAATCAAATCATAAAAATATAAGGAGGTGCACGATCATGCCTTCGCCTTCCCGCGATCATCAGAGGTACCTGAAACAAAATCAACAACTGTAATTCCGAAGCTTAGTGAGTACCCCCAAGATACCAACGTTATACAGATATAACCATATCATATAAACAACAGCATGCATAATGAGCCATCAGCCTGACTGGACCACCTCGCAGGCCATCAGTCTATCTAGACCGTTCTCCGAGCCATCGACACGTCTGGACCGCCTCGTGGGCCTTCAGCCTATCCGGATCGCTCGCCAGGCCTTCGGTCTGACTAGTATGCCCTCGCGGGTCTGCAGTCTATCCGGTCCGCCCTGGGTATGTTGGCCTAAGCACAAAGCATGTCCGCCTCAACCCAACCCCCAATCAAACAAACATGTGCACATAAATATCATACGCTAGCTAGCATGTACAGATAGTCATACAGATCTAACAGATCACTAACATGACGACCATCCTATAACCAGGATACTGATCTAACCGAACACTAACATAGCAATCATCCTATAATCAGGATACTGATCTAACAGATCACTATCATAGCATAATCCTATAACCAGGATACCGATCTAACATATTACTAACACAGCAACCATCCTATAACCAGGATACAAATCATAAAGGGTCGGCCTTAGTGCCTTAGACCCTGTTGATATAGTGAGAAGAACTCACCTCACACTGCTGAAGTCCCGCAGACAAAACCCTAGTTGCTGGATGACAGATTCCCGAACTGTCAACATCAAAACAATACCCAATTAATAATTGAGTTCCAATATATAACCATAAGTCCATGCTTCGGGTAAAAGACTACTTTACCCCCAACCTAGCTTGATTCAAGCCCAATGCCCAAGCTCACACTCCAAAGGCCCAAAAGTCAACCAATGGACCAAAGCCCACCATATGGCCCAATTTTCCAAATTGGGCCCAAACCCTTCACATGGGCCTTACCTTAAGGCCCAACCATCTATTCTGGTCCAAACACTTGGCATTCCAATGGTCAAATATCTCATAATCATCAAGGCCCAATTATGGGCCAATTTTCCAAATTGGGCCCAAGTCCCTCACATGGGCCTTACCCTAAAGCCCATCCAAATATTTTAGTCCATTTACTTGTTCTTGGATAGCCCAATCACCAAAGCCCAATGGAAAGGCCCAACTCAAGGCTCAAGCAAAATTAGGGTTTTCACATAAAATGATGATTAGGGTTAGTGCTCTTACTTAACCCATTAAGTCCATCACTCTACTAGGTCAAACATACAACATAGTCGTGATTAATTCATGATTCTAATCCAATGGTCCAAACTTGCGGGTCCCAACAATTCCAAATTAGCATATACAAAATTAGGGTTTTCTAAACCCTAATTAGGGTTTCCAACCCAATCGCGTGCCCATTAGTCAAATGGTTATGTTTTTAGGTCAATTAGGGCTTCATTAGGTCAATTAGGGTTAAATAAGTCGGGCACCACCCACTACCACCTCGGGTAGTGGTGGTCAACGGCGGCGGCCACCACCTCGTGGTGGTGGTTATGATTTTGGCTAAAAAAAATATCCAAGCATCCCAAAATAACAATCACACACACAAAAGCACACAGCCACCCAAGGTGGCGGCTGGTGGCGGCGTGAGGTGGCAACCACCACCTCACGGTGGTGACGGGTTGTTTTCTTTGATTATTCCGGCCACGATACAATGATACATCTATACAACAAAGATCCAAAATAAACACACATAATAAAACACACACACACACACACACAGCCGCCCTTGTGGCGACAGGCGGTGGTCGGAGGTGCTAGCCACCACCTCACGGTGGTGGTGGTGGTGGCTCTCTTGTGATTTCTGGCCAAGTAACCACACACATATGCTTCTGTTTGCGAAATAAACCCACCCACCCACCTGGTGGCTTTCGGCGACGACAACAACACGAATGGCGGCGACATCCACGGCTAACGGCGGTAACAACAGCGTCTTCGGCGGCAACCACCATGGCCAGCTGCCATGGTGGTTCTTCATGACTTCTACTTGACAGAAAGTCCATACACACGCGCATCCGCATCACAAACCACGAACATTGCCACCATCTCGTCGGAACAGTCCAATAACGGCAGCAACAGCGACACTACGACAGGAGGTAGACGATAACGGCTACATCTTCAATGGTTTCGGCGCAGCGGCGGTAACTAGCTGCTGTGGAATGGAGTCGACGACGAGGGCAGCTGGAACAGCACCGACGATGTCATGGGCGGCTACGGATGGTGACAGAAAAATGAGAAGGAGAAAGGTTGACCGCGATGACAACAACGGCGCTATACGGTCCGGCGATCCACTGATCCGACGTCACATGAGGCTCTTTGTCGTTGTCGGTGGCTGCACCGACGGTTGGCTTCGATCAGCGACACCGGTTGGCTAGGAGGCGACAGCCGGACATAGTAGCAATGGGAGTGGCGGCTGGAGGTTAAGGGAGGTATAAGGTGGCGGTTGGTGCTAGGGTTAGGGTTACGGAGGGGTTGACGAATATATACCCCGCCCCATAAGACTTTATCCCATAATGACAGAAATGGCCCCTCCTTCTCTCTGTTCTTTCAATTTAAGTCCGAATGTTACCAAATGGCCCCTCCTCTACAAAACCTTTTCAACTTAGGTCCAAAATTTACTCTTTAACCCCTGGTTCCATAAATGCTTTCATGTTAAGTCCAAATGATACCAAATACCCCCTGACTTCTGAAAATCTTTACAAAATAAGTCCCGAAATTACACTTTAACACCCCCCCCCCCCCCCGAAGATTCGAATCTTATCATTTGGCTCCCCGAAACCAACACCCCGCTGATTATTATTTGATTTTGGCTACAATAATATAAAATAATAATAAAAATTACTTCTCGGGGATCCGGGTTTATTATTTAATTACTCTATTTTAAACGGAATGTTATAGAAGAGAGAGAGAGAGAGAGAGAGAGAGAGAGAGAGAGAGAGAGAGAGAGACTCTACAATCGTCTGCCAAGTTGGGTTGTTCTCGACATATCGAGCTCAAGGCATAGTGTTTGCTGAGCTAATTAAGTCCAGTCCCCATAGGCATATAAATATATTGGAATAATCGAATATTCGATTTACTCTTGAATTTGGATAATTTCATTAGCCTTCTACGTACATCACTACATGTTTTTATACATCATTTCTATTATATTTATTTAATGATATTACTTTTGTGAAGATAGTTCTACACATTTTCTAATAATAATTAGTTTTCCTTAAATAAACTATAAATATTAATTATTTATATTTTTAGTTGAACAAAAGTTACATGTGTACGTATATCTATTCCATTGGACGTTTTGTTGGATATGTATGATTGTATTCCATGTCAATTGAAGGCTATTTAAATGCCACATCATCACTTAATCTTTTAAAATTAAGAAAAGTGATCCATACACATTAATTTTTCTTCTTACACAACAATTTATGTTTTATAAAATTGTATAATACAACATTTTAAAGTACAAATTGTTATGTATAGAGAAAATTTGTTGTGTATGAATCAACTCCAAATATTAATAGGCGGGAGTAGGGGTGTTATTTGGTCGGTTTTTCGGTTTAATCGATTCGGTTTTTTCAGTTTTTTTACATCTTAAAAGTAACCATAACCAAACCAAATAAGACTCGGTTTAATCGGTTTGGGTAAATTACACGGATGGTCCCTGTGATTTAGGGTAATCTACATGCTTGGTCCCTAAATACTTTTTTTTAACTCGGACCGTCCCTATTATATGTTTTTGTTGCACGTTTGGTCACTGACACGCTTAAAAAGACTGTATTGCCCTTGTATATTTCTTTTTTTAATTAAATTAATGTTTATTGATAATTTTATTTATTAAAGAAATTGTTTAATAAAAGGTGGGTCCCACCAACCCACCCTTAACCTATGTAATATGTACTTTATGAAGCTTTTAGGGCATCTCCAACCCACCTCCAAACTTCATTTTACCTCATTTTTTTCCTCATTTTTCTCCAATCCTATCCCATTTTCATCTCCATTTTTGGAGATATGAATAGTATTCCCCTATATATGGGTGAATACTATTCATATCTTCAAAAATGGAGGTGAAGTTTGGTTGCTAATTTTAGTCATTCTCATGTTTATTTTATACATTTCTAGTTTATTTTCTCTACTAATTATAATTTAAATGTAATATTTAATATTTATAATATCATGTTATATACTAATTTATGTTAATTAATCATAAATATAGAGTTTAATTAGTAGAGGGGTGCATTTGACAATATATATAAGCTATAAAAATGGAATATTCTAGGAATATACTTTTTGGGGTAAAAAATGGGATAGAAAATGAAGTAGGGTCGGAGATGAAACATTGTTTACTCCATTTTTTACTCCATGGGGGGAAAATAGAGATGGGTTGGAGATGGTGTTCTTCGTTCATCCATGGTTGAGTGAAAGAACCCTCCACTCATCGACAACCCTTTCTTCACCATCATTTCTCTCTTCCTTGCTTTACTTGTCGGAAAATGCCACAGTCGGCAACTACCCTCCATCTCTTTCCTTTCTTTGTCGCCGACAAACATCTAGCACCAGATATAAGTCCATCCGTCTTTCACATGTGAAGATGGATTATTTGATGAAGATGTAAGCTTCCATGGAAACTCAACATCACATTCATCGTTCTCTCCTGTCAAGTAGGTGTCATGGATATTTCCGATGACCCAAAACCTGACGAACATAAAGAATGTGAAAACTTGATTTGGGGATTTTGGTTTTTTTCACAAGCCAATTTTATTGAATCTGTCTTCCTTTTGGGTTTCTATGTACCTGAAGTTTCTCAAATCCATCTTCATTCTTAATCAAGGTGAAAATCTATAGGATTTTGAAGGTGAAAAGTTCTTGATTTGGTGATGGTGGAACAAGAAATCAGAACGAAAAAAATGAGGGCTTTTTTTTTTACATCTGATTGATTCGTTTCTAAAGGAAGAAATCAATTTTGATGTGAAAAGTTAAGAGGCGTTTTTGCAACTGGTTTGGATTCGATTAGGAAGCAATAACTCGGTTGAAGATTATTACAAGCTTTGGTTTCATCCACCGTTGTGATCGAGGATTAAAACTGTGGAAGAGGATTCGTTTTTTGTAAACGATTTCAGATTTTGATTTCAGGTATGAATGTTCATTTATTTGGGTTTTTGTTCATTGACGATGCTTTGATGATTAGCAACTGAAATCGTTTTTAGATGGTGGATATTAGACGATGGTAGCCGGAGATTTCACCGGAGATGGTAACAATGGAAAGGGAATTGGTCAGAACGTGAATGGTGGGTTGGGGTGGGGTAAAGATGAGAGTGGTGGAATCTAGTGTTTTCCGATGGAGTCCAACATTTTCTGGTAGAGTCTGCATTTTTCGGCGACTAAACAAAAGGAGGCACATTTTCCGGCGACTAAAAGGAGGCAGGGGAGGGGAGGAGAGGAGGGTGGAGTGTGGGTCCTTGAATCAAACCATTATACATTTAATTAATACTTTTTCCAGGAAAAATTTAATTAATATTTTTTAGTTAATTGATAATTTAAAAAAGAAAAAATAAATCAGTAAGGGTAAATCAGTCTTTTTAAAACGGACGGATGCAACAAAAATATAAAGTAGGGATGGTCCGAGTTAAAAAAAAATCTTCAGGGACCAAGCATGCAGATTACCCTAAACCACAGGGACCATCCGTGTAATTTACCCAATCGGTTTTGGTTAATTCGGTCGGTTTATCGGTTAAATCGAAAATATTTTGCAAGTAAAAATAAATATTAAACTAAAAGAAAAAAAAAACTTACTAAACTTTTACAAATTGAAAAAAATACACTAATACATAACATATTACATTCATTATTTCATGATGTGTTGCCTTGAAGAGGTGATATAGTCATAGAGACAGATTAATATAAATTTAGTTGTATATAAAGATGAGAGAAATGATTGAAAGTTGATTGACATTTAACTAATTAGTTGTTATTTTTTAATACAGTATATAAACAATTATAATTTTATAATGGTTAATAATTAAATAATGAGTTATGAAAGAATTTTTTAGTAACTAATCTATCATTTTAAATATAAAATATTAATTTATAGATATAAATTATAAAATATATATTAATTAAATATCTTATTAGATTTTTTCAGTTTAACCAAAATAATAATAATTTAACCAAAACCAAACCAAATAAAATAAAATATTCTTATTCGGTTAACCAAATAACCAAATAATCTGAATCAGATAAACTAAACATCATTTGGTTCGGTTTGGTTATTTTGTTTCAGTTTTTTATCACACCCCTAGACGGGAGTGACTCTACCTGACAAGATCTAACATAATAGGGTCCATATGAAGGACTAACTATGTCTAGAAAGGGCATGTGGTTTTGAGGCTTTGCCTTTCGAATTGATTGTAACTAGGAAAAGGCGGGTTTTTTTTTTTTTTTGTTTATCCTCAACTTTAGCTTTGCCTTTTCGTATTATAACAGTTTTTATTTAGATGACATTGGTATAATAATGTATATTATTCGTAAGTACAAAGTTGATTCAAGGAAAACCGGTTATAGAGCAACAGATAACAGGTATTGGCTTCCAACATTTGGTTATACCCTTCTAGACTGATGGTGAGCAGTTGGCACCTGAAGCTGTCCTATTTGCCTGAAATTGTGAAATCAGAATAAAACGTAAATAGTCAAGTTCTAATATTGTGAAAACTATAAGATGGATTGAAGAGTATAAGTATTTATCTTTATTTGTTGTTCCTTTACAAAGTTATTTGATTTTCAAATCAAGGGTTAATACCTGAACTTCACTTTAATAAGAACTCCATCATGTTCATCTGCGGAAACACAAAAATAAACATAAAAATAAAATCAATAAAGTAGCTGATGAATGTATCATAAAATTGCAGGGGTATTTTGGACAAACCCAATACAACCACTCACAACAACCATTTCTTGAAAATTGTTGATGAATATCTCATTATGGGGGTATTCAGCTTTTCCAAAATTAGAAAATTGTTGATGAATGCCCTCTTTAAACCCATCCAAAACAGAAAACGAAACCATGGTTATGAAGTTCAGGTCAATACCTGTTCAGGAACTACTTACATGGGTCCATACGTTTTTTCTGCAATATATTATGATTTTTGTGAAACTGCATATCATTGCAGCTCATTTTCGACCAGTCTAGAAAAACAACCAATTCCGACATAGTTAGGATCAATATCAGGTCAGGGCAAAAATTAGGGACAAAGTAGACTCAATTTCTAAGCTTTGAGAGTTTGCGGATCCTAATTCCGACTCTTGATGATTTTTCTAGAAATTTTCTAAGACGGGCAAAATGGTCAAATGTACAATATTTTCCAGCTTTGGTTATTATGAGTTAAATGGCATCTTAACCCATTAAGTGACAATGAAAATGACTTATAACCTGGAATCACTTGAAATCCAACTCAAATTACAATGCTTTTATGTGCAAAGCGAAAGTATAATGATGTAAGATGGTTATAGACTTCGGGTTTTTGGCTTGCATCATTGTAACATAAAAAAACAATTTTATACAAACCATATGCTATTATTAACAAAAAAATCCCAAGAAACATAGCCATTACCTTTCACAAAAAAGGCTAACATCAGGGTAAAGATTATATTTAAAAGTAATTTATCAAAATAACTAACTTTTACTACTTACCTTGACCACCCATTGACCCCATTCAGGTAAAGTAAAATAATCAGACCAGTTGAAGGACAGATGATATGATTTCATCGACATAGGCAATCAACATATTTTTTTTTGAAACGGCTAGGAAGTCAACATACACATTACTCCTTTCATGTGTATTAACAAATCTTAAAAAAATCGACGGTTGTATATACTATACCTTACACGCCATTGTAGAAATCTATCTTTCGTAAGACCAGGAAGCAACTTTTTTGACAGCCCAAATGACTTATGCCTTGGTAATGGCTTTCTTCTTATGTTAACAACATTTAACACCAATCTTCAAATCTCAATAGCTCTGAAATCAAAATTGAAAGTAAAAATGAAGTATGTTTCATAGATTCACCAGAGATAGATACCAAATGATATTTACTTTCTATTTTCATAAAAGAACTGATAAAAAAGGTTCACCTTTGTTGAACCATGAAATCTTTGTGCCCGACATTTAAATCTCCAATATTATTGTTGAATTTTGTATCTCTGATTAATGTTTCGTACTGAAGGTTGTAAAATTAAGATAGATTTCGATGTACAATGAAGAGAATACAACACTACAAAGGAGAAATAGAAACATAAAATAACCACAATAACATAAACATGTTAACGAATATTCAATCAACCCTAAGAACAATAGCAGCTAGAACAGAGAAGGATTCAGAAATTCCTTTTCCTTCTTCACCACTAATCCTACATGAAAACAAAATCATTAGAAAATGTCTCAATTAGTAAACAAAATCAACAGGTATGAGAAAATAAAGTTAATAACTGATCAACATACCCTACTTTTGGAATAAATATCAGCAGATATGAGAGAGAGAGAGAGAGAGAGAGAGAGAGAGAGAGAGAGAGAGAGTGAGGCAGAGAGTGGAGAAGATGAAAGAAAGAGCGATAACTGAAATGGAAAAAAGGGTGAAGCCCTAAGAACATTAGCAGAAAGAACAAAGAAAGGTTCATACATTTCTTCTCCTTCTTCACCAGTTGATACGATGTAGTTGCGGGAAGTGAAGGAGTCAGCAGATGTAGGGGGCTCCCACAATGAGCCAATGATTGCAGGTACGCTTCGACAGTGATCAAATAAGGCAAGGGAGATCTGGTACGGGAGGTAACAGAGGAGGAAGGAGACGGTAAATTTTGGTTGACTCCTGAGAACGACTTCAATAGGAGCAGTATATCCCACTTACAAAGCACAACAATTTCAAAATCCACCAAAACAAATAATCAAATTGTTTTGATTAGCTTACAGACGTTCTGAATTGGAGAGACCCACATACCCGCAATAGTTGTGCTCTTGATACACTTCTTATAGCTGTGGTGATTGACGTAGGCGAGGGGTCCAAGCACGGAGAGGATGCAAAGTGGTAGTGATAGCTAAAGGGAGATGTTCAGCGGTGGTGGTGTATGTGAGAACATATCCGATCAATAAGGTTGACCGGTGGTTTAACTGAGAGATAATGTTCAATTTAGGGAAAAATAGATGAGTAATAGATATTGGCGTACAGAAGGAGGTTATCTGGCGTTGATCTAATCGGAGGTGAAGCAGCGGAGCCAAAAAGAAAAGAGAGAACGGTTATCGACTGATATCCAAGAAAGGGAGCTTCAGAATGAGAATAGATTTAATAAAGGAAGAAAGATAATGAATGATGTCCATGGCGGTGCAACATCTGATTGGGTGGAAGAGGCGGTGGAAGGAACAATCGGCCGTGTATCAGATAAATGGAGAAAAATCTAATCGTCGTGAGCCAAAAGAAGTCGGTGAAGCACATGCAAATTTACTGTGGCCAAAATTGAAAGTATGTAAAGTTTGTTGGCCAAAGTTTAAGCAAGGAAAAGTATACTGTTCAAACATCCCATGAGCTTTAATATGGAAAAATGACTTATATGGGTAATCATGTTTCAAAATCGTTTAAAAAATACCATTCAAGTTTGGTGTGTCCAAAAAACACCATCCAAGTAAAACATTTGTACAAAAAACACCAACGAAGTACATTTTTTGTTCAAATTTGACCTTGTGGTAACCGACAATTACCGGTTAAAAATAAGTAAAGAAAAAAAAACAAGAGGAAATGACTCAAAGGGGTAACTATGTTTCAAAATCGTTCAAAAAATACCATCCAAGTTTGGTATGTTCAAAAAACACAATCCAAGTAAACTTTTTGTACAAAAAACACCAACAAACTATATGTTTTGTTCAAATATTACCCACCGGTAACCGGCTCTTACAAGTTAAATGATGACTTGACTTAACTATTATGACATAGCATAATAAGTATTGACAAAACAATAAATGATATATTCCTTCTTTATAAGAGTTTATAGTCTTGACCGGTCCTTTATTTATTATCCGGTCTACAGACAGGCACATCTCTTGTCTTTTCCTTGTTATTTTATTGTTTCGTACCATTTCTTTTGCATGTTTCCTGGGATATGGTTCTGATACTTGTGTACGATGTATACGAATTTATATTCGTTCGTAACAAGTCGTGGTATCTGTAACGCCCATTTGGTGATGGATAATGTAGGTTGTGGGGACCGAGTGCTCGGTTTGTGTTGGAGCCCAAGGGCATATCAGTAAGTATCAGTTCGAGCCTTTATGAAGTTTGGGTTTATGTTAGAAAAGTTTTAAGGAAAGAGAGAGTTGATAGAAGTGTAGAGCTTCTCGTTTCCTTCCCGTGGATATAAAGAATGACAAAATCGGACTTAGAATGAAGAAGTTATGGTCTTCGAAAGATTGGCGGTTCTTGACCCTAGCCGAGTACGTTGGTCGTACACTAGGAGTACGTCGGGCATACTGGCTCGACAGTCGGATCGCAAAGGCTTCATCATATGTTGGACGTATGTATGGACTTGTTTAAGTTAGGCCTCGGGCCCACCTGAGTGTAGCAGGTCATTTTTGGGCTTAAGGCCATGTTGGGGGTTCTTGGGCCATATTGGGCCTTAGAGGCCTTGTAGTTAGGTTTGGATGCCTTTTTAGGCTTTTATGGATTTGGGCCTTAGGGGGAGGGAGGCCCATTGAGGCAGGCGTAAAGGGGCCCTTTTTGCCTTAAGTCAAGAATTAGGGTTTTGGACTTGAGTTCGAGATCATCACTTTAGAAGAAGAAGCGCAATCATAGGAGAAGAAGAAATCATTCGTTCATGAAGAAGCCCAAAATCGATTTTTAAAGGAGGAATATATCATTTATTGTTTTGTCAATAATTACTATGCCATGTCATAATAGTTAAGCCAAATCATCATTTAACTTGTAAGAGCCGGTTACCGATAGATAATATTTGAACAAAACATATAGTTTGTTGGTGTTTTTTGTACAAAAAATTTACTTGGATGGTGTTTTTTGAACATACCAAACTTGGATGATGTTTTTTGAACAATTTTGAAACATAGTCACCCATTTGAGTCATTTCCTCTTGTTTTTTTTCTTTACTTATTTTTTACCGGTAATTGTCGGTTACCACAATGTCAAATTTGAACAAAGAATGTACTTCGTTGGTGTTTTTTGTACAAATGCTTTATTTGGATGGTGTTTTTTGGACACACCAAACTTGAATGATAGTTTTTGAAAGATTTTTGAAACATAGTTACCCATATAAGTCATTTTTCCCGCTTTAATATATATATATATATATATATATATATATATATATATATATATATATATATATATATATATATATATATCTTATTCTTTGTTGGTACTATGAATGTGTGTCTGTCATAAACATGTTTTCTAAGATGTCGTATTTAAAAGGATGACAACATTAAATAAATTATATATATATATATATATATATATATATATATATATATATATATATATATACACACACACTAGTGGGGTACCCGTGCCCGTGATCGGTAAATACAGGGACGATTAATAGTTTCTTTTCGATGAATAAATTCTTGTAGGCGATTTTTTTTTTCGGCAGACGGCGAAGACAGTTAATAGTTGTCCATATTTACTATAAACTAGTGAAGGTCCCCGCATTGCGGGGTTTGGAAGACTTTACTATTTATCATTTGTTATCTATCTCTTTTTTATACATATGTAACGATAAGTTTAGTAATGTCATTGATAAATAAAGTAGAAGCATGTTCGGGATTGGACAAATACAAAATCAAATACATGAGCAAAACAAACTAGGGATGAGCATATGGACCGGGGAACCGGCCGGAACCGGAACCAGCACCGGAACCGGAACCCGATGGAACCGGTCGTGTAACACCCATAAAATTTGAGCCAAATTAAAACATTTTAAATCATTCAAAAACCATTACGTTCATACAACTCGTTTTCAAAATAATTTAAACAATAACATAACAAACAATACCCGGATTTCCATCCGATAAAGGGCCGGCCTTGGTGCCGTAGACCCTGTATATATAGTGAGGATAACTCACCTTGCAACTGCCGAAATTCTGCAAATCTCTGACCGCTGATTCACCGGGACTCCCAACTATCACATGATAATCACCAAGTTAGAATCCAACATGACTTTCTAGGCCAAGGGCCCACAACACTCATTAAGTCCATTATCCTCTTATTGGGCCAAGACCCAAAACCAAATCCTCATGCAAAGCCCAATATTGGCCCAATTTACTAAATTGGGCCCACCTCATCAAATGGGCCTAGATCCAAGGTCCATAATAATTATTGGGTCTAAATTACTCCATCCATAATGTTCAGTCACGGCCCAAGCCCCACTAGCCCATAAACAACCCGATCACTTAAGGCCCAAAATAAAAAACCCAACAGAGGGAGTACGCTGGGCGTACCCCTCTTGGTACGTTGGGCGTACTTCGATTCTCGCGGACTGGGAACGGGACACTGACCCACTACGTTGGGCGTACATCAGCTTACGCGGGGCGTAATCTCGCTGAACTAAAATTCCACATAAGTTCTTAATGGCTTAAGCTCTTAAGCCCAAACTTCAGATCCATCGACCAAACATGCCTAGGATTCATAAAGTCTCAAACTTTATTACTTGGGACGTCCATAAAGCTCTTAACTCAAGGTCTTAATCCATTAAGACCCACCTACATCACACATGAGACAATCAAAGCCTTTGGGACCTCATTTTTCTCACTCAAGACCTCTCCTAAGGTCTGAAAGGACAGCTAATCTCAACCAACTCGCATCATGCATCACTTTGGGGTTTTTGGGACAAGAAATGGTGTCAAAACCTCATAACACCTAGATCTACACAAAATAGATGTTAAGCAAGAGACTTTATACCTCAAAAGGGTTCCAGAAGATGATGCCTTCCCAGATCTACGAGCTCCAGCCACCCAACTCCTTCCTTGACAACTTCTTCTTTCTTCTCCTAGGCTCTCCTTTGCCAAACCAAGCTCCCCAAGGTCAAATATCCACAATCATGGAAGAAAACGGCTATTTAGGGTTTCAGAGAGTAAGAGGGCAGATATGGGGGCTAGGGTTGGAACCATAATGTTCCTTATATAGTGGCTGGCCCTAAAATTAGGGTTTCTGGACACTGGACGTACGATGAGCGTACATCCTGTACGCTGGGCGTACGCCCCCAACACCCGCGTTCATTTAACCGCTTTACGCTGGGCGTAACCTAGCTTACGCTGGGCGTAACCTAGCTTACGTTGGGCGTACCCAGCCAATTACACGCATACACTCCATGCATGCCTAGGACCCCTTTGCCAAATATTTCCTTTAGGGACCATTATTGACACTATCTTCAAAGTGTCATAACTCCTTTATTCTAAGCCCGTTTCCGACGAACTTTATATCCACGAAAAGGTGGCGAGAAGCCCTACGCTTCTAGCAACACACCCCGACCCGAAACCTTCTCGAATAAAACCCATTGCCCATAAAAGACCGAAACGCCCTTACTCTTGATCTCGGGGATCCATGAATAATTACTCTTAGAACGGGGCGTTACAGGTCGGGCCGGGGCCGGGACGTTATTTTTGTGGATTTTTGGAACCGGGAACCGGTAGGAACCGGAACCGATATAACCGGAACCGGTAGAACCGGCAAAAACCGGTAGAACCGGCAAAAACCGGAACCGTATGATGCTATTTTTCGAGGACCGGTTCCAACATTTGAAGACACGACAAGAACCGGTAGAACCGCCGGGCGGGTTCGGTTCTCGATTTTGGCCGAAGCCGGTTCCCGGGTCGGGTCCGGTTCGGTCCTTTTGCTCATCCATAAAACAAACCAATAACTAAAGCTGAAGTTAATGGGACAAAAAAAAAGCATTCTTGATCTCTCGTATGTGCAAAAGACAAAAATTCCCTTTTGATAAAGAAACTATAATATCGTGAGAGCAGCTAAAAGGGAACCATCAAAGGCTGAAAGAACAATCTCACCATTCAAAAAGGTTTCGTATATTTGTCGCTGCAGATTAAAAGATAAAAAGAATTGAAGAACGTAAGTTGACTTTTATAAAATAAAGAATATAAAAACACTTAATGTAAGTACCTAAGAAGTGGATAATTTTAAGCACACAATCATCTCAATCTTTTTAGAAACCTTAGCAGTGTTTGTAAATATTACATCACATAAACATACTTAATCAGTACTCATATTTAAAGGAAAGGGTCATAATTCCATTTCATCATCATTCCAAAAAAGAGAGGCAATTGTAAATGTTTGTTCCATCTCCAGGAGGTATAAAGTCTCCAAATTTATGAGTTTTATGATAGATCTAGTTCATGCTTAAGAATTCTCATGTTTTGTCCCCATAACCTTGGTTCTTTTGAGTATAAGCTACTCTTGGCCTTTAGGTATCATTTTGAGTATAAGCTACTCTTGGCCTTTAGGTATCATTTCCAGTCGATTTTGGAGTTGTTAAGACTTAAAAATGAGAGCTTGGTTACTCTTATTTCCCCATGCATGAATTTTTGGACAATGGATGGATTTTTGGTATAACATTCCGTTTAAAATTAAGTAATTAAATAATAAACCCTGAACCCCAAGATGTAAATTTATATTTTATAGTAGCCCTAAAAATCCATAATATTTAGCGAGGTGTTGGTTTCGAGGAGCCAAATGACATGATTTGGATTTTCGGGGGTTAAAGTGTATTTCCAAGATTTATTTTGTAAAGATTTTCAGAAGTCAGGGGGTGTTTGGTAATTATTGGACTTAAATTGAAAGGATTTTGGAATGTTGAGAGTTAAATGGTAACTTATAGGACTTGAATTGTAATGAATTATTAAATATGGGGGTTATTTAGTAAATAATGGATTTAAGTTGAAAAGAATTTGGAGGGAGGGGATGGAAGTGTAATTATGAACTAAGTTTTAAAATTGACGGGCATAAACCCGTCATCCTCATTTTTAGCCTTCATATATAAGTATCATGTAAACCCTAACCCTAATCACATCATTCCCAGCTGCCACCTTATCACCCTTCATCCCTAGTCGCGCTGTCAACCACATCATCGCCGGATACCGTCGTTGCACCGCTGACTCGAAGCCGGAAGCCACCAAGTAAAGGGTTGTCGCCATTGTTGCTTCAGGTGTTGTTGAGGACGAGGACCGACGACAGACGTCGTGGTCGCTGCTGCGACGGACGCGACCACCTCCTTGCCGCAAACGATGTCCTCCCTTCTCCGCTTTCGTTCAGGCCGCTGCTAGCTGTCGCCGCCACCACCAAACAACCCTTATGTTGCTCCGGTCATCATCCATCACCTCCTGCCGCCACAAGGAAGCTGAGTCGTGTATGTGTTCAACGGGTGCTCATGCTTCGCGTACGTGTGTATCACTGCTGCAATTTTGACTTTTGTGTGTGTGTCTTGGCTGGCTGAAGTCGGAGAAAACCACCATGGCAGCCAACCATGGTGGCTGCCACCATTTCTACTTTTCGGCCACCATCAGTCACCATGTGTGGGTGACTTTGTGTGTATATATTGGTGCGTGTGTGTGTGCATTTTCTTAATGAGGACATGTTGTATGAACATTTTGGCTGGAAAAACCAAAGGAAAAACCACCACCACCGCATGCCGCCACTCTACCGCTACCAACCGCCACTTCGGGTGGCTGTGTGTATATGTGTGTGTTTTTGGACGGATATTTGAATTGCTTTTTCACTGTTTTGGCCTAAAATCATAACCACCACCACCGTGAGGTGGTGGCTGCCGCCATGAACCACCGTTGACCACCACCACCCGGGGTGTTAATGGGTGGTGCCCAGCTCATTAAACACTAATTAACTTAATTGGCTAGTATGTGGGTTAGAAACCCTAATTAGGGTTTAGAAAACCCTAATGTCATGAAACCCTAATTTTGGAATTGATCGGGACCCGCACTGAAACTATTTACTAGACTTCAAATATTAATTAATAATCCTTGCAATTAACTTAAGACAATATTTGAATTAATGGATTAATTCCTTAATGGGTTAAGTAAGAACACTTAACCTTAATCGTCATTTTATGTGAAAAACCCTAATTAGGTTTGGGTTCTTGTTGGGCCATTTCTTGGACTAAGTTGGTTTGAGCCTTCGTGGGGCAAATGGGAACAAGTTTATGGACTAAGGAAATTATTGGGCTTTAGGATAAGGCCCATTGGAATGGCTTGGGCCTAATTTAGAAAATTGGGCCATAGGTGGGCCATAATTGGGCCTTGATGATTATGAGATGTTGGACCATCGGATTACCAAGTGTTTGGACAAGAATAAATGGTTAGGCCTTAAGGTAAGACCATGTAGAGGTTTGGGTCCAATTTGGAAAATTGGGCCATATGTTGGGCCTTGGTTGATTATTTGGATATTGGGCCTTCAGAGTGTGAGTTTGGGCCTTGGTTTTGAATCAAGCTAGGTTGGGGGTAAAGTAGTCTTTTCACCCCAAGCATGGACTTATGGTCATGAATTGGAACCCAATTATTAATTGGGTGTTGTTTTGATGTTGACAGTTCGGGAATCTGTCATCCATCAGCTAGAGTTTTGTAACATCCCAAATTCCAAAAGTATTATTGAAGGGCTTAAAGTGTAAATTAAGGAAAGGGGACTCGACGAGTAGGCCTGCTTACTCGCCGGGTCAGAGCGGGATTCTGTCGCGGTTTAAGTAGCCAACTCGCCGAGTCGGCGCGGGACTCGACGAGTTGGTGCTGAAGAGAGAAAATGCTAATCTCGGGGGTTGTGCCCTATATAAAGAACATTATATTCCTCCCTCAGCCTCTTTACTACCCTTTTGAGATCCAGAAACCCTAAATCGTGAGTGAGAGCCCTTGGAAGCAAATTGGAGCCTAGATAAGTGGTTTTGGTGAAGAGATCTTGAAGATCAAGAAGCTTGGGTCAAGGGGATTTGCAGAGATTTAGACTCTTCTTCAGTGGGAGGTCGTCCTTGAGGTAATAAGCTGCTGTTTTGGCTCTATTGCAATTAGATCTATCTTATGTATGAGATTTGGGGCATTTTTGGTATGATTGAGAGTTATTTCGAGGTTGGAGTCTAGATCTGAGGTTGCTACCTCAAATCTAGGCTTGTAATGGTCCAGAATGTCATAAAGCTTATGTCAATGAGTTGTTGGTGATGCCCCTTTGTCATAAACCCTAGCCTTAGAGTGTTTTGGGGCTATAGCTCCTTGGTTTCACGTAAAGTTTGCAACTTTATGTGAGGGTTAGACCGTAGAAGAGTGGATCTATGGATTGGAGCCCCTGCATGGCTTGAAAAGCCACTGTATGGATTGAGAACTGGAGAGACTCGGCGAGTCACATGGGTGTACTCGGCGAGTTGTATGAACATGAGCATGGACTCGGCGAGTTGGAAGAACAACGCGGCGAGTCTGTTGAAGATTGCCCTGGACTCGGCGAGTCTGGTCGCAGAACCCCAATCTCTTCTGGTTAAACCTCGAAGCAGTGAGCCGGGAGGTGACTCTGTGAGTTGAGTAGGATGGGACTCGGGGATCGTTGGACTCGACGAGTCTTGGGGTGACTCGGCGAGTTGAGTCGTGTTCTAAGAGTTTTCAGAGTATAAGGACTCGACGAGTCAACGGGTTGACTCGGCGAGTAGAGTCAGTCAGGAAGGATGACTTTGGCCAGGACTTTGACTTTGACCCCGAGGGTATTATGGCAAATTGGTTATTTATGTCAATGGTCCATTGATGGCAATAGGTGTTGGAGTTTGGAGCAGTGCTTTGGGTGTGTACTTTCGTGGTTCGGTTCTTCGTTTCAGGTGAGTTATCCTCACTGTACTCAAGGGTCTAAGGCACCAAGGCCGACCCTTTGAATTGTTGTT
The DNA here is from genome assembly GCF_052849685.1 of Lactuca virosa. NCBI lineage: Eukaryota > Viridiplantae > Streptophyta > Magnoliopsida > Asterales > Asteraceae > Lactuca > Lactuca virosa. The sequence goes on from NC_136426.1 coordinate 15,358,441, forward strand.
TAGAGCTTGTTATGTTTTGTGATGATATGCTTGCTAGTATCCTGGTAGATAGGATAATGATATGAGGATATGCTTTGTTAGCTTAGTATCCTAGAGGATAGGATAGTTAAGTGATGGCTAGTTCTGTTGGATCAGCACCCTGGTAGTTGGGTAGTGGTTATGAGTATAGACCTGTAGTTGGTCTTGCCTTATGTACGCTGGTAGGAGGTTACCCATGGGATATGCATGTTGAGCCGTAGCAGAGGGTATTCCATCCTGGTAGGATGATAGGGCCCTAGTATGTTGATTCTGTAGAGTGTTATGTGGTTTCTTGTTATGTATACATGTTGCTAGTATAGGGGCATTCTAACCCGATGGTTGTGGGCCAGGATTATTCCATCAAGATAGGATGATTGGACTCATAGTAGGTTGGCATTCCAACCCGATGGTTGAGGGGCCTGGGGTATTCCATACTGAGGGATGATTGGGCCCATGGTAGTTGTTATTGTATGATAGGAGGTGGGGCATTCCAACCCGATGGTTGTGGGCCAGGAGTATTCCATCCAGGTAGGATGATTGGACTCATAGTAGATTGGCATTCCAACCCGATGGTTGAGGGGCCTGGGGTATTCCATCTTGCGAGATGATTGGACCCATAGTAGTTGTAGTAGTATGTATAGGTGTATGGGCATTCCAATCCGATGGTTGTGGGCCAAGAGTATTCCATCCCGGTAGGATGATTGGGCTCGTAGTATGTTGGCATTCCAACCCGAAGGTTGAGGGCCAGGGGTATTCCAACCGGAAGGTTGATTGGACCCATACCATGTTGTTCTTTGCTGTATGTATGTTTATGTGTGTATGGGTACTTTGGGGGAACTCACTAAGCTTTCGGGCTTACAGTTGCAGTTTATTGTTTCAGGTACTTCAGGAGATCGTGGCAAGGCGAAGGCGTGATCGTACCGCTCCTCATGTTTTATGATTTATGTGATATGGTTCTGGGGATACTCTGATGTTTAAACTATTTTGAAAACAAGATGTATGAACTTAATGGTTTTGAAATGAAATAAAATGTTTTAAATTGGTTCGAGTTGTATGGTCGTTACAAGTTGGTATCAGAGCCTTGGTTTGAGTGAATTGGAGGAACATTCGTGTGAATCCAGTCTCAAATCAAGGAGAGATTTTCAAAAGAGGTTTCCAAATGGTTTTCAAAATGAGTAAAGGAGGACGCAGAGGGTACGATCAGCCGGAGCCAGTAAGTAACCCCAAAATACCATACAAGTTATTTGTTTATGTGATATGATAGAACAACATGCTAGTACTAGGCTAGGGATCTTCAGGAATTGCATGATAGAGTTGCCTGATTGTGATGCCTGCTAGCCTAGGGTTTTCTTGATATGAGATTTTCAGTATTCCTCTAGGAGTGAGGAATGAGTGCTTGTTATGAACGCTTGTGCTTAGGGCGTTGTGGTGATACTTGAGACAAATATGGGTAGGTGTGGAAGGTAGTATGGGCCCGTACTACTGAAAGCACAGGACCCATATACGTGTCAACGAAGTCATAACCCCTAGGTTGTTGGTTAGAGGTTAGTTCTCGGAGGTTATGCGATCGAGTCAGGATCCGGTTTGGGTTCGGGATCAGGAGAGGGTGGTCAGGATAGATCAACACCACTCGAGGTTATTGATCAGATGAGGACGGACGAGTTGGATGCTAGGATTCGGGAGATCCTGCATGAGGAGGTTGCTGCTATGTTCCGGGCCGAGTTACCGGAACTGTTTGGGTCAATCAAGACCGCCATGGTTGAGTATTTTGATGAGCGCTATGCAGCTCTTGCAGAGACAGCGGTCGCGGCAGCCGCAGCGGCTGTGGCAGCGGCAGGGGGAGGAGCCAGTCAGGGCTTTCAGTATCGGGATTTCGACAATACGAAGCCCCCTACTTTTGATGGAGTTCAGGATCCGATTGTTGCTATGAGGTGGTTGTCAGACGTGGAGGGATGTTTCTTCACATGTTCATGCCCTGCTGATCAGAGGGTGAGGTGTGCTCTGAACCTGTTAAGGCTCGGAGCGAAGGATTGGTGGAGGTTGACCACGGGATCGTATTCTGATGCGCAGAGGGCCGCGGTTACTTGGGATCAGTTCCGAGACATGTTCAGTACTCGTTATGTTCCGCGGGTGGAGCGGGAGAGATTGGCTCATAAGTTTTTGGAGCTGAAGCAGGACTCTGAGTCGGTGACGGAGATCACCAAGATGTTTACGGAGAGGGCGATGTTTTACCCTGAGTTTGCGTCCGAACAGGCTCAGATGACCCGATATCTGAGCATGCTCAAGACGAACATCAGGCAGTTCGTATCCACGCAGAGGTGTAGTACCTTGTTGGAGTTGCAGGAGGCCGCTAGGCGGCGCGAGTTAGAGATTGAGCTCCAGTTGAGAGAGCAGAGACAGGCCCCGATGCAGTCGCAGCCTGCACCGAAGCGGTAGAGGGCCGCTGATTATCGTCAGGGAGGTCAGAGGAGTCGCACTTGCGGGAAATGCGGCAAGGTGCACGAGGGAAGTTGTCGTTCTTCTTCGGGGTGCCACAAGTGTGGCAAGGAGGGCCACATATACAGGGATTGCAGTCAGTCGGCTCCAGCTGCAGGAGTCCGACTTTGTTATCATTGTGATCAGATGGGCCATATGAAGGCCCAGTGCCCTCTGTTGGCTGCCAGGTCAGTGCAGGCCCCAGCGCCAGCCACTTTGAGACTTACTGACGGGAGTCAGGGTCGAGCAGAGCCTCCGAAGGCTCCAGGGCGTGCTTATCAGCTGGTGACCGAGGAGATCAGGTCAGCGCCAGAGGTGTCAGCCGGTATGTTTTTCCTGCCTTATCTTGTTTATGTTATGGTTATGAGATATTGTTTCTTGCATGAGATATTAAGTGTTGTATGTATTAGTGAAGAATTGGTATTGAGGGTTTTAGAGGGATAGTATCCAATGATGAATTCGTGAGAAAGGAAGGACATGATTCGGGAAATTTGAAACTTTCAGCAGGAACTCAGGTTCCTTGAAGATCGGTGTATTAGTTAGGTTCGTTTGAGCAGCATGTCAGCTTCGCCGCCTGTGGATAGTAGCTAGTGCTCTTAGTGGGGGAGAATTGGAAATTCTCGGGTGAGCCGTTGGTTGTAGAAGGTGGCCTGACGCGGTTTGAATGTTGGTTATTGGAGTGGTGCATCGAGGCGGTTCAGTTATAGTAAGGACTTTGCATGTATCGTGGATCTTTGAGCAAGTAGTGAGGATGCTGCTACGTGATAGCGGCTAGTGGGGTTATCCCCGAATGATGGAAATGTTGAGGAAATGCGGCAGGCTATGTTTGGATTGTTGGTTATGCGATCAGTCTCTGAGTACGTATGCATGTTATGAGTTAGCGGTGTGCGCCGCTAAGGGGTGATGTATAGTGAGGTTCTGTCGCTGTGGCAATGTTGGATGATGCATAGGCATGTTTTCAGTATCCTTGGAAAAAGAGGAGGATAGTAGTTCCAGATTGGAGATTTGGTCAGAGGAAGGTGAGATAGCAGGTTAACAGACTTGGGAGAAGTCTGGACCGGTGCTGAGGACTGTATGAGGATATTCCAGTCAAAGGTCGAGGACCTAGAGATCGCGATAAGGAGATGTGAGTGGGTTACACTCAGATGTGTCGAATCGAGGGGTTCGAGGGTGACGCAAGGGCAAGGTCCTTGGTTCCGAGTATGGTTGTAGGTTTGAGTTATGTATGTGGAGGTATTCCAATCTAGGGTATTCCATCATGAGGATGACCGGACCCTATGATTGATTGGACCTGGTGTGTTTGGTATTCCAACCCGAGGGTTGATTGGGCCAAACATACATGAGGATGTGAGGGTATACCATCCCAGGGATGTCTGGACCCGTTATAGGCGTGCCTGGTATTCCAGCCCGAGGTTGATTGGGCCAGGTACGAGTGGTTACGCGTTATAGTTAGTTGATTATGGGAGCTGAAGGATGCAGTCTCCTGTCAGCGCGTAAGGGATAGATTCATAAGGAGAACGGGATTCGTTCCAGGTTTCAAGTTATCTGGGTTATCGCCAATTTTGGGCAAAGGAAGATGGATTAGTGTCTCAGCAGAGCTCAGTGGGTGATTGAGGTATCTAGCATTCGCAGGGCGCGGAAGTGCGTCCCTGATATGAAGGGACAGTATCATCGGGTGATACGTGGTTGATATGTGGTGCTATTGAGTTGAAAAGCCGATGGTCGGCTTGGAGTAGTGGCAAGGATGCCACGCGAGAAGAAGTCATTGTAAGAGAGATGCAGTAGTAGGGTTTGCAAGAACCTGAGTTAATTGAGAAATCAGAGTCTGCAGTGCAAGGGGTTTGTTCTGAAGCGTATATTACAGTAGGCTTCGAGGACGAAGCCTAATTTAAGTGGGGGAGAGTTGTAACATCCCAAATTCCAAAAGTATTATTGAAGGGCTTAAAGTGTAAATTAAGGAAAGGGGACTCGACGAGTAGGCCTGCTTACTCGCCGAGTCGGAGCGGGATTCTGTCGCGGTTAAGTGGCCAACTCGCCGAGTCGGCGCGGGACTCGACGAGTTGGTGCTGAAGAGAGAAAAACCCTAATCCCGGGGGTTGTGCCCTATATAAAGAACATTATATTCCTCCCTCGGCCTCTTTACTACCCTTTTGAGATCCAGAAACCCTAAATCGTGAGTGAGAGCCTTTGGAAGCAAATTGGAGCCTAGATAAGTGGTTTTGGTGAAGAGATCTTGAAGATCAAGAAGCTTAGATCAAGGGGATTTGCAGAGATTTGGACTCTTCTTCAGTGGGAGGTCGTCCTTGAGGTAATAAGCTGCTGTTTTGGCTCTATTGCAATTAGATCTATCTTATGTATGAGATTTGGGGCATTTTTGGTATGATTGAGAGTTATTTCGAGGTTGGAGTCTAGATCTGAGGTTGCTACCTCAGATCTAGGCTTGTAATGGTCCAGAATGTCATAAATCTTATGTCAATGAGTTGTTGGTGATGCCCCTTTGTCATAAACCCTAGCCCTAGAGTGTTTTGGGCCTATAGCTCCTTGGTTTCACGTAAAGTTTGCTACTTTATGTGAGGGTTAGACCGTAGAAGAGTGGATCTATGGATTGGAGCCCCTGCATGGCTCGAAAAGTCACTGTATGGATTGAGAACTGGAGAGACTCGGCGAGTCACATGGGTGTACTCGGCGAGTTGTATGAACATGAGCATGGACTCGGCGAGTTGGAAGAACAACGCGGCGAGTCTGTTGAAGATTGCCTTGGACTCGGCGAGTCTGTTCTTGGACTCGGCGAGTCTGGTCGCAGAACCCCAATCTCTTCTGGTTAAACCTCGAAGCAGTGAGTCGGGAGGTGACTCTGTGAGTTGAGTAGGATGGGACTCGGGGATCGTTGGACTCGACGAGTCTTGGGGTGACTCGGCGAGTTGAGTCGTGTTCTAAGAGTTTTCAGAGTATAAGGACTCGACGAGTCAACGGGTTGACTCGGCGAGTAGAGTCAGTCAGGAAGGATGACTTTGGCCAGGACTTTGACTTTGACCCCGAGGGTATTATGGTAAATTGGTTATTTATGTCAATGGTCCATTGATGGCAATAGGTGTTGGAGTTTGGAGCAGTGCTTCGGGTGTGTACTTTCGTGGTTCGGTTCTTCGTTTCAGGTGAGTTATCCTCACTGTACTCAAGGGTCTAAGGCACCAAGGCCGGCCCTTTGAATTGTTGTTTAGAGCTTGTTATGTTTTGTGATGATATGCTTGCTAGTATCCTGGTAGATAGGATAATGATATGAGGATATGCTTTGTTAGCTTAGTATCCTAGAGGATAGGATAGTTAAGTGATGGCTAGTTCTGTTGGATCAGCACCCTGGTAGTTGGGTAGTGGTTATGAGTATAGACCTGTAGTTGGTCTTGCCTTATGTACGTTGGTAGGAGGTTACCTGTGGGATATGCATGTTGAGTCGTAGCAGAGGGTATTCCATCCCGGTAGGATGATAGGGCCCTAGTATGTTGATTCTGTAGAATGTTATGTGGTTTCCTGTTATGTATACATGTTGCTAGTATAGGGGCATTCCAACCCGATGGTTGTGGGCCATGAGTATTCCATCCATATAGGATGATTGGACTCATAGTAGGTTGGCATTCCAACCCGATGGTTAAGGGGCCTGGGGTATTCCATCATGAGGGATGATTGGGCCCATGGTAGTTGTTATTGTATGATAGGAGGTGGGGCATTCCAACCCGATGGTTGTGGGCCAGGAGTATTCCATCCAGGTAGGATGATTGGACTCATAGTAGATTGGCATTCCAACCCGATGGTTGAGGGGCCTGGGGTATTCCATCTTGCGAGATGATTTGACCCATAGTAGTTGTAGTAGTGTGTATAGGTGTATGGGCATTCCAACCCGATGGTTGTGGGCCGAGAGTATTCCATCCCGGTAGGATGATTGGGCTCGTAGTATGTTGGCATTCCAACCCGAAGGTTGAGGGCCAGGGGTATTCCAATCGGAAGGTTGATTGGACCTATAGCATGTTGTTCTTTGCTGTATGTATGTTTATGTGTGTATGGGTACTTTAGGGGAACTCACTAAGCTTTCGGGCTTACAGTTGCAGTTTATTGTTTCAGGTACTTCAGGAGATCGTGGCAAGGCGAAGGCGTGATCGTACCGCTCCTCATGTTTTATGATTTATGTGATATGGTTCTGGGGATACTCTGATGTTTAAACTATTTTGAAAACAAGATGTATGAACTTAATGGTTTTGAAATGAAATAAAATGTTTTAAATTGGTTCGAGTTTTATGGTCGTTACAAGTTTCATCTGCGGGACTTCAGCAGTGCGAGGTGAGTCTCCTCACCATACCAATGGGTCGAAGGCACCAAGGCCGACCCATTTTGTGATATGTAGTACACTAGTTGATGTAGTGAGATGTAGTATGCTAGTTGGTTATATGCTATGTGGTATGCTAGTTGTTTATGTGATATTTGCATGAAAGACCATGGGGGGAGCCCATGACACTTGGATGTAAGACCATGTGGGGGAGCCCATGGCTTTCCAGGTAAAGACTATGGGGGGAGCCCATGACACTTGGATGTCAGACCATGTAGGGGAGCCCATGGCTTTCCAGGTAAAGACCATGGGGGGAGCCCATGGCACATAGGTGTAAGACCATGTGGGGGAGCCCATGGAATCCTAGATTAAGACCATGGGAGGAGCCCACATCATCCTTATATGTTTATATGTATGGCTTATGTGATTTATATGGCTTATGTGATTGATATGGTTTATGCGGTTATGTAGATTATGTGGATTATGTGGGGTATGCTCTGGGGAACTCACTAAGCTTCGTGCTTATAGATTTGTTTATGGTTTCAGGTATCATCGATTTGGAAAGGAAGGGCCCGGCTTGATCGCAGCGCACACCCGTGTTTTCCGCAATATGTGATTTTGGGATGAACTCTAATAAATGTTTTTAATTAGCAACGTTTTTGGAATGTTTGGATTAAATGATATTTGTGTTTTGACTATAATAAAAATGAAAATTTTCCCCTTGATTTTTGGGTCGTTATATTTGGACCTAGGTTTTAGTTTGGTGTCCTTAAGATACATGCAAATGGATAAATTCATAGACTTTATCCATTAAGACGTTCATCTAGCTTAGATTTGGAAGTTTGGTGGTATAATCTTTTGTATTAAGAACTTAAAGAGAAAAGTGTTCACCAGTGTAGTATGCATGACATAATTAGTGTAGTATGCATGGAATAATTATGGCTACACAACACGTAGCCTTGTTTTGTCCCGTAAAAGCAACTTAGTGCTCTACGCAGGGCGTAACCTGAGTGTTGACTTTTGACTTTTTGGCCGTTGACTTTGACCAATTTTGACTTTAGGTCAAATGGAGTGATTTTAGTAGTAGACTAAGGCTTGGTCCCTGTTTGTTGTATAGGTGACATGTAGAGCCAATATTTAGAGCAGTTTCAGAATTTGAGGTGAGTTTTCCTCACTGTAGTCATGGTTCAAAGGCACCAGTTTCGGCCCACTAGTTTATGTATCCTGGTATATAGGATGATGCTATGTTGGTTACATGTTAGAGTGGTAGGTCTATATGATTACCTATATTCGTTGGTTATATTTTAGACTGGTAGATGTGTATGATTACCTATACTTGGTGGTTATTAATTATCATTGCATATATCGGCATGTTATTGTTTTGTTGGGTTGAGGCAGTCTTACTTTGTGCCGAAGGCCAAGATACTCGGGCGGTCCAGTTGATACTGTAGGCCCAATGGAGCGGTCCAACTTATGTTGTAGGCTTAGGAGCGTTCCAACTTATAGCTGAAGGCTCGGTGGCGGTCCAGTCTTGTGCAGTAGGCATGGTTGCGTGCATTGTATGGATGTTGTTGTGTGGGGTACTTTGGGGGAACCTACTAATCTTTGGCTTACAGTTTGATTTCATGGTTTCAGGTACATCTGAGGATCGGGACAAGGCGAAGGTGTGATTGTGCACATCATCCTTGGATAGTTTATTGACCTATGATTTTGGAATACTCTAATTGATGATCATGACTTTTGGAAACAATGTTGTGTATGATTTATGGGTTATTATATGGTTTTAAAAATGAATATTTTTTTCACGGTTTTTGGGATGTTACAAGAGAAGAAAATGAAAACGCTAAGAAGAATATGTGTAGGAGATCCAAAAATAAGACATCAATGAAGCATACAAAATGGTAGTTACACACTGCAAGTCTCCTAAATAAAGAAGATATGAAGAGACGATTATAAGCAATGATGAGCCCTAGGGGCCTTCAAACCGTCATATCAGCCTGACCTTGGTAATTCCTGATAACACCACCCCCTGTTATGAATCCATTTATAGCGGAACCGTCCACATTGAGTTTGAAAGAGCCAATATCAGGTGGATGCTAACCCTATGTCCCCTCTTAGGTTTAGGGGAAATAATAGGAACCTGAAGAGCATGAAGGCAAGCTTGATCATGGTGTTTTGTACTTATCCGATTGCAACAGTTACTTTCTAGACTTTGTGAGTTTGAATTATTACTTTTACCGACAAGTAACAATCCAAACTGGGGGGACTTAATAGGGTATAAGGGTTAAAGCGCTACATTTATGCCCTCAGAAGTACCGACCCATGTTCCGTACCGAACCACATGTAATACCGAACATGGTTTAGCACTGAACCATGTCTGAATACCGGACCATGAAGAATAACGACTAAAGTACAACATGGCATCACCACAGTCCCCAAAGGACATGGGAACTTAAAAATAGTTAGACTGTATAATGATAAGTGACTGATAAATCCTTATACTTACGAAGAACAGCTGTTGAACGGCTGATAAGTACATCGATATGTACCTTCGGGCATACAACCATAAATGTGACAAGATGACGAACATGCTCGGTATAGGAAGAGGTTGACACATTTTCATCTCGACTACAAATAGGTAATCGAATCCACTATTAGAGGTACGCAATCATAATCACATTACAATCGATCTCATTCTTAACATACTACGATCCATTACACTTTCGATAGTCCTTCACAAGGTCTTTTCTGACTTTATCATTAGAGCGTTAGCCCGTGATCCCCTCCCGGTCAATTAGCTTACAAGTTGTTTGATGTCTTTAGGTTACTTACATTATGAAGGAATCGACTAACCTTATAAAAGATGGAAGCCGAACCCGGAGGTGCATCACACTCATAGGCAAAACATGACAAGAATGACAAAATTTTATGTTGCGCCTACGTGGTACTAAATTTTAGTAAGCAAAAATGATATGACACCACACCTTTTAGCCTAATATTTTATTTATGAGAAATTAAATATCCTCCTACTTTTATTCCTACAAATCCTCCTACCCAATTAAATGATGACATATATCATATTAGTATACTAAAATATCATTAAATTTCATTAAATGAGCATTAAATGTTACACGTGTCACTATTCAATTGGGTAGAGGGGTTTGTAGGAACAAAAAGTAAGAGAATATTTAATTTCTCTTTTTTTTAATTAATAATTCAAAGTTTCATAAATAAATAATAAAAAAAGAGAATATTTTAAAAGACTAAACCCCAATCAAATTCAAGCTATAATAGTTATATTTTGAAAAACAAAACATACCTTAGTGGTTAACCGGAAAAAAAATTCTTTCTACCGTTAAACTGAAAATTACCAATTACCATACTACAATTAGGTAGTGCAAAACATGATAATCAGCTTTCGGATAGCAGATTTTGATATACAAATGTCAAGTTGGATATTCGAAATTCTACTTAATTTAATTAACTTGTTATAGTATCTATAAGTATTGATCATTAAAATCAAGGTTCTAAATAATATGAGGTGTGGCTTGACAGCAAGGTTAAAGTTAAGCTATGACGTTTTTCAAGGCGTGACTATTATAAATTAAAAAAGATAAATCATATAATTATTGAATGTTATCAAATATATCAAGTTTTTAGAAGTGTTATATTAATATTTAGTATCAAAAAGTTAACAAAAACTCAATTATTTTAAGGCCGGTCAAAAAAAAAAAAAAAAAAACAACAAAACAAAACAAGAAAATATTGGCGCCTTGAAAAAAACTCGCGCCATAACGCGGTAAGGCGCGCCTTGACACGTTATTTGGGCGTCACGCTTAACAAACCCGCCTTGGATGTTTTCGTAATGGCTAGGTCACGCCTCGCGCCATGACATGCTTTGAGGCGCATCATGGCGTGCTTTTTAGAACCATGATTAAAATATATAAAAAAAAATTAATTGTTTGATTACAAAGATTTACAAAGCATGACACAATCACATACTAAACATCTTATAAAATAAATATCAAATAACATTTAATGAAACAAATTACAACCCATGAAACCGTTAAAAAAAAAAAAAAAAAGATATACTTTTGAGTATTGATCAATTAATAAAAACACTAACAAAAGTATTGTCGCTTGGAAATAGGTGGTATAGAGGTACATCACCAAGTTCAAAGGTTGGATAAATTGTACGGTTTCCACTTTCTACAAGACTGCAACATATCTTCGTCACCACCGGCTGTGAAGTCATAAAGTGATCCAGATTGTGCATTCCCTGTAGAGGATCGTGATCTTTCTCCTCTTTCCTCTTCATGAGACTCAAAGCTGCTTGACCCCTGTCTGGTCAACGGGTTCTCAAATGACTCGAATCTTTGATGAACCGGAGATGAGTATGGAGGAGGCTCTTCGCGAATCTATTTTTTATTATATAAACCACCAACACCAATTAACAAGTTACTTACTTGATATAATATATTCAATTCAATAACTAACTATAAGATTCATCATCAACCATGTCCATGGCTAACAACACAATTCATTCAACATAAAATCATAACCCAAATAGATAAATACAACTTACACACTCAAACAGATTATCACATTTATACCACCTATTTCCAAGTGACAATACTTTTATTCATTTCTGTATTATCACATCCTACTTCCAATTCTTTTTATTATACTTTCATCTCTATTCTTATTAACCCATATTATACATTGAAAAAATCACCCAATTAATTTCAGTTTATTTATTATTTAGACATTGTACTTTCAGAAATCCAACCAATTATCGCATTTCTTATCAGGACATTATACTTTCAAAAATCTACCCAATTCTAGCAGTCAAACTTGCTTTGTATTTGGAAGTCATTACTATTTCATTTTATCCAAACAAATCAATACCATCCTGCTTTCATTTTTTTTATTACACCATTATACCTTTTTTCCCTGGTAACCATTCGTTATATTTTTTAAAATCTACCCAGTTATAGCACTATACTTTCAAAAAAAAATTCTTATTAGAACATTATAGTTTGAAAGATCTACTTGATAATAGCAGTCAAAAATGCTTTGCATTTGCTAAAATTTGAGTAGATTTTTAAACTAAAATCCTGTAATAAGAAGAAATGAAAGCAGGAAGTTATAATAAACAAAGTAACTTCAAACATATTATCTATCTATCAGATAACAAAATAGCTTTCAAATTTTATGATACCGTGGGTTGTGAAGATCCATAAGCTGATGGTTTGGAACTGAACAAAGATGGATAATTCATTCCTCCAAAATGAGATGAAATTGATGTCTCAACCGACCCTACTGAATCTGGAGAAGAGGATCCAGAAGACCTCCCGTCATCCTACAAATAAACATATGATATACATCAAATTGCACAATCATACATAAATAAAATGCACTGAATTCTTACATCAACTTCTGCAGTCTCTAACAGAGTTTTTGCCCACATATCATCATAACTCATTGAAGGTCTTGAAATAATGTTCTCCTCATCAACATCAGGTGCATCAGTCCCAGCACCAGCAAGAAACTCATTAACCTTCCAAAATCAAATTATACATCATCACCTTAACTCAACAACTTTTTTAAACAACTTCCCTCATTTATTTCTTTCCTACCAAGTGTCCCTTCATTTTCTCAAATATTTTTTAAACATAGATAACACTTAATGGGGGGTTTTTTTTTTCTTAAGAAAAAAAAAAAAAAAGATCATTTCTCACCCTATTCATTGCAGGAGCATTGCTTCCCCACAAGCCATCATCAGCAAGACCTGTTGCCCAAGCATTTACCAGATCATCATCAAGATTATTGTCAGACTCCACAGCTGCTGGTTTTATGGACTCATATAACAGTTCAGAAATCCCTGTAGACACAGCAACATCCCTCATGCCACTTGATGCAGTAATATTATGCCGATTCCGATATATCTCAATCAGCTTTGCACTGTTAATTTGTAGATTGTAAACAAACACAATGAATAAGCTTCTGCTACATTCAATATAAAAAAAAAATACAACAGCTGATGATGATATTGATGCAGTAATATATTACCTTGTTGGCCCTAGAGGTAGATACTTTGTTCTTGGAACATAACAGAATAATGAAACAAGATCTAGAAGCCTTTCATGCGTCTCATATAGCTTCTTTAGTAGACCACTCCATATAGCCTAAATGATTTTTTTTTTCAAATTTATATCAATAGTGGATTGATGATCTCCTCTAATCTATATTAATTTATATTCAACACCACATATTCATGGCAAAATTACAAGTAGAAGTTGCAAACCCAAAAAACAATGCCTTTACAGGAGCTTACAAGTGAAAGAGGAAGCAAAATGTAAACTTGGTGTGAAGCTTATCACATTCACATCCATAGAAAATAGAACTTAAAGTTATTTGAAGGAATGCAAAATGATTGAAAAAAAGAAAAGGCTATAAAAACTTTACAGGGTCCTTTTGGTAACCTTGATTCTCAAGTGTTTCTTTATTAGTAATTTTTTATATAAAATTTGGTTTACTTCATACTGGTTTTCTGCTAGACCTTTAGACTAACATGGACTGGTATTCTGAGATCAATTTTGAATCGGCTTTGTTGAAAATTGTTTTCAACTGGAAACAATGTGTCTTAGATAGATTTAGATTGGTTAAAGACAAATAGATAGCTGAATAGGGGGACCGACCCAAGACCGTCGATCCATATCAAAACCATTTCTTTGGTTCAACTTGGGTCTTCTTTGGTTCAATTTGGTCCATGTAAATTGATTTTTTGGACACATTTTGTAGCATCAAATGTTATTTTTATTAAAAGTATTATATCAGTAACCACATATCTATTAATTTAATAATAAAACAATAATTTTTTATTATTATTTTAATTTATTAAAATACAACAGCATAATATTTAATTATGTAATTTGTAACTTCTAAAATACTTTAGTTCGTCAAATGCTGTTAAAACAAAAATAAAAATTTAAATGCCATAATCATAAACACAAGGAAATGATTATTTGATATATATATATATATATATATATATATATATATATATATATATATATATATATATATATATATATATATATATATATATATATATATATATATATATATATATATATATATATAAGAACCTACCCATCCTTTTTGATTTAAACATTGTATTTCAGACCAAATTATATAATTATATATAATTTTAATTTTTTATCACAGAAAATAATTTTGACTCATTTTTATTCTCATTTTAATCTCCAATATTAAATATTAAATTCATCATTATCATATGATATTTTATTTATTTATTTATTTATTTATTGTAACTAGAAATGTAATTATTTTATCATTTTTTTATTTAAAAAAAATGATACGGGCATATTTATATTTTTCAACTTTGTTTGTAGCATTTTATGTCTATAAAAACAAACATTGTTGGTGTGTTATTATGTGTCAAAAAAAAAAAAAAAAAAAACACTTCGTGATACTATCTCATACCTATTTTCTCCAAATTATGACAGAGGATGCCATCGAACTAATTTTTTTTTTACTTTTTTTTTCAACTAAATAAAAGTAGATGATAAATTAGTTAATTTCCAAAAATACTGTTTGTTTGTGGCTTTTATTTATCTATAAAAGGAGACATTGTTGGTATTATTTAGGCTATGTTTGGCGGACTAGCTGTTAGCTGAAAAGCTAGCTGATAAAAAATAACGTTTGGTAAACTAGCTGAAATATATAAAATTACATAAAATGACATGTAAGAGTATGTGTTTCTATAATTAATTAAGGGGTATATTTGGAAAATTTTAAAAAAACTCCTAAAAAAGCTAGTCTAAGTAGTTTTTTAAAAAGCTAGCTTATAAGCTACTTTTTGGCTTACCAAACACAACAATATAAAAAAGCTCGAAAAATAAACTAGCTTATCAGCTAGCTGTGATGCGCCAAAAACAACCTTAATGTTATTCGTAAGTACATTTTAATTTTGTCAATATTACATATGTTTAAAAGTAACATAGTAGATTATAGGCTTTATAAAAATTTCACAAACATAAAAATAAATTTAATTAATACATAAAAAGTTTTGGAACCTCAACAACAACATCGTGTGGGCTAAAATTGAATTGTCAATTACATGGGTCAAAAGATTTTGTAAATTGCAATAGGATTAAGTTCCACGCTGATTTGCAACGTCAAACCCCATACAATTTTACCATCAGTTTAAACTAGGGATGAGCAGCGGAAGCGGGTACCTGCTTTCAGAACTGGAACTGCCTCGGAACTGCCGGTTCTAGAACCGGAACTGCCTTAAGCGGTTCCGGTTCCGGTTCTTAAAGTCTCGGAACCGCCTTAAACGGTTCCGGTTCCAATTCTCATTTTCAAAAAACCGATAACCGTTGGATACCCGTCGGTTCCTGTTTCAATATCGGGTACCCGGAACCGGCGGTTAACCGGAACCGGTACCGACGGGTACCCGCCTATTTTTAAAAAATTATATATTTAATTATTTATATATTGTTGATTTTGTCTAGGGTTATATTGACTCATTCTAAAAAATACGCCGACACACACTTCTTCTCTGAGTTCTCTCGTCTCCCTCGTCTCTCTGTCTCTCACTGTGATTGAATATTGATGGACCCAAATAGGCAAATACCACATCGATTAATGAAGAGTAGAAGACGACAATGGACCACGTTGCTTGATTCACTGTAGTAGACCATCTATATTCAATCGCTGATCATCCCTACTTAGGTTCTCCCCCGTCTCTCTCGTCAAGGTCAGATTCTCGATTTGTTAGGTTGTTATGTAAATATATGAAATTTGATATTTCGATTCTCGATGCTTTAGGTTTTTCTTTTAGTTTGCATCTGTTTTCTGTTAAATTTGATATCTCGATTCTTAGATTGCATCTATTGACTATGAAATTTGATAGCTCGATTTGGGAGTATAGCTAATATCCAATGCATCTTGTACTATTTTGTGGTTAAATTGTATGATTGTATTGATCGGGATGTGGATTTGAGTTTTTGACAGTTCATTATACTGGAACGTTGCTCGACGGGACTCAGTTTGATTCAAGTCGTGATAGGGAAACGCCATTTAAGTTCACTCTCGGTCAAGGTGATCACATAATTAACACTATTTTCTTGTGTTATTTGACAATAGGGCAAGTGATCAAGGGATGGGATCTGGGTATCAAGATGATGAAGTGGAGTTTAAAGTAGAAGATGGTAACTTTAGCACATAGTTGCTTTCTATTGTGACCTTACAATCTTTTTTCATTGTTGCTGACATATTTGGTTTTGATCAGGCCATTTCTGCCCGGCTCTGGCGAAGGCTGTAAAAACAATGAAGAAAGGGGAAAAATTCATCCATACAGTTAAACCAGAATGTAAGTTTACTGAAAAGCTTTGCACCAAGGTTAGATAATAGATAACAAATAAATAATCCTACTCACAGTTTGCTTTTGCTTTTGCTTTTTCTTTTTTAATAGTTTTGTGATGTTTTAAAATGTACAGGTGTTGGAACTGTTGGAACTTGAGAGTACAAATGTAAAAAAAGTCCTTGATTTTGTTTTTAATTTGTAGTTTTGTTCTTTGATATCATATAATGTTTTGAATTTGCTTCTAATTTGTAGGTTTCCTTTGCAAGTCTTTGGTCATCGTGATGTTATTTTGATTAGGGATGAGATGCAAATGATCTAAAGCAGAGTTTTATCTTATTTATAGGTTTCATTTCCGTACTTTTTTTTTATCTTGAGATGTAAGAAACATTGTTTATTATCTTATTTTCTATAAAATATGGTAATGTCGCTTCATGCCTTTCTTTTCTTATCCAGATTCATGGCAGATCAGGATGACCAGAGAGCCATTTGCCAAGACATATTTTTGTTGTTTTTGCTGCTGTTGATTGTTGTTATTGCTGTTTTGTGTTGTTGCTGTTTTTGTTTTGAGTTGTTGCTGTTTTGTGATTATTTTTGTAGTTTGTTTTTTTGAGACTATTTCTGTAGTTTGCTGTTTTTGTTTTGATCTGTTTTGTTCTTTTGTACCTTATTATTTTTGTCATATTTACTTGCTAAATTCCATTTGTTGCTGTTTTGTTGTTTTGAGATCAAGTTTTTATAATTATTTAGTTTTATATCTTGTATTATTTAGTTTTATAAAAGTTAATTACCATGGCATGTATAAAATAAAATAGTTTAAACATTCAGGAAACCGGGTACCCGGAACCGGTCTAGGCGGTTCCGGGAGCGGTTCCAACTTTCAAGGAACCGGTGTAAGCGGTTCCGGTTCCAAAACCAATAATTTCATAACCGCCGGTTCCAGGAGCGGTTTTACTAATAACATACACAATGCAGATTTAAAATACCCGGTTTTGCTCATCCCTAGTTTAAACAAGTTTCAATAATATTAGTGAAGTCTCATGTTCAAGCCTACATTGGAATAATCTTTACCTCATTTTACTAATAACATACACAATGCAGATTTAAAATTATAAAATCCAACGCCTCTCATGATATTTATGATTACATTTCTGTATAAAAAAATGAGAATCGAAAGTTTATTATGATCTATCAAAGTGTGGTACAGCCGATTTGAAAATAAGTACCCATATAATGAAAAAAATCTAATCTTACCTGTATACTGATACACATAAATGAAGTCGTAAAGCAAAGCAACCGATTCATTACGCAAGTGTTGCTCTTTTCCCTTTGGCATCTCTCGACTGCAGAAAACAAAGGTACACAAATCAACTCACCCAATATACTCCAAGTAACAAGATTGAAATAATTCAACAAAAAATTGTGTAGTAAGACTGAGAAAGACCTGTGCAGAAGCAGATTGTTTAGCATCCAAGAAGTGGCCATAAATGTTGTATAATCTGTGTTTTTCTGCTTCTGAAACTGAAGGTCTTGCATTGGAGGCAATCGAGTTCAAAAGTGCATTGGTGATCACCGGTTTATTTCCAGGCTTGTGAGGGTCTTCACTGTTGAGAAGATCATGAACAGCTGCCAGCTGTGCATCTGATAACAGAGCTTGGAGATCTGCTCCACTAAATCCTTGTGTTTTTCGTGCTATGCCTTCCAACTTCACATCATTCGCCATTGGTAACTGATATCCAAAAACTCGGGTTTCAGAAAATTCATCCTCTTGGTCCAATTTGAATTTGTTACCCACAAGACAAAACAAAACAAAACAGGTTGTACTGCGTTTGGCGTGCATTAGACTGATGTCAAGGACCTTTTTGGATGGGACAAAAATATGCAAATTTTGTCCCGGTCCCACCTTTTTGAGTGGGACAAAAAATTGAAAAATTTGTCTCAATCCCAGTCCAATGCATGTCAAACAACAGTACAACGTGTTATGTCATTATATATTTATAGGTGATTGTAACCTTTTTAGAAAGAACTTTAAGAATATCCAATCTCTCTTGTGGTGATGGGAAATCACAGAAAAGCAGACGATCTAATCTTCCGGGTCGCAGCAGGGCAGCATCGAGTAGATCAGGTCTACTGTAAATCCAAAAAAATATGATTTTATTTAAACTATTAATAACTTAAGAGTTAAGTCCATCTTTTATTTTAAAAAATGTAGTTTGTCTGATATTTCCTGCATTTGTCATATCTAAGAATTACTGACCTGGTGGCAGCAAATACAAATACTCCAGTCAGCACCTCAACACCATCTAACTCTGTTAGAAACTGGCAAGTTTTGATTACAATAGTGGTCAGATTTTGTACAAAGAGTATATATAAATAATAATAAACTAACTTGATTAACAACTCGATCGGTCACACCAGTGTTATCATGACCCCTTTTTGGAGCAATGGAGTCAAATTCATCAAAAAAGAGGAGGCATGGTGCTGCAGCTGCTGCTTTTGAAAATATATCACGTACCTGCAATTAGATTAGGTGTGTGGATGATTTGATCTATGCCTCTGTAAAAAAAAATGCATTATAATTTATAAAAAAAAAATGCACTAGATTGTGACTTACGGCTTGCTCAGAAGCACCAATGTATTTATTCAACAGCTCGGGCCCTTTGACAGAGATGAAGCGTAGTGAACATGCAGCAGCAGCAGCACCAACAATATGTGTTTTACCACAACCCGGGGGCCCATATAACAGAACATTTGACCTCAACCGTAAAGGAGCTTGTGAAAAGATCATTGGAAACTTTGAAGGTAATTCAATCATCTGACATACCAAAATTAATATCAAATACTATTAAAAAGCTAAGATAAGTCCATGTTCTTCAATACTTTTTTGCAAAAATTGTGGCAAATATTGTTGTTACAAGAAAAGGACAATATTATACCTCTTTGATAGAATTGCGAATTTCAATTAGACCACCAACATCCTGCCAGCCTCCATGTCCTTCTTCAGAAGCAGATTTAGTAACATCACGCATAGCAATAGGCAGAAACCCTTTCATTGCTTGTACAAAATCATCCTTGGTCAAATTAGGGTTTTTCTCGCTCCCAAAAGTCAACCCACGAGACACAAACCGACCAATTGCAGCATGAACTGACCTATCCACCAGGATTTCCTGCAAAAGTTGATCATATGTTTACCACTTTCACTTTCTCTTACAAACTTATTTAATACTAATTATACATGCAGATGCAGGAGATATGGAAAAAGAACCAAATACCAGATCATACGCATCATATCCATCACATGAGGAAGCTATATCTAACAAAACATCATCAGAACAGGACAAACAACGTTTTTGAATCTCATATTTAAGTAAAGCCCCACGTTCAGCAGCTGCAGGAGCAGCCAGTTGGACATGAAAGTCAAACCTGCCTGGAATCAAAAGTATTAAAAATCATGAACTCATAATATAAATGTAACAGAAGTATATACAAAAGCTCACCAGAGGAACTTAAGGTTTGTGGAATACTGGTTAGGGTCTGAACACAAGCTATGAATGCAATGGGACCAATTCCACATGAATGCTTCCTCTTTACCTGATAATGCAGATATAAATTTATTAGTTAGCATTAGCAAGCTCAGATAAGATAGATCTACCACAAAACATGCAATGCAACTATACCTCATATTCGTCCAAGATGCCTATGAGAAATTCCATGAGCAAAGTAGAAGAAGGTGAAGAGTGATTGTCTTCTGAGGTATTAGGTGATGCTATAATGCTATCAAGATCATCAAGTACCACAAGGGAAGGAGCATGATCCAAGGCTTCAGATATGTAACTAGAAAGGGCTTGATGGATAGCTTGGGACTTACTTGAAGCAAGTTTAGAACAACCTACATACACTCTATGAAAAGTAACCCTCCATCAAAACAATTTGTCATAATAAATAAATAGTAATGTCTTTCAGCTAGAGAAGTCATGTGATGCCCTACATGTGTGCCAAGATGTCTTCATGTTCTTCAATAGTTTTTGCAACAGTTGTGGCTAATAATGTCTTCCCAGAACCCTGACATTCAAGATATTTGCATACTTTAAGTATATGCTAATATGGAAGGAGTAAGTATGAAGAACTCACTTAAAAGTAAAATGTTGATTCTTTTTTTTATGGAAGGAGTAAGTATGGAGAACTCACTGGAGGTCCATAAATCAACACATGTCCAGGGAAAGGAAGATTGTAAGTACTTAAGAATATCCCAGAGGAAGGTGACAGTAACACCATTAACCCTGCAGAAAGGAAGCAAATGCATGTCAGACAATCACAGCTTCATTAAAGTTTAAAGCCAAATATGGAGAATTAATATATATGAACAAGTATTTGCATAAGCAAAATATTACTCTATTTTTGTTTTCTCATTGCACCTATAATATGCATCGCTCATGATTATCAAGTTGGAATGCATATGTTTTAGAAGTGAGAAAATTAAAGCTAAAGTACCTACTATTAGTCACATCAGCAGCTGTTGTGCCCATCCAGCTCAAGGAAGAAATCTCCAAGTTGGAACGCTTGTCAGATATTCTTTCTTTGACTGTATGAAGAGGTAAACCATCACCCTTTTCCAATTTCTGAAGAAAGAAATCTAAGCTTTTCTTATTCATGGTCTTCTTGTTTCCTTCAGAAAACTCAATCTCATAAGCTACTCCACCTTGCATAGAATCCTCAGAAACCGAGAGAACATACATGATATCAACTGATGATTCCCCGGTTTTCTTTTTTACTTCAAAAGAACGATTATGTGATTCATGTAGTTTTGCTAAATCATTGCCTTTCACCTGAAAGTGAAGCAACATCTTATTCCCCAAAACCATTGAATTTAGTTCGGTTTTGGAAAAAGACATAATGGCATCAAGTTGAGCCAAAATCCATGCATGCAGAAGAACCAATAACCCTTTATTACTTGTGGGGCTAACAGAAGTTCCTTCATTCTGATGACCAGATGTATCATCAGAAAGAGCTGCAATAACCTTCTCATGGGTTGACCAATCAGACAAGTCATATTGGGTATCTGGATTTGTCTTCAGAAACAGTTTCTCGGTGCGATGATTCCTGTGTCCATGAAGATTTCCAAAACCATTACTTTCAGAGACCTTCTTTTTAAACATCTTAAATTGACAAGGAGAAATAACAAATGAGAGAGGATCTTTTTGTAGAACAATATTGCAACTTCTCACATGTACCCCTGGAAGCATAAAAAAACAATGTTACATGGCTGCATCTAACTTTATGTAGCAAGATAAGAGAAAAGAAAAAGCCACCCTTTTTCTTTCAAAGAGTTAACTTACAAGAATGTAAGCCTGCTCTCAGATAAAATCGTAAAGATTGAGAAAGCATGACATGTCCTTTAGCCACTGAATCTGATATTAGAAGACGAACAACAGCCTGTCTGGTATCCTGCTTGTCAGTTGGAATCACATTGTCAACTTCCTTTGCAGTTGAATTTACTTTCTTCTCCTTCTTAACCAACCTTTGCTCTAAAACTATAGTTTGAAGAGAATCTAGGGAAGAAACTTTAGCTGTTTCTGGATGAATAAAGACAGCAGAAGTAAGAACCAACCCCATCTCATTATCCTTGACCCGAAGTTTATGAAAAAATCTACTGTCTCCATCTTGGATACGCAGTAATGCCTTTACAACTGAGTTTTCAGATTTTCTGCGTCTCTTTGGAGCAACACATACTTCAGTCCCTGGCACAAGTTGCACTGAACAACATATATTTTATAAGTTACAAACATATAACATATTTTAAAGTTGTATATATATGATTGTGTATTATCACTGTGAAAAGCATACTTTAGTTCATAGAATAAGAACCAAGCATTTAAATCAACAGATACGGGAATATTTATCGAGAGGGAAAACATAAGATATCAACTCACCCATTGGTTCCTCTGGATCAGTTGAGACTACAGAAAATGTAATGGTTGTGTGCCCATGCAACCACAAAGGAAATCTCATGCCTTCATGGACTATTCCAGCCTAAAGTCAGTATGTAAACAAATAAAAAGTGTTATTCTCCACCTATTCGAAAAGTGACATATGGACCAACAAAATATGATTACCACATATGAAACGCTAATTGAAGTGTCTGGAATCTTTTTGACTTTTATTAATAGCTATAAGATCACTAAAACTAAAGAAGCTAAATCATAAAAAAGCATAGCCCTTCTAGCAACAGATGGGCTCAATGCTATTAATATATAACATATATTACTAATCACATATAAACACTTTATATTGAAGTATTAGATTTAGTAGATATATTATTTCCATGATAAATAACTCTATAAATAAGGATTAGTAAAGGTTATTTTTAGGCTTGGTTGGATTGTTGAGCTAAAATTTGAATAAGGATAAATATACAATCTATTGAGTAAGCACCTGCTTCAAGATGGCTGCCTCTGCATGCTCTGCATTTAGCTCTAGAACTTCCCAATCGTCCTCGGTATCAGGTTCAATAGTCACACTTTTGGCTTTGGGAAGACTGGGAACTGCTCTTACTCTAACAGTTGTATGATCTGGCAGATGAAGGCATTCTGCAAATTGCTGAGCAATCTACATAGGTACACAAAATAAAGTGTCAACGATAGAGATAAATTTGAATCAGATTACATAAACATCAATGTAAAAGTATGTCACAGTAGATCTTGAATTAGTATGGTTTAAAGAAAATATGCATGAAGCAGTTACTAATTCTCACATAACAGTGACGGATGAAGTAATAACAAAAAAAAAAAAAAACACTTGCGCATAGCTAATATGTTTTTAATAAAATGCAAAGTGCATAGATGGGGAAATAAGGTATCGATGAATATCAAATGCAAAGTGCATAGATGGGGAAATAAGTACTTATTCAAAATGTATGTCTGCATGATATTTGTTATCTTCTATCCTCCTTAGAATCTTCCTATTATTCTTGTTTCTCATGAAATACATGTTTAGAAGGAATCGTTCAAACTTTAGTTTCTACAGAGGAGTATAAAATTGAAAATTTCTTTTCAAACATGTCTTTCATGAGAAACAAGAATAAGAGGGAGATTTTAAGGAAGATAGAAGATAACAACTATCATGCAGACATATATTGTGAATAAGTACTTATTTCCCCATCTATGCATTTCGCATTTGATATTCATCGATACCTTAGCAACTTTTGAATTTCAAAAGCCGATATAGAGCTTATACTGTTTAAATAGATTTGATAGATATATTAAAATGTTGAAACATGGACCGCATAAATAATATTCGTACTGAATTTGTTATGAAGACAATATTTCATCATAGCCACTATTGTAAACTTTAGCTCTAGACATAGGGATTGGAACCTAGTAGAACAAAATCAATACCATTAAGGATAACCATTGGCAAACTGGTATTTAACTTCATATCTATACAAAGAGAGAACTTTGCAAACAATATGCCACAACCAATATACAAATTGCTGCGTTTTGTGTGGGGCATAAAGGTTATCAGGTTTGCATTCAGGCAAAGAAAAATAGTATGAAGTTAGAGAAACTTAGGTCTAGGGATGGCAAAAAATCCCGAACCCGACGGGGAAACCCGATCATTTCGGGTCGGGTAACGGGTCGTTATCGGGTTTTTTATCGGGTTCGGGGCAGGGAGTGGGTTATCATCGCCCCGACCTGATCCGCCCCGATTATATATATATATATATATATATATATATATATATATATGTTTGAATCCTTTTAATGTTAATTGAACGCATTTAAAGATAAAATACTTACTATGGACAATCTTTTTAGTTATTAACAATCTGCTGTGAATGATCATTTTTTATGTTTTGACGTATTACACTAAACTTAAATCAAATAATTTTTAATATAACGTCCATTTTATTTTATTAAAGTGATTCATCATATTTTTAATTTAAAAGGGAGGCTATGTATTTTTTATAAGACATCGGGGTACCCTAAAACGGAATAAAGATTTCGTTATGAATTTTTGTAAACCCGATAAGAAACCCGAAATCCGACGGGAAAACCCGAAACCCAATGGGGCGCCCCGATAAGATACCCGAAAGATATCGGGGCGGGTTTGGGAAACCATGCCCCTCCCCGAATTAGGTCTTTGAGTATAAGACTGCGCAAGCGAATTTGGGAAATCCTATTCCATGTGAGCGCACAATTGGAGGTTAGTTACTAATTTTGACCCAATTGTAGTTTAAAACCTCGAATTTCATCTTCCAAACACTATCATACAGTTCTGATGAACCTTATATGCATTCTAATTCAGAATCACTTACATAAAGAGCTAAAGTTGTGAACTTCAAACCTACAACTTGATTCTGAAAAGCATACACAGCGATTATAACCAAACTAAATTGACATATACGATAGTGGAATAGAGGAATACCTCGATGGCAGAAGAGCTAGACGATGCGGAACCAGACCAAGCAACGTACCAGACATCATTACTGTTTGCGATTGAACGAAGCTCAAGAGCTAGAAATGAAAACAGAGAACCTGAAGAAGAGGTTGATTGAAGAGTTTGAATCAGATGAAGTGGTAGTGAAACGTAGCATCCTTCCAATCCTGCCACCGCTTTTACTTCCATCTCCATTTTTTCGCAGCTTCCTTTCGAAATTCAAAGAGGAGGAGCTTTAGCAGTTTGACGAGAGGGTGATCCAATGGCACTGATAATATTGATTACCCCGAGGTGTACTGTCAATCTACTTTGCCTTATACTAAAAATACATATTTATTTATCGGAAAACCTCAAAAAAAATTCTTAAAATTTTATTTTAATTTGCAAAAAAAATCTCAAACTAAAATTTATTTATGAAAAAATATAAATTACCTGTAAAAATAAGGATTCGACCCATTGTTCTCGATTTACCGGTTTCATTACTTACTTGGTTTCATTAAAGTTTCATTATTTTACCATAACTTACGAATAAGTCCTAAACTAAAATTAAAATTAAGTGATGATTTGACAATTTTCTCTATGTAACATATAGTTTACCGGTTTCATTGCTGATCTGGACGCCTTGTCATTAAATGAGCTGATAAGAGATGAGTACGATGGGTTATATAATACTACGTTTATCGTAAAATTTGATATTCATCTTATCGGCTTATTTATGACAATATATCCAGGTCAGCAATGAAACTGGTAAGATGTGTGTTTTGAAAAAAAAAATGTGAGCAATAAGTTGATGAGATGGATATACTAGGTTACATAAGATTAGATAGACAAATTGAAATTTCTTATAAACTTAAAAAATGACGAAGTTGTTGCTAGTTTATATAATTATTACAGTTTTCGTTGGATGCATTTTATATTCCAAAAAATATACAGTACATCAGGATATCAAGTTTTATGGTAAACATAACATTATATAACCCAACATATCCATCTCATTAGCTCTATGATAGCAATGAAACCGGTAAAATATACGTTAAAGGTAGAAAATGGCTAAATCGTCACTTAATTTTAGTTTGAGACTTATTCATAAATTATGATAAAATAACGGGACTTTAATGGAAATAGACAGATAATGAAACCGGTAAACCGGGAAAATAAGTCAAATCGTCATTTTTACCGGTAGTTCATGTTTTTTTAAGTAAACAAATTTTAGTTTGAAATTTTTTTCGTAAATTAGGATAAAATATTATGACTTTTTGTGGAGATTTCCCTTTATTTATTCGACTTAAAATAGAGTTTCAAAGGTTTATAGTTTATCTTGTATCAAAACATAAAAAAACTATTAAATTAATTTTAATGTTTGGGAAATGGTGTCTATATGTATATGTGTAACTAGTTTATAACCTGTGGGAACCACGGTTACAAAATTAATTAAACTTTTATAATAAAAACTCAAAATTATTAATCAATTATTTTAAAAAAATTATTTTAAATATATTATTAACTAAAAGATATTTATATAGTTATATACAGTTATAATTATTGATTCAAATAAATACGTGAAATTATATCATCTTATAATCTATATTTATTTTATTTTATTTTTTATCCTAATGTTATTAATTTAATATAATTACGGTGAAAATTTTAAATTTGAAATGGATAATCAATAGGTTGATAAGTGACATGACATTAACCAGGAGGTCTAATATGATGACACATGACAAAAAAACTACTCTTTTATCAGTATAAGAAGATAGAAAGATTAGAAAATAACTCATAAAAAACATCTTAAATCAGTGGTGGAACCAGGAATTTTCGTAAGGGGTAGCACAACTTTTAGTTCCTAATAAAATATAAAGAGTAATACTATAGCTAGTTTCCTAACACACTTAAAATATATAATTTTAAAGATTAATTAGAAGACTATGACATTAAAGCTAGCTTCCTAACACATTGAAAATCTTTGTTGTGGTTTTCCTACATGATCTTTATGATAATGTAGCCCAAATAGAAACAACTAGATGATATACATGTTGATATGGAAAAAACTTGTAAGATGGGGTTAAGTCAATGAACTTAAAACCATATCTGCATGTCCGGTTTCAAGATATTTGTATGTATGAGTTGATCAATATCATGTTGGGTTTCGAGCAATACATCATTCCTATGGTGTACATGCAAACCCTAATAGCTTTTGGATCTAGTTTGTCTAATAAACATGCAATCGAATATCCAAAGCTATAAACCCTAGATCTATCATATAAGAACTGAAATAAGGGTTTAGTAATTACCTTTGATTGTTATATAGCAATAACAATCAGTCCTTGCTTTGATTGGCTTCAGAAAGCTTAGTGCCTCAAGTGTTGCACCTCTAATGGAGTCACAAACACCACTAAGCAATTGGATGAAGGAGAGAAGAGAGGGGAGGCACCAAAAACGGTTGCAAACCCTAATGCAAGTATTCACCACGTTTTTGGGGCCATAAGGGTTCCTTATATATGCTGGCTATTAGGGTTTACAGCTAGGAAACCCTAATCTGACTGCTTAAGCCCTAAGCAGCCCATGGACCCCTTCTGGAACATGTCTTGGACGATTTCTAATGGGCTTCCCCATAGAATTCGTCCAACCTATTATTCCACGGTGATCCATAGCCCAATTATGTAATTATCTTATAATTACACAATAAGTCCCTTAAGTTTAATTAATCTCTTTTAGTCACAAAATTAATTCGTTATTAATTCTTGACTAATATTAATTAAACAATATGATTTCTCCTTTAATATATTATTCTCATAATATATTAATAAATCATAATTAAACCTTTCTCTCCTTAATTCATCCTACATATTGTTATGGTGAAGGCAACCCAAAAGGACCATGCTCATAATCGGGTCAAGTACATACCAAAATAGTTATGGACTTAGATACTAATCCAACAGTCTCCCACTTGGATAAGTCTAATAACTATTTTGCATAACTTCAGAACCTGATCAGCAATCGTAGTTTCAAAAGCCGTTGTCAACTCTGATCTTATCAGATACGCGTGTCCTTTAGATAAGGGATCATATACTCCTCCATTCTACAAGATATCGTATAGACATGAGACATGGATTTAAATCATTCTCTCTGTCTATGTATTGTTTCCCGACATCTGATTTATGACGACTGACAACAGGCTACAATTGAACACATCAACTTAGTCTCGGCTTGGCCAAGTGCTTAGGTGTCATCACTAAATCATCGAGGGGCCCACAGATATCGCTTTTATCCCACTTTGGGTAAAAGGAATGGATAAACTTTGACTCAAATGCTTGCTTGCACCTACTAATCAAATCACACACAACAATAAGTTTTATAACATCAAGTTACTGGTGCGTTTACTTATCATCAATGTGCAACCGACCAGCAAATAACAACTCACACGCCTCGGTTTCAAGAATATACAATGTTATCGTCTCACTAATCACCCGTGATAAATCCATGAAGTGATTCAAGTGAGCGTGGGTTTAATCCAATACTTTAATCTTATCAAAGCACTCATGAACTCTGCAGCAAACTTGTGCTATGTCTAAACACTTTAGACAATCTACAGACAAATTCATGGCAGTCTTCCTTCATACCTACTTCCAACGTATGACCGACTGTGGAGGTTTGAATAACCCAGTTATTCTGGAAGTCAAAACATGCAAAGTGAAACGCAATAATAATATTAATCCTATATGGCCCCAAAACTTTTGAGCGTAAATAAAAACACTTTTATTTAAACACCATATTGATTACTCATTATTCATTGCTTACTGTTTCAGAAAATCAACTTATTACTCGAATTATAACCACAATTGTCCCATGCTCCAAGCATGCACACTTTGGTTTCCTATGGTCCATACTTTGTGAAATAGATAAATTGAAAAACTTTTCCAATGAAACTCATTTCACAATCCCTAATCCTTATTATTGGTATAAGAATACCAAATTCTTGCCACTTTTAGAATATGTCAGATTCTAACATTTTATGCAACGACCCTTTCGTAAAGTCATAGCACAAAAGTCACCAAGACTTGGCTAATGAAATTACTAAGTTCTCTATCAGAAATTGTTACAAAACAATTCTATAGATGTGATGTCTCTCACTCAAAGTACATTCCTTTGAACATCCTTTTGCATAAAAGTTTCTAATCTACATAGATTTTTAATTACCAACTCCCATTAATGGAAACATTTCCATATTTGCCATATGACAATTCATTCTTAATAGAATCTTATCCATTCATAATAATGTCAATATGGTCCATCCAGTACTATACTTCCAACTATTCACAAGCGACCAATCCTCAATGAACCTCAAATCGTCCTTTGATAGTTGTTTAATTATTTTAGTCAAAACCAGTTCTAGTCCTTTTCCCTCTTAACGCCCTAGGCATTTGGAAAATTTTAGAATGATCAAATATTATAGCATATGCAATCAATCCTATACCCGAAGCGTATTGGACACGATGCATAATGTCTCACATAAAGACGTGATACTTTATCATCCTTCTGCCATAATATTTTATGTGCCATGTTCCCACTATTCGAATTATGAAGAGGGATGCCGTAATCATAATCGAATATTGAGAATGCACTATGTATCCTTGACTAAATTTATTAACATTTCTCGATCTAAGCTTTAGAATTTTGAAACGAAGTATAATATTCTCTCCCTTAATTATAGCAAAACAACTTTTCAACCCCTACAACTTTGCAAAGTTAATCTTTGTTTTCTATAATTAATATTGCTAACTCGCAATACTTACCATAATAATCATGCTCCCACTAACATGATGATTATTTTCTTACCAGCATAACACTTATGCTCCCACTAGCTTTGACATGTATTCAGAAAACAATTGAACTTCCAGAAAACAATGCTTATCGAATTCCTTAAGTTCATATTTCTAATACCTAATGCTTTGATAAGCCTTTATCTAAGCTTTTTAAGATCATACATCTTTGCCTTAGATAGCTCACATGTGTGTCTAAACAATTCAGAATTTATGTTACTAAGTCCCAAATGTTCAGATCAATTACCAAATCTCACAATTCAAACTATGAAAAAGGATGTCGTAATCATAATCGAATTTGAGAATACAATTTTCACAATTGCTATCTTCTTAAAATCTCTCTTAGTGAAAGCATTTCCTCACAATCATTTTTCATGAAGGAGGGAAACCTTATGTCACTTAGACTTTATGGTGTATGTGTTCCTATCCATGTGAATTCGTCAAAACGAAAGTTTGCGACAAATCCAAAACCATATGGACTGAACTTGTTCAATCTTGATTTCTTGCCTCATGGTAACACGAGTGCCCACCATGTCTTCCAAGTGGTTTTGCAACTCATCCTTACTTATCAATGTACTTTCCATTGATCAAGGTGCTTTGTCTTTATGCATTCAAATGAGAACTCATAGAACTCACATACATATTTAGCTTAATTGGAATGGCACAAAAACAAAATAATGTCAACACGATAGGTTATAAACCTCAAGTCGTGCGCTAGTGATGATTAACTAGGTTTACTCTTGATTTGTTCTTGAAACCTTTTCAAGACCATTAAGACTCCCACTGACTCCTTGACATATAAGATTCTCTTGTCAAGAACCATTTCTTGACAAACAAATATTCAAGAGTCAGTGTAGCCTTTTTTCAAAGTTTAAAACTTCACACAAATGGTCTTGGTTGGTCTTTGTCTTATCCAAGACATCACAACTTACTAATTTCAAATGTGCAAGAATAAGAAGACTTTTCCAAATTCCACATTTGACGAGTGTTATAAACCTACTTAAGACTTGTCACTCAAGTCATAATCTTGGAGTATGACTCTTAAGACTTGATATTGGAACGAAGTATGATTGACTTATTGATTTAACTATTTCCATAATTCTCGATTCCTCTTCTTAGACATGCAAATGCACTAAGACTCGCTTAGAGGACCAATTGAGAAATAGTTCTTAATCATTAAGACTTATCATAAAACACAATAAAAGGTACTCTCCCTTCTTCTTAGAATAGAGAAACTTTTATCTTTCTGCCTACTTGATTCTTTCTTATTTGTTCTGCTATTGATTGAAACTCTTTCGATCAACTCATAATTATACTTAATCTTATAAGTATAACCATATTTACTAAACTTTAGTAAATCATGACGAATATCTTTATCACTCTTGTGGCGGACTTGATCAACGCACAACCTAGTGTACTCGATCTCCTAGTCCTTCTCTTGACACTTTGCCAAAGAATTAGTCTAATTTCCAAATATGAAGTTTCTCATTCTTCACGCAACCAAGTTGTATGATTCCAAGTTTCTGTCCAATTGAAACTTGGGCGATGAGAGTCTTCCCTTATTTGGTAAACTCTCGACACTTCCACATATAACATAATTAAGAATCAAATCCATCATTGCTAATAATGGAAACAATTAAACATCAATTTTTCATACACTCCATTGCAAGGATAAATAAGTAAGACAAAATCAAAATTTATTTTATTGCGGAAAAATTTGTCCTTACAATGTAATTCAACTGAAAAACTATGCTATCACATATTTCTTATCAATATATCCTAACTCTAGAGTTGCAACTCAAAAATCTGATCTTCGAATCCATGCGATCGAAATCCATTTCTTTATGATCAGATTCAACACGCTTCTTCCTTAAGCTTCCTCTCTTTTCTTTGATCCTGCAAAAACATCAAAATGTAATCTTATCACATCATGTGTCAAGAATAAAAAAATAGGAACTTACAGAGTTAGTTAGTGGATTTTACCCGAAGTAGAGTCATACGTCTTGACTCTCCCATCTCTTAGATCTCTCAGGTAGCTAGGACAGCTTCGTCTCCAATGCCCCTTCTCTTGGCAGTAAAAGCAAATTGACTCCTTTGGTACATAGCAAGGGACAATCTCAGTCTTTTCTGGACTTCCAATGTAGCCAGTGTCCAATGAAGTATGGGAGTTTGATCGACCAATCAAGTTTGCTTGACCAGTGCGCCAAATCATCGCTGATTCAACAACAATAAGCAAATAGGTCAAATCAATGAGGGTTACGTCGTGAACCATCGTATAGTACTCTCTTACGAACTCACTATACGAATCAGGAAGTGACTGAAGAACCCAGTCAACAGCCAACATCTCTGAGATATCGACACCCAACATCCTTAATGTCACACCCCAAAACCAGAACGACGGAAACGTTTTGGGGCGGAGGACGTTATGTCAAGTATCACAACATATGCAGTATAGTAATCAAAGTAAAACAACCATTGCATTAATAGTAATAATTTTACATAGGTTACATTTAGCAACAACATCAAAAGTAAATACAGAGAATAACATAAAATGCAGCACGGTACAAGGCTGTCTTCACAAAAGCTTCCGGAGTGTACCTGTCTACTGACGACCTGAGAATACAAGTTATTTTTAAAAGAGAGTATCAACATTTTAATGCTGGTGAGTTCATAAGTATTTAATGACATTGGTATAAATACATGTTTTACTTCAAAATAACCTCACTAGATAATGGCGATTTGAGTTTATAGAGTATTAGAATTCTTTCCAGAAAATCCTATATTTTCTAATAAAAGCAGTCTTCTACCAAGACCCAATTGTTTTATGGTTAAGGAGTAATTTCCCCAAAGGTAACTATTATTATCAAAATATAGTTTATACTTTAAGAAATATGTGAGAAGATCACAAGCAAAAGTAATAGGGAAAATACTATTTTACTTCAGCAGTAATGTTGCTGACTAAAAGTGAATAAAACATAGACTCCAGGTGGTATCGAATGAACCATACGTCTCGGAGAGTCTAAAGGAATGAAGTATAGACTCCAGGCAGTATTAAGTGAACAATACGCCTCGGAGAGTCTAAGTGAATGAAATACAGACTCCAGGCGGTACTAAGTGAACAATACGCCTCGGAGAGTCTAAGTGAATGAAATACAGACTCCAGGCGGTACTAAGTGAACAATACGCCTCGGAGAGTCTAAGTGAATGAAATACAGACTCCAGGCGGTATTAAGTGAACAATACGCCTCGGAGAGTCTAAGTGAATGAAATACAGACTCCAGGCGGTATTAAGTGAACAATACGCCTCGGAGAGTCTAAGTGAATGAAATACAGCCTCCAGGCGGTATTAAGTGAACAATACGCCTCGGAGAGTCTAAGTGAATGAAATACAGACTCCAGGCGGTATTAAGTGAACAATACGCCTCGGAGAGTCTAAGTTAACCTTTAATCCTAAGTAGGTCCGTTTAAAGGTTTAATATGAGGCCTAGTGTATAACTAGGAAAATATATTATGATGGTTTCATATGTAGAAAATACCGTGACGACACTTATTACCTTAAAGCCATGAATTATAAGGTAATTGTAAAGATACTCGTAACCATGCTGATTGACGGATGTAACACGACGACCTGCTGGCGTCGAAATGAATGTGACATTTGTCACCCCTTGGCTTGGTCAGCCGGGACTGTAGCTAGCAGTCAGGATGTGGGAGGGTCTGTCCCGTATAGATCTATACACACAATGCCCGCTCTCCCTCCAGGAGACTCTGGTTACCACTCGACAACGGTGAAATCCGCGTCATGAGGATGTATCTCGTGTTTTGATTTCTATATACCCTTCTTTTCTACTAAAAGTACAAGTTTTTAGAATATAGATATAACTAAGTTCTTCTTCATGAAGGTTATGGTTGGTTCCTAAACTATACCTATTATAGTTTATTCGAGAGGTTATCTAGATGCCTTTGCTACCCAAAGGTGTTGAACTGGAATAAGAGTATTAACATCTAACCAGATATACGTAATATATAACTAGGACTTCAACGACACTCGGACAAATAACCGGATGCTCTAAGTCCACAACCAAATAAGGAACAGGAAATAAAGTGGGTTATCAGTCCTAAGTCCTTCAAACCCTACTTATATAACTATATCTATATAGACATGATTCTATCAAGAATATAAGTTTAAAAGACTTTGATAAAAGCTTGGTAATTTAAAAGAGATTTTGGTACTTTAAAAGAGATTTGAAAACAAAATTTGGAAACCTTTAGCTGGATAAAACAGTTTAACATGCAAAAATCTATTTGCTAGACAGTTATTAATCACATATGATTGATATAATAACTTATCAGTTCAACTTGTATCCCCCCCCCCCCATAAAAGCATTTAAAATCATTTAAAAGGTTAATTAAGGGGGTATGAACTCACCTGAAGTGAGTAACTCGAAAGAAGGATTGATATAGGATCGTCGGGTGTCGAATGAAGTTGTGAGCACAAACGGATCCTAGTTTAGCATGTAACAACACATATATGAATACACTTAGGGTATATAACCACTAATAGACACATGGACACACTTTAGGGACATGAAAACACTTAGAAATAAGTGTTACAAACACCTATTGAAGTCCCTAAATGAGTGTAGGGCATTAGATTTGAGTGTAAGGCCACCAAACTCAACCTTTGTGAGTGTGCGGCCAGGTGTGCGGCCAGAGTGTGCGGCCAGAGTGTGCGGCCGTACACCCCCACCTAAATGTGCCCAAATCGATTTTCCAAGGCTTGGGGATGAACCTAAGAAGGTGTTTTGGCCGTTGCTATGCTTAAAGGAGTGTTTAAGTCCATTTTAGGGCCAAAAGAGGTGTGTGCGGTCACACATGATGTGTGTGCGGCCGTACACACTTGAAGACCCTCTAGAATGATGATTTCATGGATCAAGTTCGAGGAAAAGGCCTTTTAATGTGTTGTATCAATGATCTAAGGATGAATACTCACTTGTTTTGCTGATTGGAGATGAAAACACGAAGGATTATTGAGAGAGAATGTTCCAGCTTTGAAGGAGTGGGAGAAAAGGGGTGTAAGGTTGGCTAAGTGTTCAATATATAGGGTCGAGTGTGAGGCTGGAGGGTGTGTGCGGCTGGCTGGCCGCACACGCGGGTGTGCGGCCGCACACACCTTCTTTGGTGTGTTTGGCCCGATTTTGTGATGCTACACACTTTCTAACCCTTCCTAAGGCTCATATCTAGGTTATACTAAGCCTATGACACTCATGTAGACCCACATTTTTGTTATAAGATAGCAAAAACGAAGGCTGACACTCGGCTGAGTCGAATAGTTGAACTTTACAAGATAAGGATTTTCGGGTTGTCACACTTAACCTATCAATGCGTGACTTCATCTCTAAGACGTGTGCACACACATGTTTCCCATCTTCATGCTTACTTGCCAATATGGATTGAGTGAGCTTGAACTTTTCAAGCCTTTGAACTTGTGGGTTAGGGAGAATAATTGGAGGAGGTGGAGGAAGTGAAGCATGACTCTCATTTCCTTGATCGTATCGTGGAACGTCATCTTCATTTGGAAAGCTTGTTCCAAGGGACTTGGGAAGACCATTGTAAGATTTAGACCTCTACAAAACGGGAGAAAATTCAAGTTAGTTGATAAGAATCCTTGATGTAACGCCCAAAAGAAACATCAAGGCTAGGATCCAACACAATACTCTACAACCTAGAAGAGGGATGCCGTAATCTAGTTGCAAAATATTTGAAGGTAGGTAAATGACGATTTACCAATTCCCACCATGAAAAACAAAAATGAAGTTTAAGTTTTAAATGAATTGAAACTCCTAGATCTTTTGAGATTCATTGAACTTTTCAATGACATGTTTAATCTCGATTATGCCCTTCAGGTTTGCGATTGGGATGCCGAGGATCACAAACAAGGTGTGAATAACCGTGCGAATCACGTGGTTCACCCAATGCTACTATCACCTAATCAATGTGCCGGTTAGCCACACACGCTCCATTGATCTACGATAAACACCGAGCCACCCTTCGCCACCAATGTCAATCCCAAATTTGTGTGCCGGTTAACCACACACGCTCCACTAACGTTTGGCAAGGGTATGAAGTGTAATTCCATGGATTAGCATACAATTTCACATTTTGCCTAAAGTAACTAGAATTTAGGAATTTGTAAAAGCATTTAGTTACTTTGTACTTCATTATACTTATAATGGAAGGTTTCGTCCTATCCTACCCGTTCGGCTAACGACCCTCCACTAGTCAAGAGTGCGGTGGGTAAGAGTGGATACTCATTCAATCGCCATTTTATAGGCAATTTCCTTAAACACCCCTTATAAACCAGCTTCGTGAATGAGGCCTACTAACGGTAAGACTGACTTTTTACTCATACATATATAATATTAGACTTTTAGTGTTACATATAGTATAAAGGTGTATTTTATACTTTTAAAATACTAGGTGGTCTAATTTAATAAATTATGCTTTTAATTTAGTTAAATGTAAACCAAAACTTTATGGAATTATTAACTCTCTTTTAATTATACACTTTAATTAATTAATAAAACCATAAGGGTGTAATTTGAACCTTTTCAAAAAAACGAGGGTTTTTAGAATTTAACATTTCAAAATTAAACTTTTAATCAACTTTTAAATTCCAAAACTTGAGGGCAAGTTTTGAAACTTTTCAACACATTTGGGATTAGAATTTAAATATTTCAAAATTAACTTTTAATCAAAAATTTAAATTCCAAAACTTGAGGGCAAGTTTTGAAACTTTTCAAAACATTAGGGTTTAACTATTCAAATTTCAAAAAACAAAACTTTTAAGTTCAAATTTAAACTATAAAACCTAAAGGGGAAAATTGAAACTTTTTCACAAGATAATTCAAATCTAAATTACAAATAATCAATCTTTTATCTAATAAAACAAAAGATTATCTAAATTTTGACAATTATCTTCTATTTTGGCAAGGATAATCTCCAAATATTGATAAAAATCGAATTTTATTAATAAAGAACGTTTTAAGCAATTATCCACAGCCAAAACAGGTCAAAATCCCGAAATCTGCTCCATCTGCGACTCTGACTCGTCGAGTCTAGCTTGGACTCGTCGAGTTCACTATGGACTCGGCGAGTCCAGCCCCCAGAAACCAAAAATTCTCGATTTTAAGCATGAATAATCAACTATAACATCAAATACATCAAACAAACAACCCTAGGCTCTGATACCACTGTTGGGTTTCGAGCAATACATCATTCCTATGGTGTACATGCAAACCCTAATAGCTTTTGGATCTAGTTTGTCTAATGAACATGCAATCGAATATCCAAAGCTATAAACCCTAGATCTATCATATAAGAACTGAAATAAGGGTTTAGTAATTACCTTTGATTGTTATATAGCAATAGCAATAACAATCAATCCTTGCTTTGATTGGCTTCAGAAAGCTTAGTGCCTC
Source organism: Lactuca virosa (assembly GCF_052849685.1). NCBI lineage: Eukaryota > Viridiplantae > Streptophyta > Magnoliopsida > Asterales > Asteraceae > Lactuca > Lactuca virosa. Next base: position 15,395,380 of record NC_136426.1, read on the forward strand.
AAGTGTTGCACCTCTAATGGAGTCACAAACACCACTAAGCAATTGGATGAATCAGAGAAGAGAGGGGAGGCACCAAAAACGGCTGGAAACCTTAATCCAAGTATTCACCACGTTTTTGGGGCCATAAGGGTTCCTTATATATGCTGGCTATTAGGGTTTACAGCTAGGAAACCCTAATCTGACTGCTTAAGCCCTAAGCAGCCCATGGACCCCTTCTGGAACATGTCTTGGACGATTTCTAATGGGCTTCCCCATAGAATTCGTCCAACCTATTATTCCACGGTGATCCATAGCCCAATTATGTAATTATCTTATAATTACACAATAAGTCCCTTAAGTTTAATTAATCTCTTTTAGTCACAAAATTAATTCGTTATTAATTCTTGACTAATATTAATTAAACAATATGATTTCTCCTTTAATATATTATTCTCATAATATATTAATAAATCATAATTAAACCTTTCTCTCCTTAATTCATCCTACATATTGCTATGGTGAAGGCAACCCAAAAGGACCATGCTCATAATCGGGTCAAGTACATACCAAAATAGTTATGGACTTAGACACTAATCCAACATATCAAATAGCCTATATCAAAACCAGAAAGTACACTTGCAAGGGTAAATTTGTCAATTTCACAATGGAATCTAACTCGTAGTAGTTGACCATGAATCTATTTTCCTAAATTGATATGATTCAAATATGGTGCTAATTTCAACACTACTGAGAATGTAAAATGTGTAAAGGATGTACAAATTGTCACCATTTGATAAAGAAGATGTATTACCCTTTGTTCATGCCCACTTTGAAGGTGTCTATTGATGGTGGTTTCCAACTTGCTAGTTCTTTATTGGGTAATTTTCGCAAGGGGTAGCACAAATTTTAAATCAGTGGTGGAACCAGGAATTTTCGCAAGGGGTAGCACAAATTTTAGTTCCCAATAAAATATAAAGAGTAATACTATAGCTAGTTTCCTAACACACTTAAAATATATAATTTTAAAGCTTAATTAGAAGACTATGATATTAAAGTTAGCTTCCTAACACATTGAAAATCTTTGTTGTGGTTTTCCTACATGATCTTTATGATAAGGTAGCCCAAATAGAAACAACTAGATGAAATACATGTTGATATGGAAAAAACCCGTAGATGGGGTTAGGTCGATGAACTTAAAACCATATCTTCATGTCTGGTTTCAAGATATTTGTATGTATGAGTTGATCAATATCAAATAGCTTATATCAGAACCAGAAAGTACACTTGCAAGGGTAAATTTGTCAATTTCACAATGGATTCTAACTCATAGTAGTTGACCATGAATCTATTTTCCTAAATTGATATGATTCAAAGATGGTGCTAATTTCAACACTACTGAGAATGTAAAATGTGTAAAGGATGTACAAAATGTCACCATTTGATAAAGAAGATGTATTACCCTTTGTTCATGCCCACTTTGAAGGTGTCTATTGATGGTGGTTTCCAACTTGCTAGTTCTTTATTGGGTAATTTCCATAAAGAATCTTCAGCTTATGTGATATAGGAATTTCATCGAACAATTAGTGTTCTCTCATAGGAATTTCATCGAACAGTTGGTGGGCTAGTGCTAAATTAGTGAACTCTATATACACGCTCAATCGATAGTTACTCATTTACAAGTGACTACCACCATCGTTCTTACTTACCGTGGCATGATATATCTCAACAGATAATTCGTTGGTTGGTTTAGGTGAGATTAGTTATGTGACATATAAATAATCAGAACATAAACTCTAAGATGTGCAATTCAAGAAACATAGTAGAAGCACCAACATATTATTCAATTAATTAGAATTTAAATTCAAGTAACAATGATTCCACCAAAATCAGAAGAATAAAACATAGAAATTGAGCCTCGATCCTAGAAAAGACGATCAAATTGGAATTTTGATACTAATTCTCAAACTAAACTAATCATGTATGAATGTTTATGTCTGATTCTTCATCTTCTTGAGGAGTACAACCTCGACAATCTACCGGTAGCATTAGCAGCAAAGATGCAACATAAAAAAGTTATATTTCTCGGATGATTTTGAGGGGTAGCACGGGCTACCCCCGGCTCCTAACTAGTTCCCCCACTGTCTTAAATAAAACAATAAGTAAGTAACAAATAATATATCAAAAACTCTATATTTAAGTTAATAAATACTTATGAATTCTACATATCTAAACATGGGAACTCTTTATCACTAATATCAAACCACAATAAATGAATAAATATTCCAAATAAACGATGACAGACACCCTTATAGACTTAAAAGAATCTTAAATGAAACCACTAGGATCGAGCACATGTGTCCAATCATGGATTTTTTTAGCAACATCTTATATTTATATTTGGCTAGTACTTCAAATCACAAAGATTGGAAGTCTAAATTTCTCTCTATTTTTTAAATTAATGATATTTATTAATAATTTTTGTATTTATTTGTTTATACATATTGTAGCTATATATATATATATATATATATATATATATATATATATATATATATATATATATATATATATTATTTTCTTTAAAAAATTGTTTAGGTCTATTATATGACATTAACCTTACTGTTAATTATGTATAATTTTTTTAACTGTCGTTTAAACATTTTGATTTTTTCAAATATAAATAATATGTGTAAAGCCTTAATATTCAAGCATATCGCGACTTGAAAATTTTGTAGGCATTTACATGAAAAAGATCCATAGTTGTATCTAAATACTACAACCAAAATCAAGTTTTCGTTTTCACATAGTTTGCTTGAGGATCACAATCACACGCGTCAATTGATTTCCAGTTATTTCATCGTAATTGTTATTTGAACCTTTTGGTTTAAAATATTTTAGGTGTTGTTTGTTTTTTCAGAAAACTCACTCCTAGTTGCGCCGCGCAGCACACGCGCAACACTTGGTCTTTCGCAGTTGTTTGTTTTTTGGAATACATTTCTAACTTAAAAACTGTTGCGCGTGTGCTGTGTGGCGCAACACTGGACCATCTTCTTCAAACCACTTCTCACTTACTTTAAGTTATATTATTTTACTTAGATTTGTTTTTTTTCAACAACATATTTATTATTTTAATAATATTTGAAGAATATGTAAACAATTCGAGTAGATTTTACATAATTTCAAACAATTTGAAAACCATTTGGTAAATTTAATATAAGTATTTTTTGTGTTATATTGTTTATAACCAAATATTAATAAATTATAAAATTAATCATTAAAATTACCAAATTTATTGAAGTTAATCGAAAAAATAATCATCGTCTTCAAAATTTTAACATAAATGAACATGTTTTTAGCTAAAGTAACAATTTTATTTATTGTTATTTAGCAAATATTATGTTTAATTCTTTTATATAAACCTCTTTAAAAATCATATCATCATAATGGTATTTATATTTGATTTACATATGAGTAAACTATATAATTTTTTTACTTAGACTTATTTTTAACTATTGTATAATTAATTTCAGTTTATTGTAACAGTCTGCAGAAGTTAAAAAACAAACAAACTTCTTATTACATGTTGCAGCCGTTTAGTCCACCTCTTATACTGCAGAGGGTTGCAGATGTGGTCTGCAGACTTCATCCGTTTTCATTTTGAAAAAACAAACATAGCCTTAGTAATTATAAATAATGGGCTATGTTTTAATGGGGTTGCATTATTATAAATTTATGATGGGCTATGTTTTGATGGGGTTGCATACATGCAATCGGGCCAGCCTATATGTTAGCATTTAGCAATATTATATATTTTTTGATGTCAAAATGTTTTAATTAAAAAATAGTTCAGGCACACAACATTTCCCAAGAATGCAAACATCCCATTTTGATTATCAAGACAAAGACCAAAAGGTTTTTGGTCTAACGATAAAGAGCGACTCTCTTATTTGAAAGTTTATGAGTTCAAATATCATTTGAGACATAGGTTGTGATAATTAAGAATAGATTAGTTTGTCGTTTCAAAAAAAAAGTTGTGATAATTAGGAGTAGGTTGTGATAATTAGGAGTAGATTAATTTTTCGTTTAAAAAAAAAGAAAAAAAATTGTGTATCCATTTTTTATTGATTATTATACACTATAGTCAATAAAGTTTTAACTTTTTTTTTTGCTATTAAATTGTTTTAAAATCAAATATTGTTGTTAAAATGATATAAAAAATAAAGTAATGTTTTTAATACAGCATGTTGCATTTACATTCCACGTTATTGGTCAATTTATTACCAATTGTTTTACAAGTGGTCGCTCGTCGCTGAAAAAGAACAAATAAGTATATCATCACACTACGTAAAACAAAGCATATGTCGTCCGATTGCATCTGCAAGATTCCAATTCCAGTTACAATTCACGCGATACGTTCATCACAAACCAAAAACATCGATTGGATGACAATATACCAATTTGCCAGTTTATAATTTTGAATTTCTCTCACGACATCAGATCTCTGACGAATTTTCAGATGAAACTTTCATTTCTAAGTGGTCGTCGATTTCGTCAATTTCTAGATTTATTGCTGTCGTCGTCATTATCATCATGTATACTGGTAATCTGCTAGGGTTCGGTCTCGCCGTCTCTTCTAGTGCATTCATCGGATCAAGTTTCATTATAAAAAAGAAAGGTCTCCAAAGGGCTGGTGCTTCTGGTGCTCGCGCGGGTAAGTTTCCGGTGACTTTGTAGAATTTGTTGATTAGTTCAATATAATTGGCATAAACGAATCACTGATGATATATAGTTATCTAATAACATCACAGAAACGAAATTTTGGTATAACTGTTTACCTGTACATCGTGACAATCGAGTTCAATTTTCGTCAGTTCTTATTACAAGTTGAGGGGTTCTTTTGATTAATTTAAGTCTTGTTTGTTTTGATTGCTTCTGGCTTGTAAAAAAGGCTCAGGAGGCTACGGTTATCTGCTGGAGCCACTATGGTGGATTGGCATGTTCACTAGTAAGTTTTTCCATTTCTTTTATCCTTAGATCGATGTCTTGATATGATTCTTTTGCTTCTCTGTATTATTTATCTGAAACATAAGCAAAATTCTTGAAATTGACAGTGGTTGTTGGAGAATTTGCCAATTTTGTAGCTTACATCTATGCTCCAGCAGTGCTTGTGACTCCACTAGGAGCATTGAGTATTATCGTGAGGTGAATACTGATTACTTATTATACGAGAGTGATTAAATTAATATTAAGTGTTGTGTATTGTTGTAACTTAACTGTATTTATTTGGCAGTGCTGTTCTAGCACATTTTTTACTGAATGAGAAACTGAGGAAAGTGGGAGTACTGGGGTGTGTGCTTTGCATAATGGGTTCCACTGTTATTGTGCTTCATGCCCCTGCTGAACATGCCATAAGCTCTGTGGAAGAAATTTGGGACTTAGCAACACAACCAAGTGAGTCATGCAGTCTCATTACTCATTTCTTGATTCTTGTTTTACTTGTATCAATACTCAATAGTAAGAGATTGTTTTTGTTGATTCCATTGTGTTGTACTTGTTGGTGCAGCTTTTCTTTTGTATACAGCATCAGCAATAGCTGTGGTGTTGGTATTGGTGTTGTACTGTGAACCACGCTATGGGCAGACTAATATGATGGTGTATATTGGCGTATGTTCCATAAATGGTTCAATAACGGTCAGTCTATTGTCCAACTTTCTGTCAATTATTTACATTTCGAGCAAACTCATTTCTAGACATAAGAATATATAGTTTTTATTTACTAAAATGATATTTTATATTTGGTAAACACTGGGGGAATAGTGGAGTATATGTATATGTTTTTCTTGTCTAGTGGCATGACTCATGTATCATCTGTACGTATATAATTCTATTTCTATCTATAAGGGAATTGTGAAAAAACTGAATGGGCTTTTCTTTTCAAGATGCAGATGCTCCTTTTTTGTAGGACCTACATTTGAAATAATGAGTTTATAAATTGCAGGTTATGAGCGTGAAAGCAATAGGTATCGCGATAAAACTTACATTAGAAGGCTCAAGCCAGGTGGCAAGCTACCAAACATGGATTTTTGTAATGGTAGCTGTTACATGCATAATCACTCAGTTGAATTACTTAAACAAGGTTGGCCATCATTTTCATTTGTTCAAAAAAGAATCTGGGAGTTGCTGAATCTAATAGATCTTAATAGGAAACACAACACTTCTTGTGAGCTCACTTTAAAAAACAGCAGATAGGGAAAATACATATTAGCCCTTGTACTTCCATCATTCTGTCTATTTAGCCAATTAACTATTATCTGACCTGTAGTAATTAAGCCATTATACTTTGTTTGACCACTAAACTACTATTTTTTTACTGAAGTATTATTTTAATAATCATGAAATTTTTTATCAGGCTTTGGACACATTTAATACCGCAGTTGTTTCACCAATCTATTATGCCATGTTCACATCATTCACAATTCTCGCAAGTGCTATCATGTTCAAGGTATATTTGGTATTGCATGATGCATTTAATTGCATTATATCAAAAAGGCTTTCCAATATCACTTTTGAATTACACCTCATTATTTTATTTTAATTTTTTTTCCCTATAATAATAATTGATAGGACTGGTCTGGTCAGAGTGCTAGCACCATTATTTCTGTGCTTTGTGGGTTCATGACTGTACTTTCTGGTACCATGATTTTGCACACTACAAGAGAACCTGATCAACCACCTGTTTCAGGTAATAACCCAAAGATCTTGTGTTGCATTAGGGTTAAATGAAAGTTTCATTTATTTATTTCTTTATTATATTATAGCATCTATTACAACATCGTACTTTAAAAAAGTGACACAATTATAGCAATCTCATCCAAATATTAACCATCTTTCCTTTCAGTGCTATAATTGAGTTTATTATTTCAAGTGCAGTGTCCTAATGAAGAAAAATTAGAAGTACAAGATTTTTAAAAGTACAATGTTTTAATAAGAATTGAATTGGAAGTACAATGGACAAATAGATAATTCAACCCACACCCCATGAACCAGTTTTGGTCCTTGTAACTTTTTATGTACCTGTTCCAAGTAAAATGATTATTTTTGGTCCCTGAGTATATCTTCTTTTTGCAATTTTGGTCCAGAAAATAGTGGTTTTACTTGGAACAGGGACCACAAAGTTTACCAAAACCTCACATAAGGACCAAAATTGCAAGAAAAAAGCCTTTTGGGACCGAAATTGAAAAATCAGCTATACTCAGGGACCAAAAATGTAATATAATCATAATTCAATTGATATTCATTTTAGAGAATTGTATAGCATAGTACTCCTAATTTCGTATGTATCTCTTAAGATTAGATGCCTATGTGAAAGACTCGCATTCTTCCTTAAAATGGGAATGCTATGCATAATGTAAAGATATAAATTAATTGTGATGCAAGTAATATAAATTTTAATAGATTTTGATTTGAGAGTTGGTTACTTTGCAGACATGTATTCATCACTTTCTCCTCAAATATCATGGATTGTGCATGCAAATGGTGAAATATGGAAGCACAAGGATAATGAAGAATCATGCCCCCCTGAAGTTGTTGCAATAATTCAACCAGATCATTTCAAATGACATACTTTTAGAATGCATACACACTACTGACTTTGATTAAGAATGCAGAATGCAGAAGAATGCCTCAAAAGTCAAATATGATGTTGATGCCAATCACCCGATGCAAGGAGAGGAGGAAGTATTCTTGGCTTTCTGAAAGATATTCATCTAACATGGTGACGTGATCTTTATTTTTCTTTTTTCATCTGTGAAAATAGAAGAAACTTATATTTGTGTTTGGGATCTTCATCTCATTATAGGCCCCAAAACCAAAAGTAGTATAATATTTATTATTATTTCTTCTGTATTACAATTTAGTAGTGCATGTAGGTGGTGTTATGTTTTGTAAATGCTCAACACAAACAGACAGTGTATACCTTTGTTTTCAGTTTTCAAAAAGAGTTAAGATTTAGCTTCATTCATCTTGCAATGCAAACTTTGATCATGTTGATGGAGTTTTAGCATGTCACTTTGGGGTGTGATGTGAATGTGATCAACAACAAATATAGTTGCACATAATACTCTTTAAATCATTCCCCTTAAACAACATCTGCTTAGTTATTGAACAATCCCTCTATGAAATATCATGTCATCACCAACAAATATGCATATCCTTTCAAAATATTACTTTTTACTTCTTGTTCTAACCATATTATCAAAATGTTTCTGTTTACTCCTCTAAACCCAGTTAGGCATTGCCTTAACCGCTTACATTTGGAAATTGCAATTGGTCTTAACCGTTTATGTACTAAGTGGGAATATAGACAAACTCTCATATTCCTATTGTTACCCTTTACTACAACTTCATTACTCACGTCTTCCTTTCTTTTTGCTGCACCACGATTACTTATGGGAATGAGGTTTTTTTTAATAAATAATTTCAATAGGGGTTCTTAACGGTAGAATGGTATTATATATATTTTTTGTTATCTCTTTTATTTTTTAAACATGAAACTATATATTTGTTAAAAAATTAACAATACAATTAGAAGGAATATAATTTATAATTTTGACAGTCAAATTTTTTTTTATGGCATCGAGAACATTCATTTATTATTGGATCATCACCTTGTGAGAGAATACAATCAGTATTTTTTGGCCTGTTGGGTTGATGTATGTCCATTCATAGTTGTCGACTCATGACTCAAAATGAAAATTTTCTACTCGTGACTCGACTCATAAGACATGTTATTTTACGAAATTAAATATACGAGTAGGGACTGGATTGTACAAAAGTTGGAAGTGTTGGGCTTGAATGTATAATCCAACTGAGTAGGGGCTAGATTGTATAAAAGCTGAAAGCTAGAAGGCTTAGATGTAAATATTTTGATATATAGAATGACGTAATGTCATTTTTTCATTTCTACTTTCAAAGTAATTAACAGTTTTTTATCCTTCTCAGGACTCATGTTTTTCTTACATACGTACTCTAACTTTTTTATTTATCTCATACTTTCTCTAAGGTCCTTAGCATTCTTATGACATGCCCATAAGGTATGTGAGATAGTTGTCACTTCCTACACATGCAACTCTGTTCATTAAAATCAAAGATGTCATCCCATTTTAAGTCATGAACCTCAAATCTTCTATTTGTGATTGGGTACACCGTCTGGTTACTAATTGGATTTTTTTCACACTTTGTCATCGACCCTTTGTTGAGTGTTGTTATTTCCGCTACTAACATTATTAACACATAACACAGTTAAGTTCAAATAGTGGAAAGCATCGTAATTAATCTAACTTATACAAGTAAAATTACGATGTTCAAAATACGACAACTGCAATGTCGTACAAAAAAAGTCAATTAGCATCAACTCTAACACCCCCCTTGCATATCTGGATAATGTATTTATGGACTCAGAAGTTTTGGATGTCATAAGATTGTAGCAACTACCATTAGAATACACCATAGACTATTTATCTGCATCTTTCCGACAAGAAGGGCCTCACTTTGCTTACCTCCCCAAGTGACGACCACCCCCTCTTTGGTGTGGAGGGACATGGGTGATGTGGCCATAAGGTCTAGCATGCCCATACCACACAACCTTACATATTATTGCTTCTTTGTTTTTACAAACAAACAATCTATTCTTAGTCGTCATGTATGATAATGTATTTTACAAAAAATTATGTCAATAACATTAAAGTATATTTTTTATACCTTTTTGGAATAATTACATAATTACATGATTTAAGATAGTTTTGTTGCCGAAGTACATGAAATTCACAGTTGCATGAGTTTGGATTTGTAGCGGAGCATCGGATTAACATGAATAAGAATATGAATGGTTTGATCGGGCAATGACAGACCTGTTTCTTAAAAGAAATAAACATCCTCAAATTTAAAGAAAAGGCTGAAACTTAACAGGGAAGGAACGGCAAGACACATAAAGACCAGTTGTACATTTAGAAGAGTAATTAATGGGAAACTTTTAACAAATTGGTAACTGTCTAAAATTATTATCATTATATAATTTTTTTGTCGAGGAAAACAGCATTCTCATCTCACACTTGAACATGAAATATATATAATACATATGTAAGGAACAATCAACTAATCAATCACACAACTGCTGACTTCTTCATCTACACATAATGCACAACATCATCGCCCCTGCCCCTGCCCATCACATGAATATGCTATGCATATACCAAAAAACCGATCCAATCCAATCCCTCATTCCTCAACACTCAAAAAAAGTTTTCATTCATGACTGGCTAACATACAGAACAGGGACTAGCCCAGCTATTTTTCCATCCCGACCAGCTCGTTTTTTCTTCACCTGCAGTCAGTCAAAGTAACTCAGTCAGGTATTATTTAATTCTATCATACATATTAATACATCATCACTAACTTAATGGGAGAAAAAGAGCATATATCACAACAATTTAGTACAAGTGAAGTAACTAGTCCTTACATAGAACCAGCCATCAACTTCGTACTCGATTTCAACCTCTTCTCCAGCAGTTAAACTCAACTGCACCACCATATTAAACAAACAAATATTATATTTTATATATATACAAGTCAAAAAAATTCATGTGTTGTTTCCTTTTGACATTCTTAATACATAAATTCAGAAAACTTATTATTTTTCTTCAATTTTCCCAAGCATGCCATATTTTTTTGTCATAATTTATCCAGAGTAGACACCACTTAATGGGACAAAAAAAAAAAAAAAAAAGAGAAAACAGGGCCATAAAAGTGTACCTCATCATCACCACCGGCTGTGAAGTCATAAAGTGCTGATCCAGATTGTGCGTTCCCTGTAGAGGATCGTGATCTTTCTCCTCTTTCCTCTTCATGAGAGTCAAAGCTACTTGAGCCCTGTCCTGTCAACGGGTTCTCAAATGACTCGAATCTTTGATGAACCGGAGATGAGTATGGAGGAGGCTCTTCGCTAATCTATTTTTTATTATATAAACCACCAACACCAATTAACAAGTTACTTACTTGATATAATATATTCAATTCAATAACTAACTATAAGATTCATCATGCACAACACAACACTAACCGGAGAACCGTAACCCTCATATGAAGAGGAACCAGCAGAAGGCCTACTCCTACTCTGTCGTCCTCCTCCTGTGCTGCTTCCCTTCTCCTACATTTTACAATTCATTCAACATAAAATCATTAACTATTTCTATTTCCATTTCCATTTCCCAAATACATAAATACCACTTACAAACTCAAACAGATACAGATTATATTTATACCACCATCAACATTCTATGCATATGCAACAATATTTTTTTTTTTTTTTTTTAATTTCTATATGTATTATCACCTCCTACTTCCATTTCTTTTTATTATACTTTCATCTCTATTCTTATTAACCCATTATTATACTTTGGAAAAATTATCCAATTATACCAGTGTACTTTCACTTTTTTTATTACTATATTTATTTAGACATCGTACTTTCAGTGTAATTATAGCAGTGAAACTTGCTTTTTTTTTTTTTGAAACGGAAAACTAACCTACTCCTAAACACCACCTATGTCTCCTAATGAGACTTGAATCATGACCTCTCATTTGAAAGAATCACTCCTTACCGCTAGGCCAGTGAAACTTGCTTTGTATTTGGATGTCAATTGTCACTGCTATTTCTGAGTCCCAACCCTCACATTATCCAAACAAATCAATAGCATCCTACTTACTACACCATTATACTTTTTATTTTCCTTGGTAAGCGTTTGTTATATTTTAAAAAATCTACCCAGTTATAGCACAATACTTTTATATTATTAGGACATTATACTTTGAAAGATCTACTTAATTATAGCAGTCAAAAATGGTTTGCATTTGGATGGCATTGCTAAAATTTGAGTAGATTTTTAAACTAAAATCCTGTAATAAGAAGAAATGAAAGCAGGAAGTTATAATAAACAAAGTAACTTCAAACATATTATCTATCTATCAGATAACAAAATAGCTTTCAAATTTTATGATACCGTGGGTTGTGAAGATCCATAAGCTGATGGTTTGGAACTGAACAAAGATGGATAATTCATTCCTCCAAAATGAGATGAAATTGATGTCTCAACCGACCCTACTGAATCTGGAGAAGAGGATCCAGAAGACCTCCCGTCATCCTACAAATAAACATATGATATACATCAAATTGCACAATCATACATAAATAAAATGCACTGAATTCTTACATCAACTTCTGCAGTCTCTAACAGAGTTTTTGCCCACATATCATCATAACTCATTGAAGGTCTTGAAATAATGTTCTCCTCATCAACATCAGGTGCATCAGTCCCAGCACCAGCAAGAAACTCATTAACCTTCCAAAATCAAATTATACATCATCACCTTAACTCAACAACTTTTTTAAACAACTTCCCTCATTTATTTCTTTCCTACCAAGTGTCCCTTCATTTTCTCAAATATTTTTTAAACATAGATAACACTTAATGGGGGGTTTTTTTTTTCTTAAGAAAAAAAAAAAAAAAGATCATTTCTCACCCTATTCATTGCAGGAGCATTGCTTCCCCACAAGCCATCATCAGCAAGACCTGTTGCCCAAGCATTTACCAGATCATCATCAAGATTATTGTCAGACTCCACAGCTGCTGGTTTTATGGACTCATATAACAGTTCAGAAATCCCTGTAGACACAGCAACATCCCTCATGCCACTTGATGCAGTAATATTATGCCGATTCCGATATATCTCAATCAGCTTTGCACTGTTAATTTGTAGATTGTAAACAAACACAATGAATAAGCTTCTGCTACATTCAATATAAAAAAAAAATACAACAGCTGATGATGATATTGATGCAGTAATATATTACCTTGTTGGCCCTAGAGGTAGATACTTTGTTCTTGGAACATAACAGAATAATGAAACAAGATCTAGAAGCCTTTCATGCGTCTCATATAGCTTCTTTAGTTCTTCATCACTCCACTCTTTTTTCGCATTATCATGGTTACGCATTTCCCTGCAAACTCAAGTACAAAAAAAAACATTCATTACAAACTTTTTATACAGCAATTTTCAGAATACTAAGAAAACATACGCACTTTATGAGATCATCTTGTGCATTATACATGTCATCAAGAACCTTGAGCATTGGACTAAGCAATGATCCAAGACCCGTACCACTAGCTCCTTGATCTTCCCCATTACTAATATGCATATCTGAAAACTGAGACTGCACACCCCCTTGTGCTAGAGCATGTAAAAACTCATAGATTTGTATCCTGTAAGGCTCACCCGATCTGATTGCCATGGTGGTAAGAGCCTGAGCAGCAATGATACGAACCTGACATGAAAAAATATCAATCACAAGAATGCATCAGATGTGTTATTTTGCAACATACATACATACATATATATAGATATAGATACAGATATATCATAACTTTGTACCTCCCAGCTGCCAATGAAAGCACATCGTTGGAGTCTGGTGAGGGCATTGGCTAGAGTAGGATTGCGAGAACTGGCAGCTGCAACCATTTTATCTGCATCTAACATCATGAGTGCAGTCCCAGGAGGGGTTCTTGATTCCCAAGCATATTCTGATGCAGCATAATTTGCATTTTCACCAAGGAACCACACCTGAAAGTATAATTCATTCATCAAACACACTGAGCAACATTTACATAATCAAATTCACTCAGAAGAAATATGATCTCATCCTTACTGCTGCTTGGACAAGCCTCTGTAGAGCCAAAGCTGATTTTGGATCAAATGCAGACACCCTATCGATTGATGTAAGCCCAGACATAGAGCCAGGTTGTGGAGGTGGCAGATCAAGAACTATTGTCACAGCTTCAAGAGCTGTATGTTTACCTTCAGGGCCAGCTCCTACCAGGCAAGTCTGAAAACAAAATTATTCAGGACACAACACAAATAAAAGAATCAAGTACAATCACAATGCTATATAACAGGCAAGATTGTTGAAAGCTCGATGCTTTAATAAGAAAAATAAATAAAATCCAAGTACCATGCTGTAACAGAAAGAAACAAAAGTGGGATTCTAATACATAAATTAATGAAAGTACATTGCTATTTCTTGCATTTTAGCCCACAAAACACTTATACTAAAGAATTTGAAAATAATTTCAAGACAATGAATTGAGGAGACTCGATTATTTTACAGGCATCAAGGTAGCTAGCAATTTCTATTTACAAAATCCACACCCTTCACACCTTTGTGGAGTTTAATGTGAAAAACAGTGTGCAGTAATTCTTCATTAAATAAAAAGATTTATGCGGATAACATATAGCTTCTATATGATCTAGGAGAATAGACGGTCAACGAAGCTTTTTATATAATTGTTGTTTTTATGTTAATAGAATGCATTTGTTAGCCTGAATACTCCCTGATGCTATTAAAATGGTGTCATATTAAATACTGAGTGTAGTTACGCGTTATCATTGGAAGGACAGTAGAAAAACCTACCTTCCATAGTAATTGCAGCACATCAGCATCAATTTTTCCAGGGACTTTAGTAGCAAATACTCTTGCAATTTCAAGAAGTGTAACAGCCATATCTGGAGTAGCCTATACGCGAGAAACAATTAAAGAAGAGTTACAACAAAAATAAAAATAAAAAAATTAGAAGATTCAAACGAGAATTAGTGAGTGGTTGTAATTAGTCGAGTACCTTGAAACGGGCATGCAGAGTGAGCAAAATATCATTTAACAAAGCAGCCGACCAAGCAGGATCAGAGAGCTCTGATGCAATCATTGATTCCAATTCAGCAAAAGTTTCTTGTGGGCTTTGCATCCAAATAAGTGCTTTAATCACCATTGCACGAACATAAACACATTCACATGCCACAGTTGTACGCACCACCTCCATCAATGAAGCCAATAGACTTGACACTGTATCCTTGTTACCTGCCCCATTTGACATAGAACGAATGCGTCTATGACCTAAAACAAGTTCAAAAGAAATAAAAAGGAAAAAAGCAATAGCATGTGTCTTGTGTCCTACACTCCTACTCCTAAACAGATGTTGACTAGTCAATCACCAAATTACCTTCAATTTGAGACTTTCCATCTTCCTGATCGTTATTTTCAGCAAATGTATTAACATCTTCTCCTTCATTAATGTTGTCATGTAAACCCAATGCAAATGCAGCAGCACGACTTTTCCCCATCTCCTGCACAACTCTAGCAGCTGCATGAAGAACAGGCCGGGAAAAACTACGAAAAGAACTCTCCAATCTGTAACAATAATGAAAAGGAAAATGTTTAAGTTTTACAAGCATAACTATGAACCAATGGATCAAGAAAGTATAAATACAAAAATATTTGTTGAATAATTTGTAAGCTATTTAACCGGAACTGGTCCAAAGCACATTAAAAAGATCCATGTTTAATGTACAATTTTATAGGATCTCCGATCATAAAAACCTATAAAATCCCAAAATATGAATATTCATCGTTCATCATCTGATAATAAATAAATAGTTTATATAAACAAAAGAAAGAAAAAAAAACATATCTAACATTCAGAAAACACAAGAAAAATCCAGAAAGTAGAATAATTTGGCAAAGATGTATAATTATATTAAATAAGCACAATGACCTTCTCATAACGAGTTTGATAAGAAGTTGTGGACGTCTGGTCTTGGAAGCTTTAGTGTCCTTGTCCTTCACAGAAGGTGCTTCAGGGGCCTTGAGAACCTCTCTTGTTAAACGATACCACCCATAAGCTCGTTCTTCAGTCCTATGGTTGATAAAATATTAAGTAAAAAAGATCACAAGCAAAAATATTTACATTATAAGGCGAAATGCAATAAATAGCAAAGTACTTTCATTTGTTTGTCTATCATAGGATCTTACTTCCATTTCTTTCTATTACAACATTGTACTATCAACTTTTTTTACTTTGAATATCTATCCAAATATAACATTGTACTTTCAGTTCTTTATTAAACAATGTACTCAGAATATTTTGCCTAGACTTATAGCAGTGAAAACTACTTTGCAATCGATGACATTGTTATAGCTAGGTAGATTTTATAAAGTGCAATGTTGTAATAGGAAGAAATGGAAGTATGTCGCTATTTCTTGAATTTAACACAATTTACGGACTAAGTACCTATCAGCAGACTCAGATTTCCCCAGTACACAGAGGATAGCCTCAAAACAAACTCTGTCACTGGGATCAAGGAGTAGTTGATACAGCAAAGAAGTAAACTGGGATTTGATGTCTGTCCTTTCTGTGAAGAAAGCATTTTGGACATTGGTAATTATTAGTTTTCAAAGGCAAGAAAAGAAGTTGAGAATATCAGGTAATATTATTAAAGTATGAGTACCATCTAGTGACTTGGCTCTAGATATTGCATGGCACAATCTTGCCAGAGCAACTCTAGCAAGCACATCATGTAGATGCAAAACATCCTGTAGAGCTCCTGATTCATACAACATATAAAAACTTTAAGTGGTGATAACCAACATGATGACCTGGATTAGATATCTATTAAAAATGACAGAAGAGCAAAATTCCCAACTTACCACCAGGCTGGGCAAGCTTCCCTGCGATACGAAAAAAAATAAAAAAATAAATAAAGATTAGAAACTCATGGAAAAAGTTGCATCATATATTATTCTATTTAAGATGATAGAATTCGATTAGGTAGCATCTCAATTGTTTAACTTGCAACACTGAACATATTTGGTAGCATCTACATCAATCAAAAAGACTCAAAAACAATCATTATTATAACTTCTAGACACTTTTTTAATGTCTGGTTACCCTTACTACATACTTTTCGTAGAAAATAAAATTTAACTTAGCAAGTAGAATTCCAAACATGAGAAGGATACGTGTTATTAAACATCATCAACATAATACTGATGTGAATATAAGCAAATAATATCTTGAAAATGCTTTTCCGCCACATATTTAAACCTAAAGCATGTACAAGAAAAGCACGATCACGAAGATTCTCAATATAATGTCAAGTTTTATTTTATTTAATCAAAGATTAAATGCTTCAAACTAAGATAAAGAAAGACACTTGAATCATCAATCTTCATGATTTTTAGACATCTGATACTTACCTAAAGCCATTGCAACAGCATAAGGATCTTTTGTAGCTAGCTCAGAGATAATCTCCAAAGAATGTCTAACAGCCACCGGATCAGCAAATGACACGCTGCATTCAGTATGAATTTTATTTTAGAGTGAATTTTTTTAGTAACATTACTACAAAGATACAACGCCTGCTTAAATAGAACAACTAAGCAAATCTCAAAGAGGAAACCATAAGTGGTATATTTCATCAAGATACTAGAGTCGTTCTGCTAATATTGCTAAAGTCAGTTGAGAAGTAGTTGGGAAAAAATTCCAGCATCACCACATTATTGGTCAACTGAATTCACATATGTATTACACCTTCCACTAAAAGTTTTGAAAAATGGGTTCAATAAAACTACTCATTTTCCTTGCAGAAAAAGGAAACGAAACCAACTAGAAAGGAAAGGGTAAAGAAATGGTATTATGGTAACTAAGAATAGTTTCCTCCTAACAAAATTGAACAATGAAGGGTTAACTTCATATGCCACTTTAGCAAGCAAAACCAGTAGTGGCTCATTTTGTTAGGGATAAAGTGTTGGCCATATTTTAACATTTAAACAAAAAAGCCTGCATAAAATTATTTCTCACAGTGCAGAGATTTTATTGATGGAATCAACCTAATAAAGCATAATGTTGATTACAATAATGATTAAAAAATAAACCACTCACTTAACATAAGAATCACCAAAATGAAGATAATTATAAATGTTAAAGGCCAAGTAATTATCATCAAAATCAAATGATATAGAACGAAAAGTAACAAACTGACCCTTGCACAGAACGATGGAGGAATATTGGATTTCCTGGATCCAATGGAAGTCTTCTTAATGCACTCATGGCAGCATATTGGAGATTACTTCGAATTACAGACTGATATTCACATTAAAAGTAACAAGGATAAGGAAAGCATTAAATCAAACATACAAATAGGTACAACAGTATGTTATTATATAAACCACATATTCCCATTACTTGACAAAAGATTATTTGTCTGCTAAACAATGTTGTTTGTAATACATATAAATATTTGAGATAACGACATCTTGTGTTTCGATGAAATAAACATGGGCATTATATTATCAAATGCTGAAGCTGTAAAAACGGAAATCATTCAGAATTACCTCTTTATCACCACCTTTTGCCCCAAATATGCCTTTCTTACGCTTATCAGGTGTATCAGCAACCTGATCAACAACAAAAAAAAAAGCAACAAAACATGTTCCACGGTCAATTGATAGTCCCTAATAAAAAAAGACATACACAAGAGTAACACCATACATTTACACAAATAATCAAGAATGGTGTATAAAAGCTTATATTAGTTTATACGAACAAACCTTATCAAGAATACCGAAAACAATTTCATACAATTTGGGCAAAATCTCAGGAGTGGTAGAAGCATATGTAAGAGCCTTCAGTGCTTGAAGCCTCCGTGCATGAACTTCAAAAAACAAAAACATCAGTAGATTATTTTCTAAACTTGCAACTCATAACACAAAAAGAACACCAAAAGATGGATGCATAGTATTAAAACTATATACCTAAGTGTAGAACTATATTGCAAATTAAACCAGGGAATCACTTACATTCAATATCAGGATTTACAGCCTCTGTAGAAAGTCGATCTAGTACTCGAGGTACAACATCTGCTCGAGTGACCCCACCAACAGCATCAATGTCAGCTAAAGCATCCCAGTTTGGTGTAGGAATCCCACCACCTGGAGTTAAACCTTGTGCTCCAGTATCCGGCAATATTCTTGCTAAGTAATAATAGACGTATCGTAGAATAGTCCTGTCCTCACATTGCTGACCAAGCTACAAAATGGAGCACAAAAGAAGTCAAGAATAAGAAAATGTCCACTCAATACCTGTAAGGCTCTAACTACGGATTTGGGGTGGCTTATAACAAGAGATGGTGACAAATGTTCATAATATTTGAGTTTTTGGCTAAATGGTTTTATACTTTGAAAGGAGTGTGGCACCAATCTATAGGTTATGAACAGTCTTGCAATTTGTAATTTATCAACCATCTTTGAAGTGTATGTGTTTTAGAAGAGAGAAATATCTGAAAATAACTTCATACCATAAGAAGAGAAGGAGCAAGAGATGGATCAACAGAATTGTACACAGCAAGTTTTGGGAACACGTGATGCACCAACTGTCTCTGGGACTTTTTCTGCAAAATTGAAGTATGAAAACTATAATTTACAGATACCTGAAGAATGTTATAATATCAACCGTTAATCAAGTTTAGTGATGGAACTCATACTTGGTCGGATGAAGCCGCTAACTCATGGATACTCCTTGCAAGTTGTGCATAAGAAACCGGCTATACAAAAGAATATTAAAAGGAATCAGCCAGTATGAAATAAGTCTGTCAAAATGCAGACTGTAAATTATATCTTGAACCACTCAAGAGCCAAGATCAAAGTTAAATTCGGGAACATAGAAGATGATCAAGGTCACGCTTAGCTTGAAACATAAAAAATTGCATCACTAGTTATGAGTCTCCCTAATTAAACTCTAATATAAGATGAACAATGACCAACTGAAATCAGCTCAATTGACTTTAAATTCTGCCTAATTGGCGAAGTTATAAGCTAAAATTACTTATTTGTTAAGGATTATATCTACAAATTACACAACATACTCCACATTTCATCGAATTATATAATTTGATCTGCATCAATGAGCAGCTTTGAAATTGGAAATTTCACATGGTGTACACAATCTTGCCTTTTTCTTGTGCTTATGAGGTATACGAACAGCGGCTCTGGCAGCAGAAACCGCGTCGCTCTGGATCTGCATCAAAGTTGATCTCTTAGACTTCCGGTCAGTAGTTGTCGTCGCCGTAACAGGTTTACTAAACGGGCTGGCAGGCCGCTGGTGCGACGCCGTTGAAGCCTGCGCCGACGTGGAAGGCGGTGGAGGTGCCGATGTAGGGTCGGAACTGATGAGATCCATCAACGTGGTTCCCGAAGAATCCTATTACATCAAAAATTAGTGAGAAGCATGAAAAACCTTGCCCATGAGATGATTCTGAAATGGAATTCTTACCGCCATTAAATTGGACTGTGAACAGAGGCAGAATTTGGTTAATTCGATTGATAGTTAGCAAAATTGGAGAAAAAGGAAGCAACAGATCGTTGTTGCTGTCTGAATTGGGTGTTTCAGTAGTCCTCTCCGAGTCCGATTCCGTTTCTCTGTCATGAAATCTTACAGTCAGTTTGACGACAAGCGGGCAAGCGGCACTGAAATACTGAATGAATTTGAGCCCAATAAACAACAACAAAACCCAACTTTCATAAATATGAAGCCCAGTAACTTTAAACTATATAATTAATATTGTTCAAAACAACCATTAAATATATTACATTTTTATTACAAATAATTTTTAAGTTTCTTAACTACTACTTATAATTAACTATAACCACTGTCTTAGTTTATTGTAACATGTCCTCCCTAATAAATAAAGATCTTTTTGCCACATGTCACATTCTTATTTATTTTGCCACATGTAATTTTATGGTTATTTTAAATTAATTTTTATTCCACATGTCATTTTATGGCTTTTTCATTTTATTAAATTATAGATAGTATTTATATTTATATTTAATAATAAATGCATATCAATTTCATTAATAAACTTTCTTTTTAATTTCAAAATTACCAAATTAAAGATTCATTAATTTTCTTTATTTATTTATCTAAATTATTTGTTTAAATTTAAAAGAGAAAAAAACACTTTAATTTTTATAATTCAATATTTTATCACTTTTCTTATAAACTCATATTTTTCAAATGTTTAGAATTTTGTATTTAGTTTTTTTTTAAATGAACTCATGTAATACATGGGTCTCACAACTAGTTTACAAATATACAAAAAAGATAAAGCCTACCCATGAAAGTCTCGCTTCGCATATATATCATACAATTCATTGTGAAAATTAAATTGTGAAACATCAACATTTAATGTATTAAAATTTCAAACTTGACGGATATGACTATAAACTAACAGAATGTTTAACGAATTGTTTGTGAATCGTTCGGCAGAAAGTTCATTTATATTCGTTTATTTTAAAAAAATGAACATGAACGCAAATTCTCGTTTGTTTAGTTAAATGAACGAACATGAACAATACTCTTGTTTGTTCGTTCAATTATGTTCGTCAACGTTCGTTTATTTAATTTTCTTTTATGTTCATATATATTCAATTATGTTTATTTATCTCCGTTAGGATGAACATAGGTGGGTACCCGTCTCATTTCGTTGGAATCGGAACCAGACTCAGAACCGACGGTTCCTATGAAGTTAGAACCGGAACTGGTTTAGGCGGTTTTTAAATTTTTGGAACCAATCTCGGAACCTGGGTTTCTGGTTTCGGGAGCAGTTAATTCGGTTACGCCATTTTTTTTAGTTTCGTTAATACAAAATAATTTTTAGCCGTTGAAATAAAAAAAATAAATATTATAACTAGTTCGTTACGATACAATTTACAAACAACAAAAAGAATAATCGTTTTAAAAGATAATCCAAGTTGCTAAATACAAGTCATAAACCAAATTTCATATTCTTACCATCAACATGTTAATGTTAATTAACGTCTAATCTTTTTAAAAATATATAGTGGAGCTCGGTTAATTTTCGGTCCGGAAGATCCATCGGTCATATGTGTCATGTCATACACATATACAAGTTCCTCATGGAATTGGTTAAAATGTTTTCATTGTTTTATAGATGTTATAATAAGCATCTTAATATCATTGCTACACAATTGACTAACACTTGGCAAATTAAACTCTAGATTACCAACATGCTGAACATGACAACATCCATGAATGCTATAAGCCTATAATGTTATTACAATAAAACTTACCTTTACTAACTACCTTAATTACCTTTGGTATTTTCTCCAAATTCTACATGACCATTATCACTCTTTATAGGTGGTGAAGAGGATTGGTTTCCTCGTTATGCCTTGTGCATTATTTATCATGTATCCATTTGAGATATTCGGTTTCACTTTTAAGGCAAACCTACATCCACAAACACATCTATGATACCCATACTCTCAAGGTTCTAGGATCATTAACGTCAAATCCACCCTTAATTATATATCCTAGTTTTAATTTCATTCTTTAATTCAATATATTCAATTCAAAGATTGTGTTAAGGTTATGCTATTTACAGTTAGTTCTTGTTCAGGTGGTAGTCTAATGTACCTAATGCCTTTGTAAATGAGTTTTCTTGTAATTACTATATGTACACTTACATTTTTTTATTATTATGCACGATTACACTTACATAGAGCTAACATATTTTCTTAAAACCGTTCTTATTAATGAATATTATCTAAATTCCTCAAAGTTAGACTATAATGAGTCGTTGTTGTTATAATATTCATCATTTGAATAGTTAGAACATACCTATTGAAAATCCAAGGCCACAAGGCAAATTTCTTCTTTCTTCGTTTTTCAATCATCATCACTTCCACTCAAAGCCCTCACACAAATGCTCTTTGATTTTCGTACTTCGTTAATGGCTTAGGACATTATTACAAAATGGGTTTGATCGCCACAATTGTAGCATCTAGTTCCTTTTAAAATGGGTGTTTTTCCATCTAATAAGGATGTCTATTTTATAAATAGTCAAAGCAAAAGCATCGTTAAAAAAGATAAACGATGGAATTTATAATCCATCTTTTGAGGTAGACGTCGCCTTCATTAAACATTTGATCCAACATATTAAATGGGAACGCTTCAACCATGATAACGAAGAAAATTAAAATAATGTTAATCCAATGTTTTATTAATTGAATTTATTAGCCTAATAATATATTTCAATTATGCGATGTTTGAATATGTTAATTTTACGTTGTTTCCGATATATAAATGAATGAATGAAATTATATATATAATATTGTGTGATTAGTTTTGAAATGCAAGTAAACTTGTTTTGAACATGAATAAAAGATAATAAGTAAATTAAGCATGCTTGATTTAAATACCTTTAAAATATATTTATAATTAATAAAGATAAAGGTGTAAATAAAAATATTCATCTATTGTTTATCTTATGTTGTTTTAAAATATTTATAGTTAACATGTTCTTGATAGTGGATGCCCTACTAAAAACAGTTATAAATCTTAATTTGGGATCTAAATATCTAAATATCTAATGGTTCTATAGTTCATGTCGCTTCCCCAGTTATCGTTTAAGATTAGCATCACATGACATTTAAGATTGCCAACATATCAATGTCAGTTGTTGGATTTGTAATAAATGATAAAGATTAAACCATTTTGTATAACATCAATCAATGTAGAAATCCATGAAACTTTGGTATTAATGGTATTTACACAATTAGACTAGAGGGACTGGTTTTGTTATATAATGAAACTCGGTTCGAATTTCTATTATTATAAGAAGAGTCGATACAATTCGGTGACATGAGTTTTATATAAAAATGTTAGTGACTTATAATGTTAATAAATTTTATTATGAGCATATATTTAGTCAATGATGTTTTCTTTTGGTTTCATTAAACTTGTTTACTTTGTTCATAAAATATAATTATGACGGCCAGTATAAGAAATAAAGCTATTTTGTAAACAATATAAATAAGTTTAACTGTCATAGTTGATTTTAGGAATTGTGTGCGAATACTAAAAATTAGGCCATATATATATATATATATATATATATATATATATATATATATATATATATATATATATATATATATATATATATATATATAGGGTTGAGTTCGGTTGAGAACTCATAGTTTCCCGAGAACCCGAGAACTAAAAGTGGAGCGTTGGATCAAAAGTAATTCATTAAGGACATGATCGTCATCTTACCAATCTCATTTAATGTTTAACTAGTAAAGAACCCGCGGCTATGCTGCTTTTGGGGTAATATGGAAAAAATTGACAAACTTTAAAAGATATGTGCTGAAATTGTAAATCACCATAAATAGGGAAGAAAGTCGACAACTCCTAAAATTAGATGTCAAAAGTGTACAACGAAAAAAAGGGACACTGGTGGAGAAAATCCAAAATGTTGTGGCAATAATATTAAAGTTGTTAACGTTGGAAAAATATGTTGGCAAAATTTTAAAGGAGGTTTTTTTGTGTTTTTTTATGTTAAAATGTAAAACTTTTGACTACAAGGACAAAAAATGTCAAATTCATTAAAGAATTGTGGCAAAAACACCTTTGAATATAAGGACTAAAAGTGTCAAAGTCATTAAAGATTTGTGGCAAAAACTTTAAGGCACAAAAACTTAATCAAAAGGCAAAAAATGTAAAAATTTTGACTTGAGGGACTAAAAGTGTCAAGTTCAGCAAACTTATGTGGCAAAATCCTAAAGGCTAAAAGAATATTATTCCTAAGCTCCTTTGGATTTAATATATATATATATATATATAATTTTTTTGTGTTATTTAACATATTAATATAAATGTCTAAAAATTTACATCATAAATCAAATTTTCATATTTTTTAAAAATAGTATTTTTCGTTTTTTTTTTTAAATGCAGATTTTTTAATTTTTTTTTAGAAAACATGAATTTTTGAAAAAAAATTGAAAAAATATTTTTTTAAAAAAACTGCAAATTTTTCAAAAAACTACAATTTTTTTTAAAAAAAACTGCATTTTTAAAAAAAACTGCAATTTTTTTTAAAAAAACTTCATTTTTAAATAAAAAAACTGCAATTTTTTCAAAAAAACTGTAAGTTTTTTTTAAAGAAAGTTATATTTTTCTCAGAAAAAACTGTATTTAAAAAAAAAACTATAATTTTAAAAAAAAAACTGCATTTTTTTTAAAAAAAGTAAAATTTTAGGTGCATATGTACATATTTTTTCAAATGCAGATATGTACATTTCTTATACTATAATATTCGTAAGTAAATCACAACAAATCTCATATTTATTAATTAATCTATAAACATAATAGTACATGTATTTTATTCGATACAAAATAAAATATAAAAAATAAAAAATGCTACAAATTTCAAAGCGTTTTCATGTCTTCATGTCAATATTTCCATATTTTCATCAATTTATCATTTTTCACCTCTTCAATATTGACCATAATTTCTTTCAAATCTACAAGAAAAAAAAATCGGTTGATGCAAAAACACTCATAAAAATACATATGTGATTTACATGTGAATCACATGTAATTCATATGTGATTTACATGCGATTCACATGTAATTCATATATGAATTACATGTGAATCACATCTAATTCATATATGAATTACATTAGATTCATATGTGAATAACATGTGATTTACATGTGAATCACATCTAATTCATATATGAATCACATGTAATTCATATGTGAATAACATGTGATTTACATGTGAATCACATGTAATTCATATGTGAATAACATGTGATTTGAATGTAATTCATATGTTAATTACATGTGTATCACATGTGATTCATATGTGATTTACATGTGAATCACATGTAATTTACTTAATAAGGTTCGAAAAAAAATCAAGAAGAGAAGAAAAAAAGTTACACAAGGGATTTCTAGAAGGTTGTCATTGTTGGTTCCAACATCAATCATGATAGGAAGAACCTGTTACAATAAAAAAAAGGAAAAAGATATATGTTTGCAAGTGAGAAAATTTTGAAATATGTATATATTGAGATAGATAATGTGCAAACATTACCCTTAATGTGTAATACAAGGAGGTACATACCAAAGTGAATGGCCCGCAACAATCAATACTTTATCATAATTTCACTAAATAACTCCTTAGGTGCTGCAGTTGCAAAGTATAATTAATAATAAAAAAGGAAAAGGAAAAGGAAAAGTACGAAATATCATATAATTTAAAATTTTAAAAATCTTACCTAGTAACCCTGTAAATCTTTCATATAATTTAAAATATTGTCCATTAAATTAAAAAGAAACATCTTACCTATTGTTCCAGTGCATTTTCTTCAGACTTTATATTCAAAGATTCCAACAAATTTATGGCTTCTTGAAACCCTTCAATTGTTGTATCCTCAGCATCAAGATTTCTATCTACATCAGCGACTTTCGCAAGGGACACAGCCACATCTAGAACCTGGAATCGGAATCAACAAACGGAATGGAATCATAAGATCAAATCACACATATCAAATATTATATAAATTTGTATATTTTCATATCCAATGTATAAAAAAACCCTGTGATGGAGCTTTTGAAGAATCTTTTATAGCATTTCTACGAACATCAAGAGCCCGAAAGTAATGATCCCTTGCAGCTTTCAAATCACCTTCATAATATTTCAGATCCCCAATTTTATTCAAAGAAACCGAAAGTGTATGTGTAACCTGCATTACATATATATATTCAACTAAGGTTATAAACGTAATTTTACCTTCATTAAAAAAAAGATTCAAGAATTGTTTGTACCTCTAGATCATATGTTCCCACTTTCGAAAGGAAATTCACACTCTCATCAAAATATCCGACTGCAGAATTACCATCTCCCATTGCACGACTACAATTTTCAATATAATCATCATTATAACTTTGACTGGTCAACAGAGACAAAAATCAAAAGATTATGTTCTTAATTTAATGAGATTGTAATTGAGTTTGAATTTTTTTGCATATCATGTTCCTGATTTACTGTAATGTGAGTTTAAATGACCAAAAAGGCATTTTTAGTATTTCAGTTTGCAGTATTCTTGACATATTCTTGGCGGGGGAAAATGCTGGTCACTCAAAATCTAAACATAATCATTTGCTTATGTATCGTGTAATAAATTGAAAAATATACATTTGTAATCAGGGCCAAAGAAAAGAACAAAAGCATACATCAAAATCTAAACATTCAAAATAATCTGATGCCTTCACTACAATGTTAGCTTTGGAACTTATAATCTACAGTTAACATTCATCTTTGTTATGTTCTCGTATAAGCTGAAACACACGATCTAAAAGCTTCGAGTCTTCAGGTTACCATAAGAACTGCTAAGTGCATTCATATATACGACCATACAAATGACAAAATGAGTGATTCCAGAGATCTAAATTCCACCATACAAAAGAATGGAATCATATTCCAAAATGGTGAATTGCCCGGTTGAAATGTTGAACTGTTGGATAATGCACAATGTCACCAGTAAAAAAAGCACAACCAATAGCTAACAACATGTTTGATAAGGTGGATCCTAACAATGATTGTTGAACAACCTTATCTGTAATAAAACCTTATCTGGTCACTCAAAGAAACATTTAACTTATGAGAAGAACATAAATATTGAAATAAACATTCAGAAAATGAGATTAATGATTTACCTGATTGTAGTTGTAGGCACTTGATTGTCGGAGTTTTCATTTCGATTTATTGGTGATTATATGTGGTATAGATCCGGTTAGGTCGATTTGGCAATAGATGCTTGTACAATCAAATACTTCATCGACATAGGATCGTCTTCTCTAATCAAAGGCCGATTTGGCAGTGGAAGCTTCTCTAATCAAATACTCGATCGATCGTCCGAAATACAGTGGAGATGCGAATTTCGTTTCGTTTTTTATAGAGAAGTCTGCAAACATGGATTCATCAATATGAAGACGATAAGTGAAGATATTTAACTCCTACTCAGACTTCATCGATAACCAGATACAAACGCAATAAGATCTATTCCGGGAGGTGATTACAGTGTAGGTTTTAATGGAGGCGGATATGGTGTAGGTTTAGGAGGAGACGATGGTGGTGATGTTGTTTTTAGGGAAGATCAATGTACTCGATTCTCTCCGATGTTATCCTGATCAAATGAATCGTCGTCTCGAAGGCATAAAGATGTGTATGTGTGTTTGTGTTTGTGAGGGAGAAAGAGAGGGGGGAGACGATGAGGAAGCCGATCAATTGATGGGGGTGACGATTATCGGAGGCGGCCATGGATTTAAAACAGTGGCTTCATCCAACAATCAACGATGAAGACGTGATGTAGGTGTAGAGAGAGAGAGAGAGAGAGAGAGAGAGAGGCAGGATGAAGAGAGAGAGATAGGGGCAAAGTTAACGTGATTAAATCTGAAAAGGGGGAATCAATTACACTGTCCCAAAAATACCCCTGATTCTTTTTAATAAGATGCCCCCGTCCATTTTTATTTTCACATATTTACAAATATACCACAAAGCATCCTAACCCTCTATTATTTTAATCTAACGATCATTGTTTAGTTATCGGGTTCTCAGGAAACTTTGAGTTCTCAAATGATCCTTCCTCTCTCTCTCTCTCTCTCTCTCTATATATATATATATATATATATATATATATATATATATATATATATATATAGAGAGAGAGAGAGAGAGAGAGAGAGAATGAGAGAGAGTTAGGTTCAAATGTTTCTAGCAACTATTGTGTACATGAATGCACCAGTAGGAATTTAGAAATAAATAAATAATTAAATAAATCATTTAAGGGTATTATAGTAATATTAGCATATTTAATTATGGTAGATAATTAATATGTTTATTATTCCTTTAAATATGGAATGTCAAAGTCAAAATCTGTTAAAAAAACCCTAGCCGATTATTTTTCTCTCTCTCTGGAATTCATCTTCACGCTCCAAAAATCACCACCGACATCAAAACTGAACCACCATTCAAGTTGATTTTGTAATTCGCTGGTGAAGTCCAACTGCTGAATCGATGGTTTGAAGGTTGGTCTCTGTCACCAACGTAAGTTTATTTGATTTATGATTCTTCTACTTCTTGTTTGCTTGCAATTCTTCCTCTGAATGCTACTGATTTACGATTCTGCACATGAATTTTCCATTTGATTTATTCACTGATTTTCGATTCTTTGATTTCTGATTATCCTTCCTGTTGATTTCCGATTTCACTAGTATACCCACTGTGCTCTCATATTACATACTTATAAAGCTTGCATTTTCCCTTGAATGTCATGCATTTGAAACCCCCCACAATAATTTGCTAAAACCTCATGCATTTGAAACCCCTAAACCTTTTCACCTTCTTATTAATTAATCACACATAATCAATGGTAATTCATATGAGATAATAATTTGCTAAAACCTCATGCATTTGTATGGTATTAGAACATGTTTGAGTTTTTGGGTTTTAGACTTTAGTAAATGGGTAATCCGTTTGATACGTTGGATTTGAAGCTATCTTATTCGAATTACCCAAAACAAGAGATAAATTAATAATATATGCTCATGCATGTTTTGTACAAGCCCCAATCAAAATACAATATATCATGATCATACAATTAAGTGTGTCTTTTTTTCCATTTTTGGCTTTATAACAAAAGTTTGCTTACGTGGCGAAGAAAGAAAACTTGAAGATGAATATTTAGGTTGAATGTTTATATAAGATTTGTTTTCAATATATAATATAGATATAAATACACAAATGTGTGTCAAATACAGCCCATCACAAATTTAATGTTATAAACTACAATAAAACTCAAAGTGGTTTTCCAAATATAATGTTTATACTATAATATAATATATTAGAAGAATATCATATAGTAGACGAATCTCACATGTTGTGCAGAAATTTAGTTGCATAGATAATATATTATAATTATATTTCATTTAAAATATGTTAGGGTCATTTGGTTATTACATTGTTGTATTAGGCACTATAGTCTCATATATTTTGAATGACTCTTACAAAAATGATGTCCGTAATTTGAATATAACGTAATATCTTATGATGTTTATTGAATGATATTATCTTCGATTGAGCACTTAGTAATTGGAATCAACTTTATTATAGTTAAAAATTTTGGCTCCGTTTTTTCTTTTTCATTAGTTCTAGAATATGATTTTTTATATTAACTTAAAATATGTCACTATCTTAAAATAGATTGAGAATGAGATTTTTCATATTTACTTAAAATACGGCACCATTTTCTATTCAATAGTAAACTAACAAAAGTCGTTAAATATGTATTTTTATGAGGTTCAACATAAATAGACCACCACAAATGAGAATCCATATCTAATCAATTATCAATTAATTACATTAGATACTAATGTGTACATAAAAATTACATTTAAAATTTTAAACTAATAGTAAAAAAATTTCATTATTTATTATGATAAAAAAATCTGTAAATCAAAAAATATACATGCTATTTAATCGCATACAAGTTTTATGTATGGCTTATTCACAATACATTAAACCATATATAACCATATTAAACTACATAATTATCCCACTGCGCAACGCACGGGCATTCGCCTAGTTCTTCTTTAATTTTAATATCCATCATTCAAGTTGATTTTGTAATTTAGAATTTGACTTAAATAATGATAGATTGTTCTTGATACTTGATTGTTCTTGATTTTCCATTTGTTCTTGATACTTGATTGTTCTAAATTTGGCTTGTTTGATGATAATGCCTAACAAGTGTTTGTTGAAATGTCTGAAAGAGAATCTAAAGAATTTAACATTATGGTATGCATTCTGTCAGAATTACTAGCAACACATGTTTTATGTAATTGTTTAAAAAGGTAATTAATTTGTCTGTGTATTATTTTGGTTCAATTTGTGATTCTGAATTCCAATTTCTATTGTCCCTCGTTATTGTATATTTGGAATATAGAATTATATTAGCCGTAAATACGGTACTTTTGAATGTATTCTATGTATTCTGTCAGAATGTATTATGCCAGAATAAAATCTATGTATTCTGCCAGAATGTATTCTATGTATCTTGTCATATTCTATGTATTCTACCAGAATATATAAAGTGATAGTTAATTGCAAGTAACATGTTTTTAACCATTACTAGTTTTTGTTGTATTTGTGATAGGAATGGCTGCAAGAATGCGTTGAAGACCTAATATGAATAACTTGAAGAATGAATAAAGTTTGATCATACTCACAATTTAAGAATGTTGTTATTTTTTAAGAATTTTATTCATTTTTGTTGATATTATTTTAGAATATATGTATAATTATATTAAAATGTATAAAGCTTTTAGTCTGTAAGAATATGTATGAATTTGTATTTAAGTTCGGATGTATAAGAATATATTAGAATGTTGTTATTTTTCAACCTCGAATTCAAGAATTTTGTTATTCTTCAATAATATTCTAATAAAATAAATTCTGAAAGAATATCATTCTAACAAAAAAATATTCTGACAGAATAAAATCGGTTATATTTACAAATGTCGTTAGAATTAAAATTGAATTAGTTAACAAAATTAAGATTTTTAAAATTAGGAAAATTAATTATCCTTAAAAATCCGAAAATTTCCTTTTATAAATGCAGTTAATTGTCCAAAATATCATTTTGCTAAAATTTGTGGGATTATATGGTACATGTTATCCCATTGTAATATCATACACTTTCAAATCATGTCCATTGATTAATTTCATCCATTGGTCCAGATCTGTGCATTCTGGCACACAATAGTTAGTAAAAACAAAATAACATAAATCTATATATATATATATATATATATATATATATATATATATATATATATATATATATATATATATATATTATAACCAAAATTTATTAATTATACAATAATTGTTATAACATGAATCAAAACAAAAAAAACGGTAATACAATATAAAATAACACACAATTATCTAAACATTAATTATTTTTTATAGCGTTTTCCGTTTGGTGAACATAAAATCGAACAGAACAAGACATCCGAAATTACTTTATTGTCCTTTATACACATTAACCATCTCTATCGAAATCTAATTTAAGTGAAAATTAACTTACAATAAAACTAAAGCTCAATCAAACGTGGGAAACCAAATCAATTATTTAGTTTTCCCTTCAATATATAATAATAAGAGGCGGTGATAACTGTACAATTATCTTCAAATGTACAAGTCAATTCAGGCAGACACTGGACTAAAGAGACAAAACCTCATTTCTCAAAAACCTTAACATCAATCATTCTTCAATAGTAATATGCTCGTATACTATCTAATACAAATATAAGAACACCATGTTCATCTCCAATCTACTCCAACAAAGTAGAGTTTTTAGTAGGGTCATGGGGTTTCTCGTTTAATATAGATTATCGATATTGAGTAATTGCAGATAGTGGTAAGAAGGTATGGTTCATTTTGGCTCCAATTTCATGTCACGGTTGTCGTCGGGCGTTTTGGAGGTGTTGGTCAGAAGATGGTCACTCATCTCATCATCTCAGGCAATGAAAATCTCTCCGACGAAAGGGATTTTAACGTATCATATCAAAGAAGTTGATGGGGTGAGAGGAGAAGGAAGAATGCAAGTGAAATGGGGGGGGGGTAGTTTGGATTCTGTATTCTTGATGTATTCTTCTGTCAAGTGAGAGAAAAGAGTAGACGCGAAATGTATTTTCGTCATTATATGTTCCAGCGAGTTCCACCGTCACGGGGGGGGGGGGACTAAAATTTATGTAACACCCTATTTCGAATCGTTTCATAATTTGAGGTTGTGATCCGAAGATCAGTTATCATGAGGATTTTGGCCTAGAGGAAAGAGATATATAGACCCCTTTGGATGTGGATAATGTAGATTAAGTGATCCGAGAGTTCGGTTTGTGTTTTGGAGCCCAAGGGTATAACTGTAAGGTGATATTTCGGGTATTTTATGAATTTTGGACTTAAGTTTGGAAAGTTTTATGAAATATCCCAGAAATACAACCCAAAAATTTCGTTTTCAAAATCATTTAACAAACATGAATATCATCGCCATAGTATAAGATCATAAAACATGTATCTCAAAATCTCATAAAATCTGTCATCATAACACAATCTCATATAAAATATCAGAGTAAACTCCCAGGCTAAGAAAACTGTGGTGTGTGTCATGCCATCATCCCAAGCCATTTCCCTTGCTAGCTGAAGTACCTGAAACCAAAACTGAAACTATAAGCACGAAGCTTAGTGAGACCCCCCAAACTACCACATACCATACAATAACACATATAACAAATACTGGGCCTTGCCCACTGCATCGGGCCCCGCCCTGCATCGGACCGAAGTCCGGCATAAATTGGGCCCCGCCCAGCATCGGACCGAAGTCCGGAATAACTTGGGCCCCACCCACTGCATCGGGCCCCGCCCGACATCGGAACGAAGTATGGAATAAACTGAACATAACATAAGCATGAACATATAACATAATCACATATACTGCATCGGGCTTGCCCGACATCGGACCGAAGTCCGGAACATATACACATAACATAAACATGCATGAATCACGAAGACATCAAGCATACATAACTACTTCTCGGGACCACCCCGGCATCGGACTGAAGTCCGGAACTACTATCATCTAAACGGGTCGGCATTGTGGCCGTAGACCCGTTCCTACTGGAAGGAAACTCACCTCGTGCGACTGACTGCTGCAACTCTGGGTGAGAAATCTCTGTCTGCTGCTCCGACGACTCTCCGACTATAAATTCCAATAAAGGTACTTAGTCAAAACTGATAATTACTCTTAGGGTAAAATGGCTAAAGTCAACATCCTGGTCAAAGTCAACACCCAGTTGACCTGACTCACCGAGTTGGTTCACCAACTCGCCGAGTCCCTACTCCTTCATCTGTTCCCAACCCCGACTCTACTCGTCGAGTCTAGCAAGAACTCGACGAGTTCTCTTTCAATCATAACATCGGGACCATCTTCATATGGCTAGCCGAGTTCATCCTTGAACTCATCGAGTCTATCTTCATCATATGAGTGCGACAAGTCTGTGACTCGCCGAGTTGTATGAACAACTCGTCGAGTCCGTCTTCAAAGGTTAGTAGATTGCCTTGGACTCACCGAGTTTGCTCAACCACTCGTCGAGTCCCATGATTCCCAGGTCCGTTAAGGTCCTAAACAAATGAGGGACCTTCCACACTATCATCTGGTCCATCGACATAAAGGATTTGGTGGTCATTACACCCTGGCTCGCCGAGTCCCAAGAACGACTCGCCGAGTCCATCTTTTACCATTGCTATACAGTCGATTTAAATGGGTCTTAACACACCAAAATCACAGATCTGGCCTCCTAATGTCCATTTTACACGTAAAGTTCCAAACTTGGTGCGCATGCAGGGGTCCTTGGCTCAAAAAGCCATAAAAGATGGTCTACAAGATGCATGGGGTGTTTATGGCAACAAGGTGGACACCTTTATGCCATAAAAACCCTCAATAGCCCTAGACCTGAAGCACAAACTCATTCCTTACACTAAATCCCGAATACATCCTCACTAGGGTTTAGAAAATGGAGGAAAATGGACCAAAATCAAGATCTACACAAAGAATAGATAAGGTTCAGCTTTATACCTCCAATAAGCTGGAAATGTGCCCAAAGCTCTGGATCTTCCTGATTCCCCCATTGATCTCACAAGCCTCCTCCTTCTTTTCAAGCTTCAAGCACCCAAAGTAACACCTCAAGGCTCAAAAACACACTAATAACGGCTAGGGTTTCGAGATAATGCTTTTTGGGAGTAATAGGGACGATGAAGGCCGAGATAAGTTGTTTAAATAGGGTGCAAACCCTCAAATTTAGGGTTTCACTCAAACAGCACCTACTCGCCGAGTCGGTCTCCCGACTCGTCAAGTAGGCCACTTAAACTTCCCGCCAATCACGACTCTACTCGACGAGTTGGGCCACCAACTCGTTGAGTCCCAGAGGAAATACATGAAGTTATTGAATTTAAATACGTACCAGGAATCGGGTGTTACATTTTAAGGTAAAGGAGAGTTGATAGGATTGTAGAGCTTCTCATTACCTTTTCGTGGATATAAATAACGTCGAAATCGGAGTTGGAACGAATAAGTTATGGCCGTTTGAAGTTACAAGGATTTTGGGTTATGTCGGGCACGTTGGGCGTACAAGGAGTATGTTGAGCGTACGAGGTTCAGATGATCGCGATGGACAAGCCTTACATTTTGGACGTACAATTTGTACGATGGGTGTATGCCAAATAGACCAAAACCCTTTATTGGGTCTTCGACCCTATTTAAACACCTTAACTTTTTGAGAACCCTTCTTATCTTCAGCCTCCACCTCTCCAAACCCTGAGAACGAAACCCTAATTGTCATTTGAGTGTTTTGAGCTTGGAAGTGAACTATGAAGGTGTTTTGGTGATCTTGAAGGAGGAAGAATTCTTGGAAGTCGCATTGGTGTGGCTAGAGCTTGTGGATCCAGAATCATCACCAACTTGGAAAGCTTTTGGAGGTATAAAGTGTTGGATTAGTATCTAAGCCCGTAAATATTTGGTAAGTACTTGACCCGGTTGTGCATGGTCCTTTTGGGTTGCCTTCACCAAAAGCAACTTGACAGGGTGATTTATGAATAGAGAGGTTAATATGGTTTATTAATATATTATATGAATAATATATTAAAAGATAAATCATATAATTAAATTAGTATTAGACAAGAATTAATTAAGAAATTAATTCTGTGGCTAAAAGGCATTAATTTAATATCAGGGACTTAAACTGTTAAATGTGTGATAGTGGAGTATTGGGCTGAGGAGCCTCTTGGACTAGGCATGGACGAAATTAGGATGTGTCCATCCATAATTTCAGCCATAAGGCCCTATTCCAGAAGCTTCCTTAGATAGCTTAAGGCCTAAGCTGTCCATTAGGGTTTAGGCTGAAACCCTAGCAGCACCAGTGTAAATAAGACCCTAAGGCTTCCAAATTTCGGCCACTGGATACCCTAGAAAGATCATAGCCGAAATTGTGCCTCTCCATTCTCTCCATAATCATCCTCTTGCTTCTTTGGTGTTTGTAAGCCATTAGAGGAGTGACACTTGTGACTCTAAGCTCCAACACAAGAAGATTCAAGCTATTGTTCAAGAGGTAATTATCTAGATCTGTTTTATTATGTCAATTTTGAATCATGTATGCTAGATCTAGGGTTAGAAAGTCTTGGATGAATTGCATGTACAATAGAGAAGCCTAGATCCAAGCTTTAGGCTTTGCATGAGCACATAGGATGTTCTTTTGGCTAAAACCCATCAGTGGTATCAGAGCCTTTATTGGCTTCTATTGTATTGATGCTTTGTGTTTTCATTCTTGCTTTAAAATCGATTTTTTGGCCCCCTGACTGATAGACTCGGTGACTCACAAAGTGGGCTCAACGAGTAGGATGAACTCAAAGAGTCCATAAGGGGACTCGGCGAGTCGGGACGTCAGACATAGGGATTCTCGGGATTTCTTGCTGTTTTGCTGAAGGATAATTACCAAAATCAGTTTTGACTAATAAAATCCGAATTTTATTGTTGTTATATGTTTATCCTTACCAAAACAAAAGATAATCACCAATTATTTGCATTATTAATTCCTTATATGATAATATTTGATTATTTAAATTATTTGATGAATTATCTTGTAAATAAAATTGATTAGGTCAAATTTAGATAATCATTAAATTAAATGTTTAATTTTGAATTATTTTCTATTTGATCCTATGTGTTTTGAAAAGTTTAAAACTTGCCCTCAAGTTTTGAAATTTAAATTTTTGATTAAAAGTTTAATTTGAACTATTTAAATTTCAAACCCTAGAATTTTACAAGTTTAAAATTCAACCTTATACTTTATAATATTATAAGATATATATATATATATATATATATATATATATATATATATATAACTTAAATGCTAGTCTTACCGTTAGTAGGCCTCATTCACGAAGCCGGTCTATAAGGGGGGTATAAGGTTATGGCCTATAAAATGGTCGTTTAATGGGTGTCCACTCTCACCCACCGTTTCCTTGATTGGTGGAGGGTCGTTAGCCGAACGGGTAGGATATGGCAACCCTTTCCTCATTAAAAGTATAATGAAATTATAAAAGTAACTAAATGTTTTTACAAAATTCCCAATCTTAGTTACTTTAGGAAAAAGTGAATTGATGCAATTCCATGAAATTACACTTTGTACCCTTGCTAAGACATTAGTGGAGCGTGTGTGGTTAACCGGCACACTAATTGGTTCTAAGCAAAGGTGGCAAAGGGTGACTCATTGTTTGTCATAGTTCGATGGAGCGTGTGTGGTTAACCGACACATCGAATATGTGACTGTAAAAATGAGGGCACCATGTACATTTGCATGGTTATTCACACCCGCTTTGTGATCCTCGACATCTCCGTCACAAACTTGAGGGGCATATCAAGATTTAAACATGCCATCGAAACGTTCAATGAATCTCAAAAGATCTAGGAGTTTTCAATACATTTAAAACTTAGCTTTAATTTGTTTTTCATGGTGGAAAATTAGTGAATCATCATTCACTTACCTTCAAATTATTTACTTGTTAGATTATGGCATCCCTCTTCTAATTTGTAAATAATGTTGTTGGATCCTAGCCCTAATTTCTCATTTGGGTGTTTAATTGGGGATTCATTTCTAATCAAACTTTGTTCTTTTTCCTTTTCAGATGTCGAACGTCAACAACAAAGCTTTTGGTTCAACTTCCTCTGGCTCGTTCTTACTCATGAACTTGTGTGGGAGAGTGATATTTGACGAGTCCAATTTCAATGATTGGATCCGCAACATTCAAATGGTCACTCGTTACGAGGACAAAGAGTATGTCCTCGATGAGAAGCTAAATGAAATCAACATCAACACTGCCTCTGTTGAAGAGATCGCGGCCTTTGAGCCCCATGAGCATGATGCCACGAAAGTCCATTGCATCATGCTGGCGACTATGACTGCAAAACTCCAGAAGTCATATGAGGACATGTACCCATATGAGATGCATCAAGATCTGGTGGACCGGTACCACCAAAGTGCTAGGCAAGAAAGGTACGAGATCATCACTTCGATGATCACTACCAAAATGGGTAATGGAGAGTCCCTTACTGCTCATCTGCAAAAGATGCAGAGATATGTAGATCGCCTGCTAAAGCTAAATGTTAACTTTGATGAAGAGCTGGCAATTGACATCATCCTTCATTCCTTGCCTCCCTTCTATAGCCAGTTCTGCATGACCTACCACATGAACAAGGAAGAGGTCACCTTGAGCAAGCTTCAAGGATTGTTGAGTACAGCTGAGAGCAACCTCAAAGATAAATCTGTTGCATCATCTCCAACTCCTACTGCTACCCCAGTCTTGGCAATTGGGGCAAGAGAAGGGTAAGAAGAGGAAGGCTCCCTCAAAGGGCCACCATAAGGGAAAGTCCCAAAATGGCTCCTCTTCTAGTGGAACCAAGGTTGGTTCTGCTAAACCTAACTCCAACCCCAAGGAGGCAGAGTGTCACCACTGCCATGAAATAGGGCATTGGAAACGAAGTCGCCCAAAGTATCTGCAAGATATCAAGGATAGAAAGATCAAGCCGTCCTACGCAGGTATTTACACTATTAAATCTAATAATTCATCACATGTTATTTCTTGGGTACTTGATATAGGATGTGGTTTTCACATTTGTTCTGATTTGCAGGGCCTAAGAAGAAATAGGGATGTGGAGCATGGGAAGATAAATTTGATCATGGGGAACAGAAGGTTGTCGCCTGTCACCAAGATTGGAGTTTACTCTTTAATGCTCAGTAGTGCATTAGGATTAGATTTAAATAATTGTTGCTATTCGCCAAATTATGGCAAGAAACATCATTTCATTTCATGGTTTGTATAGACATGGTTTTAGATATTCATTTGATGTAAAAAAGGGTTCTATTAATGCTTATCTTAATGGTGTTTTCTATTTTGAAGCATTGCCTTGTAATAGAATATATGAAACTGTGATGGTTGTAGACAATTTAGGAAATGATGTGTTGTGTATTGATTTTTACAATGATTTGGATAAATCATGCTTGTGGTATTGTCGTCTTGGACATGTCAACAAGAAACGCATAGCCCAACTCCAAAAGGATGGAGTGTTGGAGTCATTCCACCTTAGGGACGATGACGTGTGCGAGTCTTGTTTACTTGGAAAGATGACCAAGTCACCCTTCACTGGCACTTATGCGGGGGGTGAGGGTTTATTGGATCTCATACATACAGATGTATGTGGACCCTTTAGATCCACCACAAGGGATGCGAGCCGCTTCTATGTGACTTTTACCGATGATTACAGCAGATATGGGTATATCTACTTAATCAAACACAAGTCAGAAACCTTTGAAAAGTTCAAAGAGTTTAAACAAGAAGTGGAGAATCAGTTGGGCGGGAAAATCAAGTTGCTTCGATCCGATCGAGGTGGAGAGTACCTAAGTCTTGAATTCCACGACTACCTCAATGAATGCGGAATTGTTTCGCGATTAACGCCACCTAGGACACCATAGTTGAATGGTGTGGCTGAGAGGCGTAATCGAACCTTGCTAGACATGGTTCGTTCCATGATGAGTCGTGTTTCTCTACGTATCTCATTCTGGGGGTATGCCTTAGAGACTGCCGCCAATATCCTTAACTTAGTCCCTACGAAGAAGGTTGCCAAAACACCTCACGAGATGTGGACAGGGAAAGCTCCCTCGTTGGCACACATCAAGGTTTGGGGTTGCGAGGCTTTCGTAATACGTGAGACTCACGACAAGCTCGAACCTCATAGTGAGCAGTGTATTTTCATCTGCTGCCCGCAGAAGTCCTTTGGATATCTCTTCTATAGACCGAGTGACAATGTTGTCTTCGTTGCGAGGATAGGGGTTTTCCGAGAGTGAGAACTCATAATCCAAGGGGACAGTAGGAGGCAAATCGATCTTGAAGAGCTTCAAGAGTCGAGCGATGAAGGAACCTCCAACACTGGCGCTCAACCCGATGAGGAAACTCCGGTTGAACCGATTGACGAGTCCTTGCCTCTTAGACGTTCCAGTAGAGTTAGTGTTCCGCCCGTGTTGTATGGTTTTCATATAACGAGTGAGGGTGATACGTTTATTAGTGATAGTACACTAGTGAATTTGGACGAACCTAATAGCTACATGGAAGCCATGGCAGGCCCGGAGTCTGCGAAATGGAAAAAGGCTATGGACAACGAGATTCAGTCCATGTATGACAACCAAGTTTGGAATTTGGTTGACAATGTGTCAGGTCGTAAGATGGTCGGGTGCAAGTGGATCTTCAAGAAGAAGACCGACATGAATGGGAATGTGCACACTTATAAGGCACGATTGGTTGCGAAGGGTTTCACTCAAACTCCCGGAGTTGATTATGATGAAACCTTCTCACCGGTTGCGAAGA
This sequence comes from Lactuca virosa, assembly GCF_052849685.1. Taxonomy (NCBI): domain Eukaryota; kingdom Viridiplantae; phylum Streptophyta; class Magnoliopsida; order Asterales; family Asteraceae; genus Lactuca; species Lactuca virosa. The sequence continues at coordinate 15,435,650 of NC_136426.1, forward strand.
TAAAGTCTATTAGGGTAATGTTGGCCATTGCTGCATTTCATGACTATAAAATATGGTAGATGGATGTCAAAACCGCCTTCCTTAACGGGAAGTTGGCTGAGGATGTTTACATGGCTCAGCCAGAGGGTTTTGTCAATGCGAGCATCCCAATAGAGTGTGTAAGCTTGAGAAGTCCATCTATGGACTAAAACAAGCATCTCGCAAATGGAATCTTTGTTTCGATGAGAAAGTCAAAGAGTTCGGTTTTCTGCGAAGCGAGGATGAATCATGTGTATATGTCAAATCCAGTGGGAGTATAGTTAGTTTTCTCGTATTGTATGTCGACGACATACTACTCATAGGAAACGACATCCCAACCCTGAAGGAAGTTAAATCTTGGCTTGGGAAGTGCTTCGTTATGAAGGATCTCGGAGAGGCTGCCTATATTTTGGGAATAAGGATAGTGAGAAACAGAAGTAAGAGACTAATAGGAATTAGTCAGAATACTTACTTGGACAAGGTACTAAAATGTTTTAGTATGGATAATTCAAAGAAAGGGGAGTTACCAATCCAAAGTAATGCCAAGTTGAGTAAGACTCAAATCTCGAGTACCGAAGTCGAGATAGCAGAAATGAGTCGAGTACCATACGCTTCCGCAGTTGGCTCGATTATGTATGTTATGACTTGTACTCGCCCTGATGTGGCTTTCGCTTTGAGCATGGTCAGCAGATATCAAGGGAACCCTGGCAAAGCACATTGGTCCGCAGTCAAGAATATTCTTAAGTAACTTCGGAGGACCAAGGAATGGTTTCTAGTCCTCGGTGGGAGTGATGACTTAAGGGTGTGAGGGTATAGTGATGCCAGTTTTCAAACCGACAGGGACAACTACCCTTCGCAGTCGGGCTGGGTCTTTACTCTAAATGGAGGAGCAGTGACTTGGAAGAGTCGTAGCTGATTCAACGTGCGAATCATAGTATATAGCGGCGAGCGAAGCGTCAAAGGAGGCGATATGGTTGAAGAACTTCATTGGAGACCTTGGAGTTGTGCCAGCCATAAAGGAGCCCATGGAAATTTTCTGTGATAATGAAGGAGCGGTTGCCTTGACCAAGGAACCGAGGGATCATGGCAGATCTCGACATATCGACAGAAAATATCACTTTATTCGACATCGGGTGGAGGAAGGACTCCTCTTATTGAAGAGGGTATCGTCAGAAGATAACCCAACAGATCCCCTTACGAAGGGACTGAGTAGGGTTAAGCACTTGCAGCACGCTAAGAGCATCGGGCTGAAGGACGATATTAGTTTAGATTAGATAGTTTAGAGACGTGTAATAGATAAATATAATTGACATTTGATGATTAAATAAAGGAGTATTATTTATAAGTAAAGTACTGTCTTATGTTAATTATTTACCTATTGTTTCATTTTGCATGTTTTGACTTCCTGAATAATAAGATTATTCGAATGTTCCACAGTCGCTTATACTTTGGGAGTAGGTATGAAAGAAGATTGTTATGAATTGGTGTGTAGATTGTCTAAAGTGTATTAGACATAGCAAAGGTTTGATGCAACATTCATGAGTGCTTATGAGTTTGATTTGAGCATTGGGTTAGACCCGCGCTTGCTGGTATCACTTCATAGAATGTAACATCCCAATTTTCAAGGTCAAAAATTTCATTTTTAATTAAGTAACTCATGAAATATGTCACACCCCGAAACCGATGGCGGAAACGTTCCGGGGCGGAGGACGTCATGTGTAGTATCACAACCAAAGATTAACAGCAATCATAGCAACACAACCATTACAGTGAATACTTAAACAAAAATGTTTACATCAGTTGAAACTTGTCTGAAACTTTGTTTGAATTACATCCAATAGCTTTGTATAGTAAAAACTTAAAAACTATTAATGCTTCAGTTCCTCAAAATCCAGCAAGTACCTGTCTACTGATTTCCTGAGAATACAAGCAGTTTGAAAATATCAGCATAACGCTGGTGAGTTCATAAGCAGTAGTTTTTAACAGAAGTGTTTGTATAGCTTCAAGAAATGGTTTCTATCTCAGTGCATATGTTTAACAGTGAAAGTTTATGTACTTGTTATATTTTTAGAAAAATCCCAAACTATACCGATTATAGTTTGCATGAATAGTGAATAGCGTGTCTGGAAAACTATGCAAATTGTTGTGAAAACGTCCCTTATGCTCAACACAACACAAAAGGGTTAAAGTATGAGATTTGCATAAGTTTTGAAAACATTTATGTTTAGCTTGTATTCCCCCCCCCCCCCCTGAAAACATTGAAAATATGGAAAAATGTAGGGGTATGAACTCACCGTTCTTGTTGTGAAATTGTTGACTGAAATGAAGATCCTCGAGTTATTGCACGCGACACTTAACGGAATCCTATTATCAAATAAATACGTATATGTATCTAAATTAGCGATTTCGTTAGATAATGTGTTAGAGGTACACTTGAATTCGGTTGAGGAATGTTACCGAGACTTGATCGAATCGAAGAAGGTGAGTTTTCAGTCAAAACACCACTAAAAAGGTGTTTACGGTCGAAGAGTGGTTTACGGTTTCTGAATGCTTGGTGAGTTTACGGCCGTAAACTCAAGAACAGAGTTTACGGTTCTTGAAGACTCGGACCGTAAACTCAAGAACAGAGTTTACGGTTTCTTAAGGTTGGATCGTAAACTCAAGAACAGAGTTGACGATTCTTGAAGGTGGACCGTAAACTCAAGAAAATGGTTCTGCTTGCTGTTTTCGAAGAGATAATCGTTTCCAGGCTTTTCCAAGTGACTCCAAACGTGGTTTCTCGATGTTTTCCGAAGCTTGAAGGCGTTTTGAGTGTTTACGGTTAAGATTCTTAGAGAGAGAAGGAGAGAGTTTTTGTCCAGAAATGTTCTAATGAGGATGGGGGTGACGTATTTATAGGGGCGTTGTGGGGGGTCCACTTTATGCCGACCGTAAACAGGTTTACGGCCGTAAACGGGTTTACGGCCGTAAACACGTTTACGGTCGTAATCTCATTTAGACCGCAAATGTTTGATTTTTCGAGATACTCGGGTTTCTGCGCGATTTTTGGTTCCAACTCATAAATAATTTAATTGAATATAAGTAGATTATTTTCTAAACCAAAAGTTTGACGGAAAAGTTAACAAATTCGAAATTTTATTAACGAAACTCGCGTAACGGAAATGGAGAAAGTTTCGGGTTGTCACATCATCCCCCCGTTATAGGGAATTTCGTCCCGAAATTTGAACGCAGAACACAAGTCATGGATTAGGGAAAAGATGCGGATACTTCTGTTTCATCTGATCTTCGCGCTCCCAAGTGAATTCAGGTCCCCGCTTGGAATTCCAGCGAACCTTCACTATCGGGATGCGACTTTGTTTCGTTCGTTTGACTTCCCGATCCATGATTTCGACAGGTTCTTCCACGAAGTTGAGGTTCTCATTGATTTCAATCTCCTCGAGAGGAATCACAAGTGTCTCATCGGACAGACACTTCTTTAGGTTCGACACATGGAAGACAGGATGGATGTTGTTGAGCTCTCGGGGTAACTGAAGTTTGTATGCCACAGGACCGATCCTAGCAAGGATTTCGAACGGTCCAGTGTACCTTGGGTTTAGCTTTCCACTTTTCCCAAAACGTATCATGCCTTTCTAAGGTGATACCTTCATAAGGACGCGGTCACCAACCTGGAACTCCAAGGGTTTTCGTCTCTTGTCGGCGTAGCTCTTTTGTCTATCTCGAGAGGCTTTCAGTCGTTCTCGGATTTGCACAATCTTTTCGGTTGTTTCTCGGATAATTTCAGGACCAGTAAGAGTGTTGTCGGGGGCTTGACCCCTGGCTAGCTGTGTGTCACCCACCTCAGCCCACCACAGAGGGGATCTGCACTTACGGCCATAGAGGGCTTCAAATGGCGCAACCTTGATGCTGGTATGGTAGCTGTTGTTGTAGGAGAATTCAACCAAAGGAAGATGAGTGTCCCATGACGCGCCGAAATCAATGACGCAGGCTCTCAACATATCTTCCAATGTCTGAATTGTTCTCTCACTCTGTCCATCATTCTGCGGATGATAAGCCGTGCTCATATCCAATTTAGTTCCAAGAGCTTTCTGTAGTGACTGCCAGAACCTCGATGTAAACCTGCTATCTCGATCGGAGATAATGGATGCAGGTACACCATGAAGGCGAACTATCTCTTGAATGTAGATCCGGGTGAGTCTCTCCATCTTGAAGTTTTCTTTGATTGGCAGGAAGTGGGCGGACTTCGTTAATCGATCGACAATTACCCAGATGGCATCGTGCCCACTCGGAGATCTGGGTAACTTGGTGATAAAATCCATGGTTATCCTTTCCCACTTCCACTCAGGTATTTCCGGCTGTTGAAGTAGACCTGAGGGCTTCTGACATTCGACCTTCACCTTGGCGCAAGTCAGGCACTTGCCCACGAAGGTAGCGATCTCTGCTTTCATGTTTGGCCACCAATAGAGTTGTTTGAGATCCAAGTACATCTTATCCGAACCTGGATGAACGGAGTATTTCATCTTGTGAGCCTCATTCATGATAACCTCTCTGTACCCGCCGAACTTTGGGGTCCATATCCGGTTCATGAAATAGTACACTCCGTCTCCTTTGACCTCCAAGTTCTTGTCCATTCCTCGCAGTGACTCACTTGCCACGTTCTCGGGTTTTAAGGCTTCCAGTTGAGCCTCTCTGATTTGCGATGTTAAATGGGAATGGATGGTCATTGTTAGTGCCTTCACCTTACGTCCTGAATACTCCTTTCGACTGAGGGCATCTGCTACCACATTGGCCTTCCCAGGATGATAGCGAATTTCACATTCGTAGTCACTGAGTAATTCTACCCATCGCCGTAATCTCATGTTTAACTCATTTTGATCGAAAATATGTTGCAAGCTCTTATGGTCGGTGAAGATAGTGCACTTGGTTCCATATAGATAGTGTCTCCAGATCTTTAGCGCAAAGACCACTGTTCCCAACTCTAAATCGTGAGTTGTGTAATTGACTTCGTGTGTTTTCAACTGCCTCGAGGCATAGGCGATGCCCTTTCCTCTCTGCATGAGCACACACCCTAGGCCCTGATTGGATGCATCACAGTAGACAACGAAGTCTTCTGTCCCTTCGGGCAGGGACAAGATAGGTGCGCTGCATAGGGCCTGCTTCAATGTTTGAAACGCAGTGTCTTGCTTGACTCCCCAACTAAATGTTACCCCTTTTTGCGTCAGGGTAGTTAAGAGCTTAGCGATTCTGGAGAAGTTCTGGATGAACCTGCGATAATAGCCCGCGAGACCCAAGAATTGCCGGATTTCTGTGGTTGTCTTTGGTGCAGACCAGTTCTCAATCGCCTTGATCTTGGAAGGGTCCACGTGTATTCCTTCCTTGCTAATCACGTGTCCAAGGAAATTCACCTTCCTGATCCAGAATTCTCACTTCGAGAATTTTGTGTATAACTTTTCTGCCCTTAATGTTTCCAACACCTGCCTTAAGTGCTGTTTATGATCATTCTCATTCCGCAAATAGACAAGTATATCGTCGATGAACACAATCACGAACTTGTCTAAGAAAGGGCGGCACACCCGATTCATCAGGTCCATGAATACTGTCGGTGCGTTGGTTAGACCAAAGGGCATTACTACAAACTCATAGTGTCCATACCGAGTTCGGAATGCTGTTTTGGGCACATCATTCTCATGAACTCGCAATTGATGGTACCCTGATCTCAGATCGATCTTTGAGAAATAACTGGCTCCCTGAAGTTGGTCGAAGAGATCGTCGATTCTGGGTAAGGGATATCGGTTCTTGATAGTCAGCTTATTCAGCTCTCGGTAGTCAATGCACATCCGAAAGGATCCATCTTTCTTTTTCACGAATAAGATCGGAGCTCCCCAGGGTGAGGAACTCGGCCTTATGAATCCCTTACTAATCAGCTCATTGATCTGACTGGATAATTCTTGCATTTCCGCTGGCGCTAAGCGGTAAGGGGATTTAGCTACGGGAGTATCTCCGGGGATCAAGTCAATACGAAACTCGACTTGGCGTTCGGGAGGGATTCCTGGGAGATCTTCAGGGAAGACATCACGTAAGTTGCAGACTTCGGGAAGACTCTCGAGGTCTTTAACTTTTTGCGTCACGTCTATAACGTGAGCTAGAAATGCATGGCACTCCTTTTGCAGATACTTCCGAGCTTTGATGCATGAAATAATACGGAGGTTCGAGCTAGGCTTATCTCCGTAAATCATGAGAGCTTCGCCAGAGGGAAGATTGAGACGGATAGCCTTCTCGAAACAAAGAATGTCAGCACGATTGGAGCTTAGCCAGTCCATGCCGATAATGACGTCGAAACTCTTGATGGACACAGGCATAAGATTGATAGGAAAAGAATAATTGTCTAGGGTAAGAGTACAACCTATGAATATGTCGTTAGTGCTCTCCTTCTTTCCGTTAGCCATTTCGACGGTAAATGGTTCGGTTAGAGGTTGGGATTTACATTTGATTAGATGTTTGAATGTATGACTAACAAAACTCCTTTCCGCACCAGAATCGAAGAGAATGCATGCATAAGAGTTGTCAAGGAGGAACGTACCTGTAACAACGGTAGGATCAACAACTGCTTCCTCCTGGCCCATCACTAGAACTCTCCCTGCATTGCCACCAGTTGTTTCCTTGGGGCAGTTTCTCCTGAAGTGCCCAGCCTCTCCACATCCATAACAAGTTTGATCAGCGCCCGCTCCCGGAGCCTGGTTGGTTGGTTGAGCTGGTGTCTTGCAATATCGAGCTGTGTGTCCTTTCTTTCCACACCTGTTGCAACTCAGCTCACGGCAGGGTCCGTGATGATCAAAGTTACACTTGTTGCACAGGGGGAGCTTTCTAGCATAACCACTGGTAGGAGATTGGGTGGTTGGGACAGCAGTGGGAGCAGCCGCAGGGGCAGTAACAACATGAACTGCCACTATTTGTTGTTTCTTGGAGGGCTCCTGCGAAGACTGGCCCTTTCGTTTGTTACCAAACTTCTTCTTCTTCCCACCGCTTTCCTTTTGTGGTTCAGAGACAGCTGTCACTTCATCCAGATCGATTCCATGATCGATCAGAGTCTGTGCCAGATCCTTGGCGCTTTCAAATGTGGTTGGTCGAGCAGCCAAAACATTTCCCTTGGTGGGTTGCGTCAGTCCCCAGATGTACCTCTCGATTTTCTTGCTTTCCGGGGTGACCATTCCCGGACAGAGAAGTGCCAGATCACAGAATCTAGTAGTGTAAGCAGCAATGTCAGAACCCTTCATCTTCAAGTTCCAAAGTTCGTGCTCCAACTTTTGCACTTCGCCCCTCGGGCAGTACTCAGCGAGTCAGGGCGATGACACCTCCATTTCCGTCGAAGGACTTGGGCTTCGCAGTCATGAAGTCCTTGTAGGAACACTCTTTTTGATGTCCCTGACTTCCATCTTGTCTCTGGGGGTCAGTTCCACCTCCAGCCCCACCAGCATTCACTTGAGCCATTGCTGCAGTCACGGCGGCTGTAACTGCTGCCTGAAACATGACGGGGTCGAACTGTGGGGGTGGTGGTGGTGGCGGGGTGTTGTCGTTCCTTCTGATGGGTCTCGGTCGGGGAGGCATCTTGTTCTAGAAATAATCAGGGAGAAGAGGATGGTAAGTCCTCGAGATATAAAACAAAATATATCTCATTCTGATAAAGAAAGTATTCTACCGAGCGATAAACACAGAAAGGTTACTAATACAAGTAAGTTATCGCTTAAGGAAGAAGAGGTAGCAATACTTAGAGTGAATCTGTATACTGAGTTTGGTTCTAGCGAAAATACTCCTATAGTATTTTATGTGAGATGATATTTGGTAAGTTTTAGGCCTGCTGTAACACCACAGTCACTCCCAAGCACATGTTGGTCATGTCTCGACTGAATATAGTTGATCAGGCTATATTCACCCTAGACATGATTACATAACTGCCCAGGTTTAACCGCAATGTTCCAGCATCCAAATACTTTTGTTCTGTTCTACTAACGACACGAATTTTGTTATGTATGCATGCTCGTATACTTTTTATAAAAATACTTATATTTTGAAAGTATACTTTTAGCGTAGAGCACTTAGGCCCCTTAGTGTTTATAGTTGTATACCACGTAAGGTTCGGCATACTAGCTCGCTATAAACAAGGGCTCTGATACCAATCTGTCACACCCCGAAACCGATGGCGGAAACGTTCCGGGGCGGAGGACATCATGTGTAGTATCACAACCAATGAATAACAACAATCATAGCAACACAACCATTACAGTGAATACTTAAACAAAAATGTTTACATCAGTTGAAACTTGTCTGAAACTTTGTTTGAATTACATCCAATAGCTTTGTATAGTAAAAACTTAAAAACTTAAAAACTATTAATGCTTCAGTTCCTCAAAATCCAGCAAGTACCTGTCTACTGATTTCCTGAGAATACAAGCAGTTTGAAAATATCAGCATAACGCTGGTGAGTTCATAAGCATTAGTTTTTAACAGAAGTGTTTGTATAGCTTCAAGAAAATCCGATATTTTCTTTAGTGAAAACGTAGTGTATTAGTTTTGTAATGAACCATGAATGTCTTGTATGTTTCCAAGAAAATCCGATATTTTCTTTAGTGAGTAAGTAGCGTTATCGATTCTGTATAAAACCATGAATGTTTGTTACTGAAAACAGGAGTGATATGCGAAAATACTACCTCATATGACTAGCTAGAGCTAATCATGAAGTATAGGTATTTGTGTGTGAAACCAATGCATAATCGATTCTGTTTGAAAACCCTGACTTCAGCCAGTATACGTAGTGTGTGTTAGTTCTATTTAATAAAAATAGAACTGTTGAAGAGTGTTAAGTTGTAAACTAAAGGTGATTTATACATATTGTGAGTCGTATAACCATGCTTGATATGACTAGAGACCTTTCCAACGTTCTTCAGGCGTCGAGTTAAATGACATTTATACATCTCAGGCGTGCCCGCCTAACTGTAGCTAGCAGTCCAGATGTGGGATTGTCAGTCCCGAATAGATCTATTCACAAATCTCACGCTCTCCCTCCAGGAGACTCTGGTTATACAGTGGTAGGATTTATCCCTGTACACCTAAGGGTACAGTAGTGAAGTAGCGCCTCACAGTATCGTACAATCTAGTTTACATGTAGTGTAGTAGCGTTCTACCGTAATGAAAATCCGTATGTATACCGTATATAATGATAATTACAGTTATGAATACGATGATAAAGTGGTGATGTAAACTGTAAATGGTTTCTGTCTCAGTGCATATGTTTAACAGTGAAAGTTTCTGTACTTGTTATATTTTTAGAAAAATCCCAAACTATACCGATTATAGTTTGCATGAATAGTGAATAGCGTGTCCGGAAAACTATGCAAATTGTTGTGAAAACGTCCCTTATGCTCAACACAGCACAAAAGGGTTAAAGTATGAGATTTGCATAAGTTTTGAAAACATTTATGTTTAGCTTGTATTCCCCCCCCCCCTGAAAACATTGAAAATATGGAAAAATGTAGGGGTATGAACTCACCGTTCTTGTTGTGAAATTGCTGACTGAAATGAAGATCCTCGAGTTATTGCACGCGACACTTAACGGAATCCTATTATCAAATAAATACGTATATGTATCTAAATTAGCGATTTCGTTAGATAACGTGTTAGAGGTACACTTGAATTCGGTTGAGGAATGTTACCGAGACTTGATCGAATCGAAGAAGGTGAGTTTTCAGTTAAAACACCACTAAAAAGGTGTTTACGGTCGAAGAGTGGTTTACGGTTTCTGAATGCTTGGTGAGTTTACGACCGTAAACTCAAGAACAGAGTTTACGGTTCTTGAAGACTCGGACCGTAAACTCAAGAACAAAGTTTACGGTTTCTGAAGGTTGGACCGTAAACTCAAGAACAGAGTTTACGGTTCTTGAAGGTGGACCGTAAACTCAAGAAAATGGTTCTGCTTGCTGTTTTCGAAGAGATAATCGTTTCCAGGCGTTTCCAAGTGACTCCAAACGTGTTTTCTCGATGTTTTCCGAAGCTTGAAGGCGTTTTGAGTGTTTACGGTTAAGATTCTTAGAGAGAGAAGGAGAGAGTTTTTGTCCAAAAATGTTCTAATGAGGATGGGGGTGACGTATTTATAGGGGCGTTGTGGGGGGTCCACTTTATGCTGATCGTAAACAGGTTTACGGCCGTAAACGGGTTTACGGCCGTAAACGGGTTTACGGCCGAAAACGGGTTTACGGCCGTAAACACGTTTATGGCCGTAAACACGTTTACGGTCGTAATCTCATTTAGACCGCAAATGTTTGGTTTTTCGAGATACTCGGGTTTCTGCGTGATTTTTGGTTCCAACTCGTAAATAATTTAATTGAATATAACTAGATTATTTTCTAAACCAAAAGTTTGACGGAAAAGTTAACAAATTCGAAATTTTATTAACGAAACTCGCGTAATGGAAACGGACAAAGTTTCGGGTTGTCACAAAATAGTTTAGCAAAACATTACCAGTGTCAAATCAACTTATAAACTGTAACAATGTGTCTCAAAACCATATCATCAATAGTAATAAAAGTCAGAGTACAATCCCAAGAAATCCCATAGTACGGAAATCATGCATGTGTGTCATGTCCCGCTACCGCGCTAGCTCTTTCCCCTTTGCCGAAGAGGTACATGAAACAAAACTGTAAACTGTAAGCACGAAGCTTAGTGAGTTCCCCCATCATACCACATATCATACAATCACATAGCATACATACTGTCGAGCAATTCTGGGGTGCCCGACCTACCCGGTCCGGCCATTCTGGGGTGCCGACCTACCCATGTCAAGTCGTTCGGGGGTGCTGACCAACCCATGTCAAGCCATTCTGGGGTGCTGACCTACCCTTCGGTCCTAAAAACCAAAATACGAGGACTGTTTCACCTCCTACTACTACCATATAATATCATATCACATAAACATATTGTCAGGCATATATGGGGTGCCCGATCTACCCTTCGGTCCTAACAACCGAACTGGGGGACTAAACCCCTCCTACTACCTCTATCACATATAACATATTTTGCTAGCATATACTCACATCAGGTAGTAGCAAACCTAGATGAATATCACGAAGACAATCATCTAACGAACAACTCCTACTAGTGGGCCGACATTGTGGCCGTAGACCCACTTCTACTGGAAGGTAACTCACCTCAATGTCGTGTAGTGTCTGCACTGGTCTCGATGTGGAAATCGACTATCCTCGACTCCTCAATCCCTACACGACAACTCTTCCAAGTTATCAACTCATACTCATACTCGTAACCCTTACAAGGGTCACTCAATCCTAGTCAATGTCAAAGTCAACTTTGGTCAAAGTCAACTTTGGTCAAAGTCAACATCCAGTTGACTTGACTCGCTGAGTTGGTCCACCAACTCATCGAGTCCCTATTCTTTCAAGGTGATACAACCCCCGACTCTACTCGTCGATTCTAGCAAGAACTCGATGAGTTCACCTTCATCCATAGCATCGGGACCATCTTCAACCGACTCGCCGAGTTCATCCTTGAACTCGTCGAGTTCATCTTCATCATATGAATGTGTCCAGTCTATGACTCGCCGAGTTCTATGAACAACTCGTCGAGTCCATCTTCATGATTTGGGAGATTGCCTTGGACTCGCCGAGTCGCTTGTTCAGTACTGCTAACTCTTATTGGAGGATTCCGTCCCCTCCGAACTGAGGGTTCGGTCAGTACAAGAGACTACTTTGTCTCCTCGGAAGAAGAATAGCCCCGCTCTCTAGCCTGTTCATACACTCGCCGAGTCCTATGATTTCCAGTTCCAAAACAAACCCCTAGCGGGCTGAGTGTCCCTTCCACTCAACCAAAACCATTTCCAGAAGTCGTTTCGGGGGAAAAAGCGTCCCGACTCGCCGAGTCACCTAAGTGACTCGCCTAGTCCCTCTTTGTCCAAAACTATACAATCGATTTCAGTGGGACTTAATGCATCCCAATCATAGACCGGACCTCCTAGGGTCCCTTTTATACGTAAAGCTACGAACTTGATGCCCATGCATGGGGTTTTTGACTCAAAAGGCTAGAAAATGGGGTTTATATGATGAATGGGTCTCCCATGGCCATAAATTTGGCACCTTTATGCCATGGGAACCCTCAATGGTTCCAGATCTGAAGCACAAACCCGCATATGCAAGCAAATCTGAGCATAGCCTCTCAAAAGCTTAGAAAAGGTAGAGAAATAGCCCCAAAACAAGATCTAGGAAATAGATGGTCAAGATTCAAGCTCTTTACCTTGAATGGACTGAGAATGAAGCAAAACCTTGGGATCTACTAGCTTCCTCTTGATCTCCTAAGCTCTCTTCTTCTCCTTCAAATTCAAACACACACAAAAGACACCAAAGAGCTCAAAATCACTCAAAAATGGTTTAGGGTTTCAATCTAGGGTTTCTCTGAGTTGGGAGGGTGATAGAGGCTGGTTTGGGACGAGATAAAGTGTTTAAATAGGGTGCAAACCCTAAATATTAGGGTTTTGTCCAGACATCTCCTACTCATTGAGTCGGTCTTCCGACTCGTCGAGTAGGTCACTTAAACCTCCGATCATAAGTCGAGTCTACTCGACGAGTTGGGCCACCAAATCATCGAGTTCCAGAGTAAATTGCAATACTTCTTGAAATTAAATACGTACCAGGAATCGGGTGCTACAAATCTCCCCCACTTATTTTAGACTTCGCCCTCGAAGTCTGCTGCTGAATCTGGAAAAAGCTCGGGGTAGTGCTCCCTCATCTCTTCCTTCGGCTCCCAAGTCCATTCTGATCCCTTGCGGTGCTTCCATTGCACCTTCACCAGCTCCACCCTCTTGTTCCTCAGATCCTTCGACTTCCTGTCGAGGATCGCCACTGGTCGCTCAATGTAATTCATGCTGTCGAGTCATCCACCAGGCACTTCTGTCACACCCCAAAACCAAAATGGCGGAAACGTTCTGGGGTGGAGGACGTCATGTGTAGCATCACAACCAATGAATAATAGCAATCATAGCAACACAACCATTACATTGAATACTTAAAGGAAAATGATTACACCAGTTTGAATCTTTGTCTGAAACTTGTTTGAATTACATCAAATAGTTTGTAAAATATAAACATAAAACTCTTATTGCTCCAGCTCCTCAAAATCCAGCAGGTACCTGTCTACTGATTTCCTGAGAATACAAGCAGTTTGAGAAACATCAGCATAAAGCTGGTGAGTTCATAAGTGGTATTTTGTAATGAAAACGTGTTGATGAGTTGGTAAATGTGTTCGTATAGTTTCAAGAAAATCCGATATTTTCTTTAGTGAGAATGTAGTGTTTTCAATTCTGTATAAAACCATGAATAACTGTATGTTTCCAAGAAAATCCGATATTTTCTTTAGTGAAAATGTAGTGTTTTCAATCCTGTATAAAACCATGAATGTTCGTTACTGAAAACTGTAGTGATATGCGAAAAATAATACTTCATGTGACTAGCTAATGCTAATCATGATGTATACGTATTTCGTACGTGAAACCATTGTATGATCGGTTCTGTTTGAAAACCCTGGAAATTCTCCAGTTGTAGTGTGTATTAGTTCTATTTAGTATAAATAAAACTGTTGAAGAGTGCCAACTTGCAAACTAAAGGTGATTTATACATATTGTGAGTCGTATAACCATACTTGATATGACTAGAGACCTTTCCAACGTTCTTCAGGTGTCGAGTTAAATGATATTTTTCACTCCAGGCATGCCTGCCTAACTGTAGCTAGCAGTTCGGGTGTGGGATTGTCAGTCCCGGATAGATCTATTCACAAATCTCACGCTCTCCCTCTAGGAGACTCTGGTTATACTATGATAGGATTTATCCCTGTACAGTGTTGAAATAGTGCCTCACAGTATCGTACAATCTAGTTTACATGTGGTGTTGTAGCGTTATACCGTAGTGAAATCCGTATGTATACCGTATGTAGTGACAATTATAGTTATGAATGTCATGTTCATGTAGTGATGTAAACCATAAACTAAATCTGTCATAGTGTATATGTTTAGTAGTGAAACTTTTTGTACTTGTTACGTTTCGAAAATCCCAAACTATACCGATTATAGTTTGCATGTAAAGCATAGTGAATAGCGAGTTCGGAAAACCATGCAATTTTTAGTGAAAACGTCCCTTATGCTCAACATGGTACAAAAGGGTTAAAGTATGAGAATTGCATGAGTTTTATACTTGTTATAAGCTCTTTGTATTAATTTACAAAAGCATTTATGGTTTAGCTTGTATTCCCCCTGAAAACGTTATAAAACCAGTAAAAGTGCAGGGGTATGAACTCACTGTTGTTGTGTGATAACGTCGACTGGAAATGAAGATCCTCGGGTTGTTGTACGTGGCACTTAACGGCATCCTATTATCAAATAACTACATATATGTATCTAAATTAGCGATTTCGTTAGATAAAGTGTTAGAAGAACACTTGTGCTCAGTTGAGGGATGTTACCGGGACTTGGTTGAATCAAGGGATCGAGTTTTCACCACTTAGGAGGCTCGTACGGCCGTGAACAAGGGTTTACGGTCGACAGACAGTTTACGACCGTGAACTGGGGTTTACGGCCTTTGAAGACTTGATGAGTTTGCGGTCGTAAACTCAAGAACAAGTTTTACGGCCTTTGAAGATGGGCCGTGAACTCAAGAACTAGGGTGCTGATTTTGAAGAAAAATGTGCTCCAGACGTCCCGAAATGACTCTAAATGGTGTTTCTCGATGTTTTCCCGAAGATTGAAGGCGTTCTAGGTGTTTGCGGTCAAGAGTTTTAGAGAGAGAAAGAGAGTTTCCGGTCAAAAGTGTTCAAACGAGGGTGGGGGTCTCATATTTATAGGGGTTTTGTGGTCGATGGGTGGGGTCCACCCGACGCTGGCCGCAAACGAGTTTACGGCCGTAAACAGGTTTACGGCCGTGAACTCCAGTCAGGCCGTGAACACGTTGTTTTTTTGAAAATAATTCGAGTTTCGCGCGGTTTTGGGTCTGACTCGCATATATAAATTTAATTATATAACACCAGATGATTTTCTAAATCAAACGTTCGACAGAAGGTTAATAAAACCCAAATTTTATTAACGGAAATCAAATAACAGAAACGAAAAAAAGTTTCGGGTTGTCACATCATCCCCCCGTTAGAGGGAATTTTGTACCGAAATCCAGACACGGAATACAAATCATGGACTTGGAAATAGATGAGGGTACTTCTGTTTCATTGAATCTTTGCGCTCCCAAGTGAATTCAGGTCCCCGCTTGGCATTCCAGCGAACCTTCACTATCGGGATGCGACTCTGTTTCGTTCGTTTGACTTCCCATTCCATGATTGCAACTGGTTCCTCTACGAAGTGTAGGCTCTCGTCTAGTTCGATCTCGTCGAGGGGAATCACAAGTGTCTCATCAGACAGCCACTTCTTAAGGTTCGAGACGTGAAAGACAGGATGTACATTGTTAAGCTCTCGAGGTAACTGGAGTTTGTATGCTACTGGACCAATCCTAGCGAGGATCTCGAATGGTCCAATGTATCTTGGGTTTAGCTTTCCACGTTTTTCGAAATGTATCATGCCTTTCCAGGGTGAGACCTTCAGAAGGACGTGGTCACCAACCTGGAATTCCAAGGGTTTTCGTCTCTTATCAGCGTAGCTCTTTTGTCTATCCCGTGAGGCTTTCAGTCGTTCCCGGATTTGTACGATTTTTTCAGTTGTCTCTCGGATGATCTCAGGACCAGTGAGAGTACTGTCGGGGACTTGACCCCTGGCTAGCTGCGTTTCACCCACCTCAGCCCAGCACAGAGGGGATCTGCACTTACGGCCATAGAGGGCTTCAAACGGCGCAGCCTTGATGCTGGTATGGTAGCTGTTGTTGTAGGAAAACTCGAGTAGAGGAAGATGAGCGTCCCATGACGTGCCGAAATCGATGACACAGGCTCTCAACATATCTTCCAATGTCTGAATTGTTCTCTCACTCTGTCCATCTGTCTATGGATGATAAGTCGTGCTTATATCCAACTTTGTTCCAAGAGCCTTCTGTAGTGATTGCCAAAATCTCGAGGTAAACCTGCTATCTCGATCGGAGATAATGGATACAGGTACCCCATGAAGGCGAACTATCTCCCAAATGTAGATCTGCGTGAGCCTCTCCATTTTGAATTTTTCCTTGATTGGCAGGAAGTGGGCGGATTTTGTCAACCGATCGACAATTACCCAGATGGCGTCGTGCCCACTCGGAGATCTGGGTAACTTAGTGATAAAATCCATTGTTATCCTTTCCCACTTCCACTAAGGTATTTCCGGCTGCTGAAGTAAACCTGAGGGCTTTTGATACTCTACCTTCACCTTGGCGCAAGTCAAGCACTTACCCACGTAGGTAGCACTTTCTGTTTTCATGTTTGGCCACCAATAGAGTTGTTTGAGATCCAGATACATCTTATCTGAACCTGGGTGAACAGAGTATCTTGACTTGCGAGCCTCATTCATGACAACCTCCCTGTACCCGCCGTACTTTGGGGTCCAAATCCGGTTCATGAAATAGTACACTCCGTCTCCCTTGACCTCTAAGCTCTTGTCCATTCCCCGCAAGGCTTCATCCGCCACTTTCTCTGGTTTCAAGGCTTCCAGCTGAGCCTCTCTGATTTGCGCGGATAATTGGGAATGAATGGTCATCGTTAACGCTTTCACCTTTCGCCGTGAATACTCCTTCCGACTGAGGGCATCTGCTACTACATTGGCCATGCCGGGATGGTAGCGAATTTCACACTCGTAGTCACTGAGTAGCTCTACCCATCTCCGCTGTCTCATGTTTAACTCCTTCTGATCAAAGATGTGCTGCAAGCTCTTATGGTCGGTGAAGATAGTGCACTTGGTTCCATAGAGATAGTGTCTCCAGATCTTTAATGCAAAGACCACTGCTCCCAACTCTAGATCGTGAGTTGTGTAATTGACCTCGTGTGTTTTCAACTGCCTCGAGGCATAGGCGATAACTTTTCCTTGTTGCATGAGCACACAGCCTAGGCCCTGATTGGATGCGTCACAGTAGACAACGAAGTCTTCCGTCCTTTCGGGCAGGGACAAGATAGGTGCGCTGCATAGGGCCTGCTTCAGTGTTTGAAATGCAGTGTCTTGCTTGACTCCCCAACTAAAGGTTACACCTTTCTGTGTCAGGGTAGTTAAAGTCTCCGCGATTCTGGAGAAATTCTGGATAAACCTGCGATAATAGCCCGCGAGACCTAAGAATTGTCGGATTTCTGTGGGTGTCTTTGGTGCAGACCAATTCTCAATCGCCTTGATTTTGGAAGGGTCCACATGTATGCCTTCCTTGCTAACCACGTGACCGAGAAAAGTTACCTTCCTGATCCAGAACTCGCACTTTGAAAATTTTGCATATAGCTTCTCCGCCCTTAATGTTTCCAGCACCTGTCTCAAGTGCTGTTTATGATCGTACTCACTCCGAGAATAGACAAGTATATCGTCGATGAACATGATCACGAACTTGTCTAGGAAAGGGCAGCACACTCGATTCATCAGGTCCATGAATATTGCCGGTGCGTTGGTTAGACCAAAGGGCATTACTACAAATTCGTAGTGTCCATAGCGAGTTCGGAATGCTGTTTTGGGCACATCATTCTCGTGAACCCGCAATTGATGGTACCATGATCTTAGATCTATCTTTGAAAAGTAACTGGCTCCCTGAAGTTGGTCGAATAGATCGTCGATCCTGGGTAAGGGATAACGGTTCTTGATGGTCAGCTTGTTCAGTTCTCGGTAGTCAATGCACATCCGAAAGGATCCATCTTTCTTTTTCACGAATAAGATCGGAGCTCCCCAGGGTGAGGAACTCGGCCTTTTGAATCCTTTTCTGATCAGTTCATTGAGCTGGCTGGATAGCTCTTGCATTTCCGCCGGCGCTAAACGATAAGGATATTTAGCTACAGGAGTAGCTCCGGGGATTAAGTCGATACGAAACTCGACTTGACGCTCAGGAGGGATTCCTGGGAGATCTTTGGGGAAGACATCAGGAAAATTGCAGACTTCGGGAAGACTCCCGAGGTCTTTAACTTTTTGTGTCTCATCAACGATGTGATCTAGGAATGCATGGCATTCCTTCCGCAGATATTTTTGGGCCTTGATGCATGAAACGATGCGAAGGTCCGAGCTAGGCTTATCTCCGTAAATCATGAGGGTTTCACCAGAGGGAAGATTGAGACGGATAGATTTCTCGAAGCAAAGAATATCAGCACGATTGGAGCTCAACCAGTCCATGCCGATAATGTCATCGAAGCTCTTGATGGACACGGGCATAAGGTCGATGGAAAAGGAGTAATTGTCTAGGGTAAGGGTACAGCCTATGAATATGTCGATAGTACTCTCTTTCTTTCCGTTAGCCATCTTGATGGTGAATGTTTCAGTTAAAGGTTGGGATTTACATTTGAGTAGATGTTTGAATGCATGACTAACAAAACTCCTCTCCGCACCAGAATCGAAAAGAATGGATGCATAAGAGTTGTCAAAGAGGAACGTACCCGTAACAACGGTAGGATCAACGACCACTTCCTCCTGGCCCATCGCCAAAACTCTTCCTGTATTGCCACCTGTTGTTGCTTTGGGGCAGTTTCTCCTGAAGTGCCCAGCCTCTCCACATCCATAACAAGCTTGACCAGCACCCGCTCTCAGAGCCTGGTTGGTTGGTTGGGTTGGCACCTTGCAGTATCGAGTTGTGTGTCCCTTCCTTCCATAACTGTTGTAACTCAACTCACGACAGGGTCCGTGATGATGAAAGTTACACTTGTTGCATAGAGGTAGCTTCCTTGCATAAACACCGGTAGGAGCTTGGGTGTTTGGAACGGCAGCTGGAGTAGCAGCAGGAGTAGTAGCAGCATGAACTGCCACTGTTTGTTGTTTCTTGGAAGGCTCCTGCGAACACTGGCTCTTCCGCTTGTTCCAAGATTTCTTCTTCTTCCCACCACTTTCCTTTTGTGGTTCAGAGACGGCTGCCACCTCATCTAGATCGACTCCATGATCGATCAGAGTCTGCACCAGGCACTTGGCGCTATCAAATGTAGTCGGTCTAGCAGCCAAGACGTTCCCTTTGGTTGGGGCCGTCAGCCCCCAGATGTACCTCTCGATCTTTTTGCTTTCTGGGGTGACCATTCCCGGACAAAGGAGAGCCAGATCACAAAATCTAGCAGTGTAGGCAGCGATGTCAGATCCCTTCATCTTCAGATTCCAAAGTTCGTGCTCCAACTTTTGCACCTCGCCCCTCGGGAAGTATTCTGCAAGCATGAGTTCCTTCAGTCTTTCCCAACCCATGGCATTCGCCACTGGCAGGATTAGGGATTTGACTTGACCATTCCACCAGGTCAAGGCCCAGTCGATGAAGGTGCAGGCGGCGAACTTCACCTTGTTGGCTTCGGAACAGGCGCAAATTTCGAAGATGGATTCGATCTTCTCGAACCATCGAGTCAGAGCGATGACTCCTCCGTTTCCGTTGAAGGACTTGGGCTTTGCAGTCATGAAGTCCTTGTAGGAACACTCCTTTTGTTGTCCTTAACTTCCGTCTTGTCTTTGAGGGTCGGTTCCACCTCCAGCCCCTCCGGCGTTTACTTGTGCCATTGCTGCAGTCACGGAGGCGGTAACTGCTGCCTGGAACATGACAGGGTCGAACTGAGGGGGTGGTGGTGGTGGCGGAGTGTTGTTCCTTCGATTGGACCTTCGTTTGAGAGGCATCTTGTTCTAGAAACAATAAGGAAGAAGAGGATGATAAGCTCTCAAGATATATGAAACAAGATATATCTCATCCTGATGATAACGTGTTCTACCAAGCGACAAGCAATGAAAGGTTACTAAGTAAGTTATCGATGAGAAACGAATAGGTAGCAACACTAGGAATAAATCTCCTCGCTGAATTTGGCTCTAGCAAAATACTCCTATAGTATTTTATGATGAATGTTTTTGGTAAGTTTTAGGCCTGCTGTAACACCACCATCATTCCCAAGCACATGTTGGTCATGTCTTGACTGAATATAGTTGATCAGGCTATATTCACCCTAAACATGATTACATAACTGCCCAGGTTCAACCGTAGTGCCCCAACATCCAAATACTTTTTGTTCTGTTCTACTAATGACACGAATTCTATTATGTATGCATGCTCGTATACTTTTTATAAAAATACTTATATTTTTGAAAGTATACTTTTAGTGTAGAGCACTTAGGCCCCTTAGTGTTTATAGTTGTATACCACGTAAGGTTCAGTATACTAGTTCGCTATAAACAAGGGCTCTGATACCAATCTGTCACACCCCAAAACCAGAATGACAGAAACGTTCTGGGGTGGAGGACGTCATGTGTAGCATCACAACCAATGAATAATAGCAATCATAGCAACACAACCATTACAATGAATACTTAAAGGAAAATGATTACACCAGTTTGAATCTTTGTCTGAAACTTGTTTGAATTACATCAAATAGTTTGTAAAATATAAACATAAAACTCTTATTGCTCCAGCTCCTCAAAATCCAGCAGGTACCTGTCTACTGATTTCCTGAGAATACAAGCAGTTTGAGAAACATCAGCATAAAGCTGGTGAGTTCATAAGTGGTATTTTGTAATGAAAACTTGTTGATGAGCTGGTAAAGGTATTCGTATAGTTTCAAGAAAATCCGATATTTTCTTTAGTGAGAATGTAGTGTTTTCAATTCTGTATAAAACCATGAATAACTGTATGTTTCCAAGAAAATCCGATATTTTCTTTAGTGAAAATGTAGTGTTTTCAATCCTGTATAAAACCATGAATGTTCGTTACTGAAAACTGTAGTGATATGCGAAAAATAATACTTCATGTGACTAGCTAATGCTAATCATGATGTATACGTATTTCGTACATGAAACCATTGTATGATCGGTTCTGTTTGAAAACCCTGGAAATTCTCCAGTTGTAGTGTGTATTAGTTCTATTTAGTATAAATAAAACTGTTGAAGAGTGCCAACTTGCAAACTAAAGGTGATTTATACATATTGTGAGTCGTATAACCATACTTGATATGACTAGAGACCTTTCCAACGTTCTTCAGGCGTCGAGTTAAATGATATTTGTCACTCCAGGCATGCCTTCCTAACTGTAGCTAGCAGTTCGGGTGTGGGATTGCCAGTCCCGGATAGATCTATTCACAAATCTCACGCTCTCCCTCCAGGAGACTCTGGTTATACTATGATAGGATTTATCCCTATACAGTGTTGAAGTAGTGCCTCACAGTATCGTACAATCTAGTTTACATGTGGTGTTGTAGCGTTATACCGTAGTGAAATCCGTATGTATACCGTATGTAGTGACAATTATAGTTATGAATGTCATGTTCATGTAGTGATGTAAACCATAAACTAAATATGTCATAGTGTATATATTTAGTAGTGAAACTTTTTGTACTTGTTACGTTTCGAAAATCCCAAACTATACCGATTATAGTTTGCATGTACAGCGTAGTGAATAGCGAGTTCGGAAAACCATGCAATTTTTAGTGAAAACGTCCCTTATGCTCAACATGGTACAAAAGGGTTAAAGTATGAGAATTGCATGAGTTTTATAATTGTTATAAGCTCTTTGTATTAATTTACAAAAGCATTTATGGTTTAGCTTGTATTCCCCCCTGAAAACGTTATAAAACCAGTAAAAGTGTAGGGGTATGAACTCACTGTTGTTGTGTGATAACGTCGACTGGAAATGAAGATCCTCGGGTTGTTGTACGTGGCACTTAACGGCATCCTATTATCAAATAAATACATATATGTATCTAAATTAGCGATTTCGTTAGATAAAGTGTTAGAAGAACACTTGTGCTCGGTTGAGGGATGTTACCGAGACTTGGTTGAATCAAGGGATCGAGTTTTCACCACTTAGGAGGCTCGTACGGCCGTGAACAAGGGTTTACGGTCGACAGACAGTTTACGACCATGAACAGTGTGACAACCCGAAATTTCTATCTTGTACAACCATTCAATTCGGTTAAAGTCAGACTTGTCTCTGCTAACTCTTAGCATTGTTTAGAGTCTGTGTGAGCATTCTGAGCCTAGTTCATAAAAGGAATCAGTGTTTGGATTTGTCAGTTAAAGTTCCAAACCATCTAGCAAACCGTAAACCTCCTCAAAAGGAGTTTTCGGTCAGGACATTTGAGTTTACGGTCAGGGTGACCGTAAAATCCCTCCTATATATATATATATATATATATATATATATATATATATATATATATATATATATATATATATATTTCATGATCATTTTTGATCATTTCTTCCATTTCAAGCCTAGAATCTCGAAAACTCTCTCAAGTATCATAGGATCTTCTTGCAAATCCCCGAAAATGTAAGTGTTTCCTTCCCTTTTTGAGTTAATACATCTCTTCTTCTCGATTCACTCTTGAATTCATCCACAAATCTCATCTTTTGAGTCTAGATCTTCAAGATCCTCAAGAACATCAAGAACACTTAAGTGTTTTTGGGCCGAAAACACCCCCATTTGCCTCCAAATCGTAAGTACCATCCTCCTTTACATCTATCTAGTTACAATCCTTCATTTTGGACTTAAGATCATCACTCTTTGCATGAACAAAAGAGTTTACGGTCCTATGAATCTTCATAGACCGTAAACCCTTATAAAGGGTGTTCTTATAGCCTTTACCCTTCCTAAGGCTAAGCATGGTCCCTAGAATCTGATGCCTTTGAATGAAGCCCTTGAAAACCATCATTTGTGCAAGATTTGCTGAGTTTGCGGTTGAATCTCCTTAGACCTTGAACTCCATGACCGTAAGGTCATTGGACCGTAAACCCTATGACCGTAAGGTCATTTAGACCGCAAACTCAATGGACCGTAAACCCATTGAACCGTAAACACATAGGACCGTGAACCACTTTGACCGTAAACTCTTATGGTCATGCCACTTGGACCGTAAACTCCTATGTGAGGCCATACTTCCCTTATATGCAACCCTATGTGGTGTAACACTTCATTACAAGTGTTTCCTAGTCCCTAAGGTTGTTCCATTTCATGATTAGTGGTTATAAACACTAATTATATACCTATATGTGTCATTATACGCTTATTAGGGTCCGTGTGTGTGTGCTCAAGCCTTCACTTGACACTTAGCATCTTTACCGATCTTACAGTCGCATCACTCACTACAGGTGAGTTCATACCCCGTAATCAATCTTTTAAACTGTTTTAAATGCTTTTAAGGGGGGGGGGGAATACAAGTTGAACACAATGATAATTGTGTAAATGTTTGTTATAAACATCTTTCCAAATATGGCTTATGTCTTTTATAAGTAATCAAAACATTTCAAAAACTCTTTTAAAGTTAGGTTACCTTATAGTTAACAAAACTCCATTTTAAAAGTACCAGCACAACTTAGTAGTAAAATGAGTCTTTCCTTCAAGTCAGTATCAGTTCAAGTAAACATACTAGTAAACTATAATAGGTATAGTTTAGGGGTTCAGTTCATACAATAACTAGTACAGAGAAGAACATACTATAACAAGTACATGGAGGAATATACGATAACAATAACAGACAAACAAATCAAGTATTACACACTTATACAATGTCCCTACTACTCTAGGAAGACATTGTATCCTTAACTCATTGTTTGTAACAAATTAGGGTATTAATATATCTTTCTGGGTTTGCGTTGACACTATTACGATTACACGTACTTGGGTTAGCAGGCACGAGGTGATAAAATATAATAATATATCTTTCCAGGTTTGCGTTGACACTAGTACGATTACACGTACTTGGGTTAGCAGGCACGAGGTGATAAAATATAATAATATATCTTTCTGGGTTTGCGTTGACACTAGTACGATTACACGTACTTGGGTTAGCAGACACGAGGTGATAAAATATAATAATATATCTTTACGGGTTTGCGTTGACACTAGTACGATTACACGTACTTGGGTTAGCAGGCACGAGGTGATAAAATATAATAATATATCTTTCTGGGTTTGCGTTGACACTAGTACGATTGCACGTACTAGGGTTAGCAGGCACGAGGTGATAGCAATATATTGAAACGAAATTATTTATACAGAGCACACTTATAAATATCTGATAGTAATAAATAAAACGTACAATTATACAAAACTCACATCAGTACCGACTAAGGCGTCAAAGTACAAAGTTTCATTACCTCTAGTAGTCGTCCAAACATACTTTTCAAATAGAACAATTGGTGTACAAAACTAGAAACTTACCAGTAAAGGGTTTAATCCATTTTATTAAACCAGTACAACTTAAAGGACCTTAGGTGATTAAGTCTATAATACCTTAGTTTATACATCAGGGTTATATATAATTAATACCCGATAGATAGTTATATGTGTGTCTTCCGCCTCATTTCCTGTTCCTTGTTTGGTTGTGGGCTTAGGGCAAATTCACACAATTAACTATCTATTCGTTATTAGATTATATATAGCTAGTACAATCTAAGAGATTATAGGAGAAATCACCGTGGTTACTATTTTATTATAAGAAATAAGGATTTTCTTAAAAGAATCTATTCATCAAATATAAAGGAACTATTGCAATTAACTCCGTGAGTACTAAGTAAATACACCAGGGTTATATACAATAATTATCTAACAACCAATGGGATGTGTGTCATCCGCCTTATTTCATGTTCCTTGTTTGGGTGTGGGCTTAGGGCAGATACACATAATCGATTGTTTGTTTACTCTGAGTTTTATGTAACTTGTATCCATTTAGTACTCATAGAAAGGATTGTAGAGTCATTTTTACTTATCTTTCATCAAAGCAGGAAATATAGGATTTTCTGGAGGAACATGCGAACTTTTCTAAACAAAACTTACAATCTACTACAACTTACTAAGCTTTCTACAACTTACGCACATCACTAAAATCTTATGAACTCACCAGCTTAATTGCTGATCAACTCTTTCAACATAACTTGTATTCTCAGGAAACTGGTAGACAGGTACGCGCTGGGAATTCAGAAGGTGGAGCAGTATAGCTTCAAGTGTTGTTTTGTTATTTGCTTATGTATTATATGTTTTGTGAACACATACTTTGTAAACACTTTCTTTCTAATGAAATGGTTGTTTATTACTTTGATTACTATGATGCATGCCTTGTGATACTAAACATGACGTCCTCCACCCCCGAACGTTTTTGCCGTTCTGGTTTTGGGGTGTGACAAACAGGGTTTACGGCCGTGAACTGGGGTTTACGGCCTTTGAAGACTTGATGAGTTTGCGGTAGTAAACTCAAGAACAGGGTTTACGGCCTTTGAAGATGGGCCATGAACTCAAGAACTAGGGTGCTGATTTTGAAGAAAAATGTGCTCCAGACGTCCCGAAATGACTCTAAATGGTGTTTCTCGATGTTTTCCCGAAGATTGAAGGCGTTCTAGGTGTTTGCGGTCAAGAGTTTTAGAGAGAGAAAGAGAGAGTTTCCAGTCAAAAGTGTTCAAACGAGGGTGGGGGTCTCATATTTATAGGGGTTTTGTGGTCGGTGGGTGGGGTCCACCCGACGCTGGCCGCAAACGAGTTTACGGTCGTAAACAGGTTTACGGCCGTGAACTCCAGTCAGGCCGTGAACACGATGTTTTTCGAAAATAGTTCGAGTTTCGCGCGGTTTTGGTTCTGACTCGCATATATAAATTTAATTATATAACATTAGATGATTTTCTAAATCAAACGTTCGACGGAAGGTTAATAAAACCCAAATTTTATTAACGGAAATCAAATAACAGAAACGAAGAAAAGTTTCGGGTTGTCACAACTTTCGTAACTGTGAGACATGAAACGTACTGTGAATCTGACTGGGTTCTACTGGCATGTCCAGTCTATACGCCACCTTGCCTACCCGGGCGACAACCTTGAAAGGTCCAATGTACCTAGGGCCCAACTTGCCCCGCTTCCTGAATCGGATGACGCCTTTCCAAGGCGACACCATCAGGAGGACCATATCCCCGACCTGGAACTGCAGGTCCGAACGACGCTTGTCGGCGTAGCTTTTCTGCCGACTCTGAGCAGTCTGAAGCCTACTCCTAACCTGCTGAACCCTCTCTGTCGTCTTGAGCACCACTTCGGTGCTCCCCATGACCCTCTGTCCGACTTCGCCCCAACATATCAGGGTCCTGCATCAATCAAGGAAAGGGTGAGTGAGAGTTAACACCCGTTCAACTACCATTTTATAGGCAGTTTCCTTATACCCTCTTATAGACTAGCTTCGTGAATGATGCTTACTAGCGGTTCAACTGACTTAATCTTATACATATAGTAATTATTAAACCTTTAATTTTACATATAGTATAATGTGTATTTTAAAACTTTTTAAATACTAGGTTTATAATTAAATTTGGAAAATTAAATAGTTAATTTATATTTAAAAATGAACCAAATGATTAAATATTTATCTATTAATTAACATTTAATTAAATATATTAAATCAAATAAGGATTATAAAATTAAATTAATCAATTAATTTAATCCGAATCCTAACCCTCTAAGTTTTCAAAAAAAATGGGTATACGATTTGACCAATTTTAATTACCCCTTTTTAGGAAAGTAAAATGATGATTAACAAAATTTGAAAAACCCTAACAACATACCTAATTTTCGAAAATTTATTGGGGACGAAGGTTAGGGTTTCAAAACCCTAACCCTAATTTCGAAACTTGGGGAGGAGGTTTAGGGTTTCAAAACGTTAAACCTAATTTCAAAACTTGGGGATGAGGGTTAGGATTTCAAAACCCTAACCCTAATTTCGAAATCTAAGCCTTTTAGGGTTTAATTTCCATAAACCCTAATTTGATCAAATTCAACAATTATAGCAAATTCAATTGAAAACAAACCAAATGCTCTGATACCACTGATGACTTTTAGGCATAACAAAACAAACTGAAAACTTGTAAGTGTGCATGCAACCTAAAACATATAACTAAGAAAATCAAAATAATAACCCTATAAACCCTAGGTAAGTTTTTGAAAAAACACAAGAAAGGGTTTAGGATTACATACCTTATTGTTGTTATAGCAAATGACAATTATCATTGACTTGTAGAAGTTTTGGAAGCAAGCACCACAAATGTCGTGTCTCTGGTGGTTCACACCCAAGCTAGTAAGAAGGAAGATTATGGAGAGAGGAGAGGGAGGAGTATAATTTCGGCTATTCCTTGAGGAATTGGAGTGACCATAAATGCTAGGGTTAAGGATTCTTATATAGTGCAACATAGAAACCTAGATAAGCCCAAAGCCAATATAATAATTTTATATTGAATTGATAATTATCTAGCTTCCTAATTATCCCCCAAGGATAATTCTAGAACCCTAAAACCCTACTAAAATCGGCCAAGGCTCTAAGGAGATTCTAGAATGTCTCTTGTTCAACTATTGAACAATTACACTTTAACCCATGTACTTTTAATTAATTCCATTAATCCTGAAATTAATTCCAATTAATTATTAATTAACTATTACTATTTCTAATTTATATATTATTCTCATAATATATATAAATTATTTATTTTAATATATTAATGAAATAATAAATCAACCTCTCTCTCCAAAAATCATCCTGTCCAATTGCTAGGTTTAAGGGCAACCTAAAGGGACTGTGCTACTATCAATTCAAGTTTATACCAATTATAGTTATGAGATTAGACACCTAATCCAACATAAAGAACATCGAAATCGGAGTTAGAACGAAGAAGTTATGGTCGTTTAAAGTTACAAGGATTTTGGGTTAAGCCGAGTGTAACACCCGTCAAAATTAGGTCAATAACAATCACATGTGATTATACCAATCATGTAATGTGATCTTGTTAAACTAGTAATGTGATAAACTTACTATGTAGTTCCTGATAAATTCTAATACAAATATGAACTTTCATACATACTTTATAGTATAAATTGAAGTATACGTCCATACGATTCCAAAAATATAGAAAACGTCTAAATCTGACTTCGCGTGAAGAAGTTATGATAAACCGAACACTATAAATCTCTATAATAAGAGGAATTTAAAATAGACTTATAATTAGCTATTAGAGTCTAAAAGAGAGTTGTAGTACTCGTATATACCTACGCGTGGATATAAAGAACGTCAAAAACTAAGTTCGTATGTATAGCACCTGGTTCTTGGTATGTATTTTTATTTAAGTATTTTGCATTTTTGGCCTTGGACTCGGCGAGTTGAAGGAACAACTTGTCACACCCCAAAACCGGAACGGCGGAAACGTTCGGGGGTGTAGGATGTCATGTACAGTATCACAACAATGCAAAGTAGTATACAAGCAACAACATCATCCATTGCATTAATAATATAATTTAATACAAGTGTGTTCTGTCAAGTTATATAGACACCAAAAATATGAATCAAAATAAAAGATGAGTCTTGAACGAGCTCCATCTTCTCAAAACCTGGCACCGGTACCTGTCTACTGGTGACCTGAGAATACAAGTTATTTTGAAAGAGTTTATCAGCTTTAAAGCTGGTGAGATCATAAGTATGTTAGTGTCTGTATTTGTATGAAAGTGTTTGTAAGTTTGTAATTGTATAAGTTTGTAATTGTTTTGAACTCTCCTAGAAAACCCTATGTTTCCTACTAATAGTAGCCTTCTACCAAGGCATCTAGTATCTGGGTGTGAGTCTCTTGTAAGAGTGTGCATTTTCCCAAATCTGAATATCATTAACCAAAAATATAGTGTTTACATTATTGTTTATTGTGTGAAGATCACAAAGTAAATGTAATGGGATAATGAAATAGTACTGTAGTGTTGTATTAAGTAACTACTGCTGTACTAACTACTTTAAACTAGTTGTTATTTAAAGTACCATGTGATCGGCCTGTATCCTGCTACCGACTCTAGAAAAACGACGATGTAAGACGTCGTAAGAAATGACGTTTGGCACCCGTAGACTTGCAAGTCCCACTGTAGCGAACAACAAGGTGTAGGATAGTCAATCCAGTATAGATCTATACACAAACTCATACGCTCCCCACTTAAGGAGATTCTGGATACAAAACGGTCATGACAGGTAGTGTCATGCCCCGTTACGTGGCTCACATAAATGTAGTAATGTTCTAGTATATGTATGTGCTAGCTGTATTGTGTGTTCTCTCCCTGTCTAGCATGAATTGTTTGTTTCTCATCATAGTATTCTATTGTTTGTTTCTCATCATAGTATCTATTGTTTGTTTCTCATCATAGTATTCTATTGTTTGTTATTGACTCATGTATGAACTGACTCATTGTATGTTTCATTGTTCTAGTAATAGTATTAGTATCTCCCTAAACTATACCTATTATAGTTTACTAGTAATGTTGTTTGAAGGTATGAACATGTTTGTATACCTTTGCTACCCAAAGGTATTGAACTTAATGAAGTAACCTTTTATATCTATACACATATACATGATATATAACTAGGATTCAAACGACCTTCGGACAAATAACCTGAATACCCTAAGTCCACAACCAAACAAGGAACAGGAAGTAAGGTGAGCTATCAGTCCTAAGTCCTTTCAATCCTACTTATATAACTATATATATATATATATATATATATATATATATATATATATATATATATATACTCAGAATATAAGTTAAAAGAGTTTAATAAAAGTATTTGATATGAAAAAGAGTTTGTAAAACAGTTTGGTAACACAGTTTGAAAGGTAAGAAATCCACTTGTTTGGTAGTTATTAATCACATGGGATTGATATAATAACTATAATTGTTCAACTTGTATTCCCCCCCCCCCCCCATAAAAGCATTTAAAAACATTTAAAAGGTTAATTAAGGGGTATGAACTCACCTGTAGTGAGTGGCTTGGATGAACGGGTGGTATAGGATGCTAAGTGTCAAGTGAAGACTTGAACACACATGCGGATCCTATTTAACATATAATGATACATATATGAATACAATTAGTGCTTATAACAACTAATTATTGACTTGGAACCACCTTAGGGACTAGTAAACACTTATTTTGAAGTGTTACAACCATATATGATTGTATATAAGGGGTATATGGCTATACAAGGGAGTGTATGGTCAAATCACACACTATTTGTGTGTGTGCGGCCGCACACTCCCTAAGGAATGTGCCAAAACGTATTTTAAGGCTTTAGGACTCATCTAGGAAGGTTTCTTACTTCATGCTTTAGCCTTATATGGAGTTTATTGCCATTTTTGGACCTCAAAAGAGTGTGTGCGGCTATACTTGGTGTGTGCGGTCGCACACATGGTGTGTGCGGCCGTACACACTTGAAGATCATATAAAATGGCGTTTTTCATGTGTAAATTCAAGGGTCTTTAGCTTATAACAAGCTATTGCAAGTGTATATCCGATTAGAGGCTTAAAAGGGTGATTTAAGGTCCAAAACTAGTGTGTGTTCTTGGTGTTCTTGACTAAAAATGGATGTTTTCATGGATCAAACCAAAGGGAAAAGGCTAGTTAAGGCCATGTATTAGTTAAACCAAGAAGGAATCACTCACTTGTTTGAAGATTGGAGTGAAACTTTGGATGATACTTGAGAGAAAACGTGTTCTAGCTTTGAAGAAGTGAAAAAGTGTTCAAAAATGACAAGTGTAGTATATATATGGGAGAGTGTGCGGTTGGGATGGGTGTGCGGTTGGGTGTGCGGCCGCACACACTTGTGTGTGGCCGTACACTCAAGTGTGCGGCCGCACACTCCATGTGTTGGAGTGTTTGGCCCGATTTTGCTTGATATGCATCGATTTATCCCATTTCTAGGTTCCTGCCTTGATTATACTGGGTTTAGAACACTTAAATAGACTCTAACAGTGCAAGAAGATAGCAAAACGAGTCTAACCTTCATTTATTTGAATAAGAGTTTAAGGTAAAAATCTCGGATTGTCACATCATCCCCCCGTTAGAGGGAATTTCGTCCCGAAATTAGAGTTTAAGCAATAAGTAGTTACAAATAACTAAGTAAAAAGACGAGGATATTTCAGTTTCATCTGATCCTCTCGCTCCCAAGTGAATTCAGGTCCTCGCTTGGCGTTCCAGCGAACCTTCACTATCGGGATACGGCTTTGTTTCGTTTGCTTGACCTCTCGGTCCATGATCTCTACAGGTTCTTCCACGAAGTTGAGGCTCTCGTTGATCTCGATCTCGTCGAGTGGGATTACAAGAGTCTCGTCGGACAGACACTTTTTCAAGTTTGAGACGTGGAAAGTAGAATGTACGTTACTGAGTTCGCGCGGTAAGTTAAGTTTGTAAGCTACAGGGTCGATTCTTGCGAGAATCTCGAAAGGCCCTATGTACCTTGGATTTAGCTTTCCACGCTTTCCGAAGCGTATCAAGCCCTTCCAGGTAGAGACCTTCAATAGAACTCGGTCGCCCACCTGGAACTCCAATGGTTTCCTTCGTTTATCTGCGTAGCTTTTCTGTCGGTCTCTAGAGGCTTTCAATCGTTCACGAATCTGAACGATCTTCTCTATCGTTTCCCGAATGATCTCCGGACCCGTGAGAGTGCTTTCAGGAACTCGTCCTTTAGCCAACTGGGTATCACCCACCTCAGCCCAGCACAGAGGGGATCTGCACTTTCGGCCATAGAGGGCCTCGAATGGAGC
Source organism: Lactuca virosa (assembly GCF_052849685.1). Taxonomy (NCBI): domain Eukaryota; kingdom Viridiplantae; phylum Streptophyta; class Magnoliopsida; order Asterales; family Asteraceae; genus Lactuca; species Lactuca virosa. The sequence goes on from NC_136426.1 coordinate 15,467,335, forward strand.
AGCCTTTATGCTCGTGTGATAACTATTGTTGTAGGAAAATTCGACAAGGGGTAAATGAGTATCCCATGCTTTCCCAAAGTCGATCACACAGGCTCACAACATATCTTCTAAGGTTTGGATAGTCCTTTCACTTTGTCCGTTGGTCTGTGGATGGTAGGCTGTACTCATGTCCAGCCTAGTTCCTAGGGAACTTTGTAGCGACTACCAGAACCTCGAAGTGAATCTACTATCTATGTCCGAGATAATGGATATGGGAACACCGTGCAGTCGTACAATCTTCCGTATGTAGGTTCTTGTAAGCTTCTCCAAACGCAGTGTTTCTAAGACTAGTCGCAGATGTTGACTATGCTCCTCCTTACTACGAGAGTAGATAAGTATGTCATCAATGAAGACGATGACGAACTGATCCAAGTAAGGACGACACACCCTATTCATTAAATCCATGAATACTGCGGGTGCGTTTGTTAATCCGAACGGCATCACTACGAATTCGTAGTGCCCATAACGAGTTCGGAAGGCTGTCTTCGGAACATCCTCCCCTAGCACTCGTAGTTGGTGATATCCGAATCTTAAGTCGATTTTTGAAAAGAAGGTCGCCCCTTGAAGTTGGTCAAATAAATCGTCAATACGAGGCAGAGGGTAACGATTTTTGACGGTCAGTTTGTTGAGCTCCCTGTAGTCGATGCACATACGAAATGATCCGTCTTTCTTCTTGACGAACAAGACTGGAGCTCCCAAGGGTGAGAAGCTTGGTCTTATAAAGCCCTTGCTGAGCAGTTTGTTAAGTTGACAAGACAGTTCTTGCATCTCTGCAGGTGCTAGACGATAGGGCGATTTGGCTACGGGGGTAGCCCCTGGAACTAAGTCAATTCTGAACTCGACTTTACGTTACAGAGGTAATCCTGGGAGTTCTTCTGGAAAGAGGTCGGGAAAGTCGCGTGCTACTGGAATGTTCTGAATGTCTTTCGTTTCTTGGCTCACATCGACCACATGAGCAAGGAATGAGCGACATTCCTTTCGCAAGAATTTCTGAGCTTGAATGCTCGAGATGATACGAAGGTTCGTGTCGGGTTTGTCGCCATATACTACTAGAGTTTCGCCAGACGACAGATTAAGGCGAACAACCTTTTCGTAACACATGATGTCGGCACGATGAAGACTCAACCAATCCATGTCGATAATAACGTCAAAACTTTTAATTGAGACCGGCATGAGGTCGATCGAAAATGAATGGCTATCTAGTGTTAGAGTACATCCTATGTATATACTGCTAGTGCTCTCTGTCTTTCCATTAGCCATTTCTACAGTGAACAGTTCTTTAAGTGCTCGTGATTTTTGCTTAAGTAAATGAGCAAACTTTTGGTTCACGAAACTCCTCTCCGCTCTACTATCAAACAGTATGCATGCATAAGAGTTATCGAGGAGAAACGTACCAGTGACCACTATGGGGTCGGCAACCGCTTCCTCGTGGCCTATGGCCATAACTCTTCCCACTCCACCGGCATTTCCTGCCTTCGGGCAGTTCCTCTTGTAGTGGCCCACCTCGCCACATCCGTAGCAAGCTTGGCCCACACCAGCGTCGGGGACTTGGGTGATTGGCCTCGCCGGAGCTTTGCAGAAACGGGCAGTGTGCCCCTTCCTGTTGCAGTTCAAACACTGCATTTCCCGGCAGGCTCCTGTGTGATGGAAGTTGCATTTGTTGCACTTAGGCAAACTTCCAGAGTACTGCCTTAACGGAGCAGCAGTGGCAGGTGCTATCGCAGCATGAACTGCTACAACCTGCTGCTTCTTGGAAGCCTTCTTCTTTTTCTTGTCATCCCAGAACTTCCGCTTGGAATCAACGGTTCTGGCGGGTTCTGAGATGGCCAGGGTTGTTGTTGCACCCGGGGTACGAACCCCATGGTCTATAAGCCGCTGTGCCAATCGCTTGGCACTATCGAATGTAGTGGGGGTTTGAAGCCAAAACATTTCACTGGAATGGAGGCACCAACCCCCATATGTATCTTTCAATCGTTTTTCCCTCTGTATGAACCATGTTGGGACAAAGGGCCACCAGTTCACAGAACCTGGCGGTATAAGAGACTATGTCGGAGCCCTTCATGGTTAGGCTCCACAGTTCCTCCTCCAGTTTTTGGATCTCGCCCCTCGGGCAGTACTCCTCAATCATCAGCTCTCTCAGAGCTTCCCAGCCCATAGCATTAGCCACTATTAGAGATAGTGACTTGACATGGCTATTCCACCATGTCAGGGCCTTGTCTTCAAAGGTGCAAGCGGCGAACTTGACCTTGCTCCTCTCTGGACAGGAGCAGATTTCGAAAACCGATTCGGTTTTCTCGAACCATTGCGAGAGGGCAATGACTCCGCCATTCCCTCTAAAGGACTTGGGCTTGCAGTTAGTGAAGTCCTTGTAGGAGCACTCTCTCAAGCACACAGGAACTTCACCCTAAGTAGATTGAACAAGAGTTCCTCCTCCAGTGGAACCCGAAGAATGATATTGTGCCACGGCTGTAGCCACAGCCGCAGCTACAACAGCATTTAGAGTTGCCGTATCGAATTGAGGAGCAGGTGGTGTCGGTGCGGGAGGATCGCGTCTTGTTGATTTACGAGGAGGCATGTTTCAACTATAAGTTTAGAAAGATGAAGACATTGATAAGAATTTTAATAGGAAAAATTGATGAGAATGACTCATGGACTAACTCTCCATAGTCCAACAGCACAAATGAATAGCACGATTGAATGTAGATCTAGAACTAACAGATGATAGCATTTGGATACAAATTTCCATGAGATTAGATATCTGTCAATAACACTGGAATTACAGATGTAATGAGTTCGGGAAAAATGACCTAGAAGTAGGTCTTACATTAACCAAGATGGGAAAATTTTGACAGAGTACAACCTAATCAAGACCTAACGGGTCTAAGATTTACGAAGATAGGAAATTCGACTAGAGTTTTTACACAAGCTAGGTTATATCCTAAAGAGAAGTCGATGAGACTCTAACGGCGACGAGAACTACTAGAGTGAGTTCTTAAATCCGACAGAAGACGTTCTATGTCCCTCACGCGCCTATCAGATCTTGCTTACTAAGCTCGGAGTTTCCTGACTTCAGCTTGGGTTTCAGCAAGTTCTCTTTGCAGAACTGCGTTGCGGACCTGAGTCCTTTCATGAGCAGACTCTAGTTGGCGAATGCAGACTGTGTTAACGCCAAAGTTGGCGTCAATCTCCACGACTCGATCGATAGTCGCTCGACCCTGTACTGTGTTCCGAGAAATCCTACGAACCATGATGGGTAGAACCCTGTCAGCTGAACCTCCCTCGGTGAGGTTGTAGAAGCTTCTGTCTCCATTGTAGGGAATGGGTTGACCCTGTTCCTGACTCCATCTGTTCAAGTTTGTGGCCCACAGAGGTGTGGGTCCTTGAAATGCTGGATGAGGATTCAGGTTTGGGTCTTGAGCAGCTGGGGGTAGGTTATTGACTTCTGGATTTGAGTCAGAACCATCAGAAAAACCTTCAGCTTCGTGATCATCCAAAGGGATTGGGTGATCATCTTCTGGCTCATCTCCCAGACATCCTTCATTGCCGTTATTGAGGTAGTATGGGTCTCCGGGGATATGGAATCCAGCCATGCTATCTACGCGAGAAAAGGGATAAAGAAATAACTAAATAGACGAACTAATTAGATAATTATAAAATGATCTATATCAGTTACTTCAACATTTGCGTAGTGCATACCAGTCGTATGTAACCGCGACAGGATAGACCTTCGAATAAGTGACCCTAACTCTAAGCCCACAACCAAACAAGGAACAGGAAGTAAAGCAAAGATCACAGATTCTAAGTCTATGATATCCTAGATACATATAACTTTAGCGTATCCACTCAGCAACTATTGATATACTAATAAAGACCTTTAGTTCTCAGATAAGTAATTATAGTAACACAAAATACTCCTATAGTATTTTAAGTTTATGTTATGTTCTACTGTTCTCTTTGTAGTAGTGTTGGTAAGTTTTTAGACTTGTTGCAACCTCACAACCACACTTAGGCACATGCTAGTCACTCCTCGGATAATATAGTTGATCAGGCTATATCTTCCCAGGGTTGACCATATGTCTCTAAGTCTACTTGTGCTGCCCAACAATCGTAATACTTTTGTTCTGTCCTAGTGACACTGATTTTAGTATGAATGCAGGTATGTATACTTAGTTAAATATTTTATTATTTAAAAGTATAAACTCTTTATCAGAGTATTTTAATCCCGCTGTGTTTATAGTTCGTATATCTTTTATGGGTTGATATACTCGATTCACTATAAACAATGCTCTGATACCAATCTGTCACACCCCAAAACCGGAACGGCGGAAACGTTCGGGGGTGGAGGACGTCATGTACAGTATCACAACAATGCAAAGTAGTATACAAGCAACAACATCATCCATTGCATTAATAATATAATTTAATACAAGTGTGTTCTGTCAAGTTATATAGACACCAAAAATATGAATCAAAATAAAAGATGAGTCTTGAACGAGCTCCATCTTCTCAAAACCTGGCACCGGTACCTGTCTACTGGTGACCTGAGAATACAAGTTATTTTGAAAGAGTTTATCAGCTTTAAAGCTGGTGAGATCATAAGTATGTTAGTGTCTGTATTTGTATGAAAGTGTTTGTAAGTCTGTAATTGTATAAGTTTGTAAAAGTTTGTAATTGTTTTGAACTCTCCTAGAAAACTCTATGTTTCCTACTAACAGTAGCCTTCTACCAAGGCATCTAGTATCTGGGTGTGAGTCTCTTGTAAGAGTGTGCATTTTCCCAAATCTGACTATCATTAACCAAAAATATAGTTTTTACATTATTGTTTATTGTGTGAAGATCACAAAGTAAATGTAATGGGATAATGAAATAGTACTGTAGTGTCGTATTAAGTAACTACTACTGTACTAACTACTTTAAACTAGTTGTTATTTAAAGTACCATGTGATCGGCCTGTATCCTGCTACCGACTCTAGAAAAACGACGATGTAAGACGTCGTAAGAAATGACGTTTGGCACCCGTAGACTTGCAAGTCCCACTGTAGCGAACAACAAGGTGTAGGATAGTCAATCCAGTATAGATCTATACACAAACTCATACGCTCCCCACTTAAGGAGATTCTGGATACAAAACGGTCATGACAGGTAGTGCCATACCCCGTTACGTGGCTCACATAAATGTAGTAATGTTCTAATATATGTATGTGCTAGCTGTATTGTGTGTTCTCTCCCTGTCTAGCATGAATTGTTTGTTTCTCATCATAGTATTCTATTGTTTGTTTCTCATCATAGTATCTATTGTTTGTTTCTCATCATAGTATTCTATTGTTTGTTATTGATTCATGTATGAACTGACTCATTGTATGTTTCATTGTTTTAGTAATAGTATTAGTATCTCCCTAAACTATACCTATTATAGTTTACTAGTAATGTTGTTTGAAGGTATGAACATGTTTGTATACCTTTGCTACCCAAATGTATTGAACTGAATGAAGTAACCTTTTATATCTATACACATATACATGATATATAACTAGGATTCAAACGACCTTCGGACAAATAACCTGAATACCCTAAGTCCACAACCAAACAAGGAACAAGAAGTAAGGTGAGCTATCAGTCCTAAGTCCTTTCAATCCTACTTATATAACTATATATATATATATATATATATATATATATATATATATAGATACACAGAATATAAGTTAAAAGAGTTTAATAAAAGTATTTGATATGAAAAAGAGTTTGTAAAACAGTTTGAAGTAAAACAGTTTGGTAACACAGTTTGAAAGGTAAGAAATCCACTTGTTTGGTAGTTATTAATCACATGGGATTGATATAATAACTATAATTGTTCAACTTGTATTCCCCCCCCCCCCATAAAAGCATTTAAAAACAGTTAAAAGGTTAATTAAGGGGTATGAACTCACATGTAGTGAGTGGCTTGGATGAACGGGTGGTATAGGATGCTAAGTGTCAAGTGAAGACTTGAACACACATGCGGATCCTATTTAACATATAATGATACATATATGAATACAATTAGTGCTTATAACAACTAATTATTGACTTGGAACCACCTTAGGGACTAGTAAACACTTATTTTGAAGTGTTACAACCATATATGATTGTATATAAGGGGTATATGGCTATACAAGGGAGTGTATGGTCAAATCACACACTATTTGTGTGTGTGCGGCCAGGGTGTGTGTGCGGCCGCACACTCCCTAAGGAATGTGCCAAAACGTATTTTAAGGCTTTAGGACTCATCTAGGAAGGTTTCTTACTTCATGCTTTAGCCTTATATGGAGTTTATTGCCATTTTTGGACCTCAAAAGAGTGGGTGCGGCTATACTTGGTGTGTGCGGTCGCACACATGGTGTGTGCGGCCGTACACACTTGAAGATCATATGAAATGGCGTTTTTCATGTGTAAATTCAAGGGTCTTTAGCTTATAACAAGCTATTGCAAGTGTATATCCGATTAGAGGCTTAAAAGGGTGATTTAAGGTCCAAAACTAGTGTGTGTTCTTGGTGTTCTTGACTAAAAATGGATGTTTTCATGGATCAAACCAAAGGGAAAAGGCTAGTTAAGGCCATGTATTAGCTAAACCAAGAAGGAATCACTCACTTGTTTGAAGATTGGAGTGAAACTTTGGATGCTACTTGAGAGAAAACGAGTTCTAGCTTTGAAGAAGTGAAAAAGTGTTCAAAAATGACAAGTGTAGTATATATATGGGAGAGTGTGCGGTTGGGATGGGTGTGCGGTTGGGTGTGCGGCCGCACACACTTGTGTGTGGTCGTACACTCAAGTGTGCGGCCGCACACTCCATGTGTTGGAGTGTTTGGCCTGATTTTGCTTGATATGCATCGATTTATCCCATTTCTAGGTTCCTACCTTGATTGTACTGGGTTTAGAACACTTAAATAGACTCTAACAGTGCAAGAAGATAGCAAAACGAGTCTAACCTTCATTTATTTGAATAAGAGTTTAAGGTAAAAATTTCGGATTGTCACATAACTCGCCGAGTAGAAGCGGGATGGGACGCGGGATTTAAGTGATGGACTCGTCGAGTCGGGTCCCGAACTCGACGAGTAGGCTCTGACTGGACAAAACCCTAATCTGAGGGTTTCCACCCTATTTAAACAACCTTATACAGCCTCCATCGCCCCTTTATGCTCCCAGAAACCCTCCATAGCAAACCCTAAGTGTTTTGGTGCAAGATCTAAGGCTTTTGAGTGATTTTTGTGGGTTTTGACCTCAAGGAAGGAGGAAGAGCATAGAAGAATCAAGAGGAGACTGAAGGATTCGAGTTTGGTTCATCATTTGCAGTCTTTGAAAGGTATAAAGTCTGTACCTTGCTTGCTTGTTTGTTAGATCCCTTTTTGGGGAAGATTTAGGGCTTTTTAAGCCATATGAGGTAGCTAACCATGATTGCAAACATGGTTGGGGGTCAAGACTTCGGATCTAAGTCTTGGGAGGGGTCACAAGGCAGATTTGGGTTGCTTTTGCATCAAGGAAGGCCCCATGCAACATAAGAGCCATTTTAGAGCCTTTTAGGCTCAAAAGTCCCATGCGTGCATGTAAAGTTCGAAACTTTACTTGCTAGATTGAGCTTAGGGGCTTGGATCTATCTTTTGGTCAAAGGTTGTACATCAGAAATCGAGGATTTAGGGTGTGGACGTTATCAACTCGGCGAGTCCGTTCTTGGGACTCGACGAGTCCAAGGCATAAAGTCTCATGTCTGTTGAGGGTCAAAAGAACTCAGTTGGGTGTTAGAAAGGTTGTGACCCAATGTATTGGACTTAGCCTTAGACCTGGAGTTCATGGGACTCGACGAGTGCTAGAACAGACTCGGCGAGTCCAAGGCAATCTCCTTATGGTTGAAGATGAACTCGACGAGTTGTTCATACAACTCGGCGAGTCAAGGTCAGAACTTGTTCATCAGATGAAGGTGAACTCGACGAGTTGTTCATACAACTCGGCGAGTCGGATGAAGGTTCATTCGATGTTCATATCGAAGAGGAACTCGTCGAGTCGTCGCTAAACTCGACGAGTAGAGTCGTGGATGAGGACAATTGAAGAGATAGGGACTCGACGAGTTGGCGGCCCAACTCGGCGAGTCGGGTCAACTGGAAGTTGACTTTGACTTTGACTTGGACTTGGTCAGGGGTAAAATGGTCATTTTACCCTAAGAATAGATTTCAGACTCTGATTAAGTGTTTTGTGGGGATTATAGTCGGAGGATTTCCGGAGCAGCAGCAGACAGAGATTTCCCACACAGATTATCAGCAGCTACTCGTTCGAGGTGAGTTACCTTCCAGTAGCGGTGGGTCTACGGCCACAATGCCGACCCACCAGTAGGAGTTGTATGTTGGGTGATTGTCTTTATGATATTCATCTAAGTTTGCTACTACCTGATATGTTATATGCTAGCATGATATGTATATGTGACAGTAGTAGAGTCCGGTTGTTAGGACCGGAGGGTAGGTCAGACACCCCAGATATGTCTGACAGTATGTGATGATATGATTATAGGCTGGCATGATATGTTATATGTGATAGTGGTAGTAGAGAGGGAATAGTCCTCAAGTTCGGTTGTTAGGACCGAAGGGTAGGTCGGACACCCCAGAAACGTCTGACAGTATGTTTACGTTATGATATATGTGATAGTAGCAGTAGGGGGTGGAATAGTCCCCGAGGTTCGGTTGATAGGACCGAAGGGTAGGTCAGCACCCCATAATGGCTTGACATGGGTATGTCAGCACCCCAGAATGGCTTGACACGGGTAGGTCGGCACCCCAGAATGGCCGTACTGGGTAGGTTGGGCCCCCCAGAATTGCCCGTCAGTATATATGCGATATGACTGTATGGTATGTGGTATGATGGGGGAATTCACTAAGCTTTGTGCTTACAGTGTTAGTTTTGGTTTTAGGTACCTCTTCGTTTAAGGGGAAAGAGTCGGCAGTGTAGCAGCGCATCACACACACACATGATTTTCGCATGGAGTTTTCTGGGATTGTACTCTGATATGTTATTATTTTATGACTTGGGTTTTCAGACATGATGCATTGTGTTATGAGATGATGTGTTTTCACAGTATTTTCTTATGAATGTTTTTATGAGTCAGTTAATTAAAAAGAAATTTTTGGACTTGAAAATTGGGATGTCACAGTATGCAAAAAGTTACGACCTTCCGAAGATATAGCTGTCAGAAACCCTAAATTGACTTAACTCACGACGTGACGAGTCAACAGACACTAATCGGAGCTAGAAAACACGCGTTAAGGCTACGGGATGACTCATGGAAGTTCACGACGTGAACCTATCATGTTCATGACGTGAATGGCCCCAAAACACCCTATAAATAGCAAGTTCAGCCCTTTCATTCCTTACACCAATTCTTTTCCCTCTCTCTCGTTTCCGAAGGCCATTTCCCTTCCCGAGCTTGACTACGATGAGCCTCTGACCATTTAGATTCTATAGATCACGTTACTAGGGTGAGTTTCACGGCCCAACTTTCTAATATTTCGGGGGAAAACGCATGCTAAATATTGTATATACGTTACTATTATGTCTATATGATAGTATATTAGTATCAATGTAGATAGTTAAATTAACCGGGATATAGTTGTTCTAAATATAATATTTTGAATATATACAACTATATCAACTTGTTAGCATGTTCTTGTATTAATGTAGATCTTGAGTTATACTTAGGATTCTATATATATGTTGTGTGCGATATAGTTCCGAAGTTATATTCGGGAGTTATATATGTTAAAAAGTATGTTGTTATTATTGGTTTTATGTCAAGATAAAACGTGATATGTTATATGTTATTATTGTTGGTTTTATGTCAAGATAAAACTTGATATGTTATATATTATTGTTGGTTTTATGTCAAGATAAAACCTGGTTTTACTTCAAGTTATAGCTGTTATACTGCCTAAATGTTATGAAATTAGGAGTAATGTTTAAAAACATAGTCTAGTAACTTAGGGTTTTAGACACGAAAATGCTTTTGTTATTAGAACTATAGAACGCCGTCAAAGTTTACATGAGATATTGCGTAACACCCCTAATCCAGCAGACCAAGAAAGGAAAGGAAAACCCTAAGTCAAGGAGTTAACTCGTCGAGTCCATAGAGGAACTCGACGAGTAGGAGCGAGTTCCGGGTCGCAGATTAAGTGACCGACTCGACGAGTCAGGGGACTGACTCGGCGAGTCTGGTCTGGGTTGGGAAACCCTAATTTTGGGACTTGGTACCCTATTTAAGCATCGTATTCTCATTCTATCAGCCTCATTTGTAGCCTCCATTACTCAGAGTCTAACCCACAAAACCCTAGTGTTCTCTTGGAGTGTGTGAGTCATTATTGAAGGAGTTAGAGTGATCTTGGAGGCTAGAGAAAGGAGAAGGAGGTTAGAGGTTCAAGGAGAAGGTGTTAGATCCAGGAAGTTTGTTTCATCTTCATCATTTTCCGGTAATCAAGTTTCTACCTTGCTTTGTGGTTTCATAGATCTCTTCTTTGTCACTTTTGGGGGTTTTGGTCCAAAAACCCTATCATGAGAGGAATGGACGTCCCAAGGGCTTGAGGTTTCAGATCTAGCACCACTAAGGGTTGTGGATATGTATGTGGTATGTGGTAGGTTGGGGAACTCACTAAGCTTCGTGCTTACGGTTTTCAGTTTTGGTTTTAGGTACTTCCGGTAGCGGAGGGAAGAGCTCGGAATGATCGCATGACACACACCAAAGAAGTTTAGCCTGGGATGTTTACTCTGATAAAATGAACAAGTGTTTTGAAAAGATACTCTGATTTGTTATATAAACCTTTTAGTATGTTTGAAATGATTTGATACTATGATTTAGTAATGTTTTAAAAAGAAATTTTTGGCTAGTATTTTTGGGATGTTACAAGTTGGTATCAGAGCCTTGGTTTGAGGGATTCGGGCACGCTCTCGGGTGTGTCTGGACTCAAACTGAGGAATTGGTATGAAAATTTTCAAAAGGAAAATCATTTTTGGAAAAAGAGCTTTGAGAAAAGAAAGGAATTTCTAGAAAAAGAAAAGAGTTTTGAAAAGAGAAAAGAACTTTGAGAAAGAAGAAAAGAGGTGTGGTGCATGCAATCAGCCGAGCTCAAGTAAGTACCCCAAAATACCCATACAAGTTATGTTATGATATGCTTATTAGAGTTGCATGCTAGATTAGGGCTAAGGATCTAGGAGGATGCCTTATGTACCTGTTATATGTGTATGAGCTTTATGAATTGCATGCTAGTACATATTCATGAGTAGAGGATAGAACAGTTTGATTGGATTATGTGGTTAGTTTATTTCCCATTGTCTGAATGCTGATTGCTTTGTGCTTGTGGGACTCTTAGTAATGTGAGCTAGCTATTAAGTGAATATGCTAATTCACATGTGGCACAGGCTGGATAATCTCAGAGTGATGGATTTGACCCTATTGCACAGCTCTCGTTTAAGTCTAACCGTTCTAGTGATGAGTCTATTACTCGAAAGATTATCTGATCTCTTTTGCATGTGGCTATATTCATGAGGTAACTAGTTAGCATTAATGGGAAGTCTTTCAGCAGCTGAGGACGGAATGAGTTGGAGGTTACCCTAGGGCAAGCCTAGGATGAGAGTAGTGATGGGAGCAGTAGTAGTAAGGGACTTGGTGGAGTCGAGGAAATTCTTGAGGAAAGTATGGATAGATGTGGAAGGTAGTAGGGGCCCATACTACTGAAAGCAGAGGATCCGTACTCGAGTCGAGGAGGGCTGAGATAAAACCAGGGAACTAGTAGTGCGTGTGTGATCCCTCGTTAGTAATGTGTATCCTGATGGTTGTTATGACATGTTTGCGAGCATGGTGACTTTGTGTGAGAGACCAGTGGGCGGATCAGGCATCAGAGAGGGATCGGGCTTAGGTTCAGGAGTCGAGCAGCTCGAGGAGCGGATGACAGAGTTTATTGCAGCTGAGGTTACACGCAGTATCCTAGACCAGACTCCTGTGATCTTTGGTTCGGTCAAGGAGGGTATACTGGAGATTTTGGATGAGAGGTTGGGAGCCTTTCGCACTGAGATGGTAGCCATGATGGGGGCGCTTACCCTGACATTTCGAGAGTTCAGAGCTTGTGGAGCACCAGATTATCATGGGGCTAGGGACCCCATTTCTAACAACAGGTGGTTGGCCGATGTTGCCAACGCCTTTCGTTCCAGCAGGTGTCCTGAGGGGGACAAGGTCAGACTCGTTTCCTTTCTTCTGAAGGATAGAGCGCGATATTGGTGGGAGGAGGTTGGCCACGCTATAAGGGATGATGTCGCGTTAGAGGCGATGACATGGGGTGATTTCTCGGCCAGGTTCAAGGCTGAGTTTGCACCAGTGATTGAGGTACAACAGTTAGCACGGGAGTTCCAGGACCTTCAGCAGACGACTGAGACTGTGGCGGAGATCACCGCCAAGTTCAGGGAGAGGGCTCTTCTGGTTCCGCAGTATATGGTGGACGAGGAGATGAAGAAGGCCCGATATCACGAGATGTTGAGGAGTGACATCAGGCAGTTTGTGAGCAGGTCCAGCTGCAAGACGTTAGAGGATATGATTGATCGAGCCAGAGAAAGGGAGATTGATTTGGAGACAGAGAGAAAGAAGAAGCCGGATCGGATTCAGACAGCCACAGGCACAGGCAAGAAGCCCAAGGGGCCAGATGCGAGATCGAGAGATTACCGGGGCCGCAGTCGTTGTGACAAGTATGGGAGGACGCACGAGGGAGCGTGCAGGAGTGGCAGTGGTGGTGATTCTGGTTGCTTCAAGTGCGGCCGGACTGGTCATTTTAGCAGGGATTGTACTGCTACCACCACCCAGGGATCAGATCTAATCTGTTTTCCACTATAGTCAGCAGGGCCACAAGAAGGCCTAGTGCCCGAGTTTGCTTTCCGCAGGACATGTGATAGCACATGCCCCTGCGACGTTGAGGATCACTGATGGCCGTCAGGGCCGGGCAGAGGCGCCTGCGGTGAGGAGCAGGGCTTTTCAGTTATCTACAGTGGAGACGCGTGCAGCACCGGACGTTGCAGGATGCAGTCACTGTAACAGGTGTGAGTGGGGTTCGGGAAGTGTTCTGTTAGTCTTCAAGAGTGGTTCGGATTTGACGCTAGCGAGTTTCGGATCACTAGCAGCAGTAAGCGTTGGGTCATTAGAAGATTCGTCATGGGATAATAGGAAGGAGTGGAATCTTTTCCAAGTTGCGAACTGTAAGGATTTAGCAGGATCGAAGTGGGGGAGAAACCTCCAAATATTCTGGGGCAGCGGCATGCGAAACCTAGAGGAATTAGTGACCTTCGAGAAGGAAAGGATAGCAGTCTGAGGGGCTGTGTAGGTAGAGAAGTGCAGGAGTTAGGAGTTTGAGAAACTTACCAACGTTGAGATCGTATATTATGATAGCTGAGGGTTGGTTTGGGAAACCAGGTCGGAGGATCGCTAGCAGGACTCGAGTAAGTCGGGCTGTAGATTGTGCGAATGACCGACATGGGATGTTTTCGGATTAGTAGTCAGTGGCAAAGACAGCATGGAAAGCATGGTAGGACTGCGGGGCAGCTACAGTATTCGTTAGTAGCCAGTCAGAGGAGTGTGGGCAAGGGCCCGTATCTCCTAGTTATCAAAGTAGGGATCAGGAAAGGATAGTTCGTTGAGATTTAGTATGGAGTTGGCCTGCATAGCCCTAGAGAGGTGAGACCTTGGGAGAGGCCGCTCCAAGATACAGTTGGGTGAGATCCGTGGGCGAGGCCCGTATGTCAGTAGTAGTATAGGTGAGACCTAGGAGCGGGGTAGCTCAGTAGAATGGTTCGGGTGAGACCCGTGGGTGAGGCCCGTGCGATTATAGTGATACCGGTGGGGACTGGTAGAGACTGTAGGGTCAGGATAGGGGATTGAGGATCCCAGGACTTGTAGGGCCAGAGTGGCAGGGTGGATAGAGCAGTTGTAGATAGCTGAAGTTTCTTCGGAAGTCGTTGGGAGCGACTGAGAGGCTGTGCTGGGGTGTAGTAACCGGTGGGAGTCCGGTAACCCAATTATCGGCAGATTAGTGGGACCAGGGTGGTCTCGGTTCATGTGGAAGGTGGATAAGGAACATCAGAATCTTAAGACAAGGATAGTGGTGATAAGAAAAGTACGGTATGGGGCAGCTAGTTGACCAGGGAGTGCTACGCCTCTCACATCAGGGTTAAATAATCTCATAGGGAAGGGTTTGAACCTGTTGCGCAGCTATTGTATGAGTCTAACCGTTGCAGGGATGAATCTTTTACTCGAAGGATTATCTGATCCATTCGCTAGGTTGGGTGCTCAGCACTAAGTTATAGAAGTAAGAAGCATTCAGTGTGTATCGGCAGTAGTGACCAGCACTAGCAGTGGCTGGAGTAATGGATACCCTGAAGGGTATGTCCTTCAAAGTGATAGAAGAGATAGTTAGTTATGGAACATTGCCTTGGGAAGGCTAGTAAACGCGCAAGGAAAAGGGGTGAACCCCTAGGATGTCCAACATAAGTACTCGGGGAGTACCGGAAGGATTGCCGGTTGAGTAAGTTGTGTTCCCAGGATTGACGGGGATTAGAGTGCACTCGAGGTTATTATCTACAAGGACTAGTTTTAGCCGGAATGACCGGGCAGAAGGCCATTGTAGGCAGTCCTCCGAGGATTGGACCGAGCAAGTGAAGTGTGCATCGGGCAGGAAGGGTGTGAGCAAATTGCAGGATAGTTGGCCGTAGCGGACTTCGAGGACGAAGTCTAGTTTAAGTGGGGGAGAGCTGTAACACCCCTAATCCAGCAAACCAAGAAAGGAAAGGAAAACCCTAAGTCAAGGAGTTAACTCGTCGAGTCCATAAAGGAACTCGACGAGTAGGAGTGAGTTCCGGGTCGCGGATTAAGTGGCCGACTCGACAAGTCGGGGGACTGACTCAGCGAGTCTGGTCTGGGTTGGGAAAGCCTAATTTCGGACTTGGTACCCTATTTAAGCATCTCATTCTCATTCTATCAGCCTCATTTGTAGCCTCCATTACTCAGAGTCTAACCTACAAAACCCTAATGTTCTCTTGGAGTGTGTAAGTCATTATTAAAGGAGTTAGAGTGATCTTGGAGGCTAGAGAAAGGAGAAGGAGGTTAGAGGTTCAAGGAGAAGGTGGTAGATCCAGGAAGTTTGTTTCATCTTCATCATTTTCTGGTAATCAAGTTTCTACATTGCTTTGTGGTTTCATAGATCTCTTCTTTGTCACCTTTGGGGGTTTTGGTCCAAGAACCCTAGCATGAGAGGAATGGACATCCCAAGGGCTTGTGGTTTCAGATCTAGCACCACTAAGGGCTGTTATGGCATAAAGGTGCAAGCTTTATGCCATTAGAACTCCCCATGCAAAGTTTAAGAGGTTGTTTGGGCCTTTTGAGCAAAAAGGGCCATGCATGGATGTAAAGGCAGTAGCTTTGCGTGATATTCCGACCATAGAAGGTTAGATCTAGGTCCTGGATGCCTTGTGCTCGACTGAAATCGTCTGAATAGAATGAGACATAGAGGGAATCGGCGAGTCACTTATGGGACTCGGCGAGTCAGTCTGCTTTCTTGCCATAAAACCCTTCTGCTAAAGGGTATGAGTTGAGTTGGTATGGGACTCAGTCAGTCTAGGTCCATAGCGGGCATGAAGATCATCGTAGTCGGCGAGTTTAATGAGGAAATCGGCGAGTCTAAGGCAATCTTCTTAGTTTATGAAGATGGACTCGACGAGTTGTTCATACAACTCGGCGAGTCATAATCTGGACATTCATAAGAGGGAGATGAACTCGACGAGTTCAAGGATGAACTTGGCGGGTCGGTTGAAGATGGTCCCGATTGTAGGACTGAAGGAGAACCCGTCGAGTTCTTGCTAGACTCGACGGGTAGGATCGGTGGTTGTATTGAGTTGGAGAAGCATGGACTCGACGAGTTGGTAGACCAACTCGACGAGTCAAGTCAACTGGAGGTTGACTTTGACCAAGTTGACCTGGATTGACTTTTGGAATATTGTGGTCTAATTGTTACTTTGGCAGTTAATAGAAGTTCGAGATTTGAAGGATCAGCAGTCCGGAGGATTGCCAGCTAGCAGCAAGAAGAGTATCAGCAGGTCTTCAACAGTGAGAGGTGAGTCTACTAACTGTGTGAATGGGTCTACGACCATAATGCCGGCCCATGTAGTTTATGAGTAGGAAGACCCGGGGGTTAGCCCTAGGCACTGTATGCTAGTATTGATGGGTTTTCAGCATTCTAACACTCCTATGGTGTACATGCAACCCTAGAAACCTTGGATCTATGTTTGACTAAGATACATGCAAATAATTATTTTTCCAAGGTTCTTATCCTAACTAGCATGGCATGGGGTACTTGAATCAAATAAAACTAGTAGAATTACTTACCTTGTAGTAGTAGTTGATTGCTTGGAGTTTGAGAGCCTAGCACCAATAATGTGGATGCCTCAAATGGAAGTCACAAATCACCACAAACTTGGAAACTTGAGAGAATAGTCACAAACTTCTTGAAATCGGCCCTCTTAGTTTACACACATCAACTAGTGCAATTTCAAGAACCAAAGCCTCCTTTATATAGTGTGGTGGATTAGGGTTACATCCATGTAAACCCTAATACCCATGTCTTTTCATTTCCATGAGATCCATGGGTTAAAGCTCCATGGAGTATCCATGGACTTTCCATGCAAGCCTAGCCCATTCCAAATAAGCATTAGCCCACACTATATAAATACAAGAGCCCATATTTAATTAGTCATACTTTTGATCTCTAAATTAATTCTAGATTAATTATAGATCAATACTAATTAAATAATATGATTTTATATTAATATATTAGGACTTATAATATATTAATAAATCATAACTTATACTATTCTCAAACGATTATCCATAAATTGTTCGGGTGAAGTGCAACCCAAATGGACCATGCCGGGTCGGGTCAAGTACATACCAAATATAGTTATGGACTTAGACACTATATCCAACAAGTATGTTATTTCGGACCAAGGTCCGATGTCGGGCGGGAGTCCGAGGAATGTTTGTATGCTAGTTTATACTTGTTGTCTTTGTGATACTTGTATATGCCTGGTAGGGAGGTGAGTGTGGGCGAGGTATCGTATCTCACCATTAGCAGAGTATGGACGAGGTTCCATATCTCATTAGTAGTAGAGCAGGGGCGAGGCCCGAGTTAGGAGAGAGATGAGTGTGGGCGGGGGGCCGTATCTCATTATTAGCAGGAGCATGGACGGGGTTCCATGACTCACCAGTAGCAGGACAGGGGCGGGGCCCAAGATAGGCGAGGCCTTAGTACATGGATTCAGTAGAGTATGTTTAGTTTATGCGTTATGTGCTATGTTATATGATTGTATGTGTTGAGTGGCGGGGCCTGGAGACAGGCGAGGCCTAAGAGAGACATATCTGTATACCGAGCAGGGCTCGATGCCAGGCGAGGCCTGATGCTCTAAGTATAAGAATCTAGTAGGTATATTACTTGTATATTAAGTAGACCACTATACCTATTCTACTTACTCGTATAGAATTAAAATATATTTATACGTAGCGGTTTTACTCGTATAGAATTGAAATAAGATTTATACATAGCAACCTTAGTTTGTATGGGATTACAAACATTTGTATGAGACTTATAGGTATACTACTTATTTGGTAAGTAAACCATTATACCTAGGATATATAGATACTAAATGTTGGAGAGTCAAAACGATACTTTCAAAACTATACTTTTGAATTGAGAAAAAGTATTATTTCTACTTAGAGTCAAAACCTGTGAACTCACCAACTTTATGTTGACGTATTTTAAATTGCATGTGTTTTCAGGAAGTTAATAACTATGATACGAGAAATGATGTTACACCACCCGGTGTTTCTGCCGACGGCCGGGGTGTGACACCGAGTACGCTGGGCGTACAAGGAGTGCGCTGAGCGTACGAGGCTCAGATGATCGCGATAGACTACCCACACACGTTGGGTGTACAATTTGTACGATGGGCGTACACTAAATAGACCAAAACCCTAGTTTTGGGTCTTGGACCCTATTTAAAAACCTTAACTTCTTGAGAACCATTCTTATCTTCAGCCTCCACCTCTCCAAACCCTAAGAACGAAACCCTAATTGCCATTTGTGTTTTGAGCTTGGAAGTGAACTTTAAAGGTTTTTTGGTGATCTTGAAGGAGGAAGAACTCTTGGAAGTCGCATTGGTGTGGCTAAAGCTTGTGGATCTAGAATCATCACCAACTTGGAAAGCTTTTGGAGGTGTAAAGCTCTTAACTTGATGGTTCATTTTGATAGATCTAGTTAGGGCTTGTTTTTATGCTTTTTATGTTCCCTTAAGTCATGCTTGAGAGTATGAGCTACTCCATAAGCTAGGGATGGTAGACCTTAGCACTTTTGAGGCTTCGTGTGCATAAAAATGCAATCTTGATGTATTATATTGGACCATGCATGAGTTAGGGTTCTTATTATGAGTTTTTATTGAGTATTGGGTCCCATTAAGACATGCAAAGGAGTAAAGTTGCCAAATTTACGAGTTAAGACATAATTTAGGTTCAGATCAGAGAAGTGGACTTAGTGGCTTAACCAATTAAGCCCTTAATGGAAAGTTGGGCTTGTTGTGGAGTACGTTGGGTGTACCCAGCTCGTACGCAACGCGTACTAGCCCAAGGTGGTGTATGCAGGGCGTAAGTCTGAGTACGTTGGGCGTACTCAACTGTTGTAGACTTTAGTTGACTTTTGTGTTTTGGCCCATATTTGGACTATTAGGATTTTGGGCCTTGCTAGGCCACTAGTATTTCTGAATTTGGGCCATTGTTAGGCTTAGGGCCTTCCTGGATTTGGGTCTATAATGGGCTTTGGGTATCATTTAGGAGTTTGGGCCATATTGAGCTTTTTGGTGCCATTGGGTTGGGCCAAGCTAGTTGGGCCCAGTATGGAAAAGGTAAAATAGTCTTTTAACCTAGAGGTAGAGGATGATGAGTTGGGGCCCCGGTTATAGTTTATGACCTAATTATTAATTAGTGTATTATTTGATGATATTTAGTGCGGAGCATTTATCGGGTTGTTTAAACAATTTGAGGTAAGTTTTCTCACTATATGCATGGGCCTAAGACACCAATCTCAACCCATTACTTGTTATGTGGAATGCTAGTTGTCTCTGTGATGCTTGTATGAAAGACCAGGATATGACCCCTGACAATTGTATGAAAGACCAGGATCTGGCCCCTGACAATTGTTATGAAAGACCAGGATCTGGCCCCTAACAATTGTATGAAAGACCAGAATCTGACCCTTGACAATTTAATGAAAGATCAAGATCTGGCCCCTGACACTCGTATGTAAGACCGACATTTGGCCCATCGGCATTGCAAGGAAAGACCATGGGGGTAGCCCATGACACATGTATGTTTTGTGTATATGGTATTTTGGGGAACTCACTAAGTTTTGTGCTTACGGTTTATGGTTATGGTTTCAGGTACTTTCGGTTCGAAAAGGAAGGACCTGACTTGATCGCAGCACATCCACCTGTGTTTCCGCACTTTATGATTTTGGGAATTGTACTCTGATAACTATTTTACTCCGATATACTTTTGAATGATTGAAAGGGATAAATGGTGTTTATGGTTGATTTAAAAATGAAATTTTTACCTTATAATTTTTGGGACGTTACAGTTTATAAAATTAGTCTCGTTGAATTTAGTTTTTGTTCTACTTAGTCCATGTCCTACTTTTGTCAAACGCCTTATGAAATGAATTTGTTATCTTCTGTCAAGTTCTGTTCTACATGTCAAACGCTACCTAATAGACTACTAGGGTATTATTTAATGACGTAGCATGTATTAATTTAATGTAGTGGTTTTTATGTTCTGAGGGATAAGGAGTTGGATAAGAAACGTAATAAAAATAGAGTGCTAGCGTCTAATTTCAAACTTGCATCATCAAACTTGAATATCAAACACTCTAGCCATCTCCGATATAATCGTTTTATTGTTCTTGTTCTCAAATCTATTATATATAGTATATACAATATAGGTAAAATAATCGTGACCTTAAACAACGTGGGTCCTGTACGGTCGCACACTCGGTATGTGCTAAGGGCTAGGCTTGATCATATGTATAAAAATAACATAAATGATTAAATGTATATACATAAAGTTTATTACTTTTAAACTGGTCGGTGTAGGCAACGTCGATCACCGATGTTTTTAGAAGAAAAAAGAAGAAAACGGACGTTATAGGATGTTGTGGTGGTAACGGGAAGCAACGGACAGACTTATAACGCACAAAAACGGGAAATGGGGCGGTGTTTGTGCCGTTATAACGTGCGAGAACGCCCCCATGAACGTTGCCCATACCTAATAGCCTTATAGGTCATTAACCCAAAAACAAAATATTAACTGCTAAACCATAAAATATACCAACAAAATGTTTTTTTTGTTTGTTAAATTGGCTTAATAGTAATTTATATGTATTTTTTTTGTTTTTAAATGTGTAATAAGCAAAATTACCAATAAGTCGGATGTATAGATAAAATTTGTTTGGAAAATGTCTTTAACTATATTTATACTATTATGATCATTTGATTCGATTACCGGACATGTATAGAGAATAGAGTGAGCAAACTACAAAACTTTGTACAACATTAGCTGTTGTTTGGTGATATTAGCGTTTGACATTAATGGTAATTAATAGTCCATAATATTGTTGTTTCAACAATCGTGTGGTTTGGGAGGAGGGATGAAACATGGAATAAGCCTTCCGATGACTGCATACCAGGGGCAAGTCAAAGTCTTCGTTCCCACTGGCATCAACATTTCGCCGTGTCTCTTTCTCCCCCTTCAACTCCCCACCCACCTCCATTTTTTCACAAATTCATCTGGGATGCTCAACAGACACCACCAGAGCATCCGAGAATGATCTCCTTCAACCTATTTCTACAACTACTTCTATCGACAATCCTGTTTTCTTTCGCCGCCGCCGCCGATATTCGACCAGGTCAATCTCTCTCCGCTGCAAACCCAAACGAAAAATGGAACTCACCCAATCAGACCTTCTCTCTTGGCTTCATCTCCGAAACCCCCGACGCACACTTTGCTGCCATCACCTACAACAACATATCAGTCTGGAAAGCCGGAGGAGATGCCGGCGTAGCCGACTCCACCGCCTCCCTCACCTTCCTCCCCGACGGTAATCTCCGTCTCGTCAACGGCTCATCCGGCTCCGTCGTCTGGCAGTCCAATACAGCCGGTCGTGGCGTCACAGTAGCTGCACTTGATGATTCAGGTAATTTCGTCCTCCGCAACGGATCCGTTTCTGTATGGAGTACATTCGATAATCCCTCAGACACCATACTTCCCGGCCAGAATTTCACAGTGAATAATGTTTTGCGTTCTGGGCTTTACTCCTTTCGATTGGTTAATTCTGGGAATTTAACTCTTAGATGGAACGATTCCATTGTCTACTGGACTTTAGGGTTGAATTCCTCCATCAACACTAACCTAACTTCACCAAGTTTAGGGCTCCAACCAATCGGGATTCTATCTCTTTCAGATCCGATGCTTTCCACTTCCGTAATCATGGCTTACAGTAGCGATTATGCTGAAGGCCCTGATATATTCAGGTTCACCAAATTAGACAACGATGGTAATCTGAGAATTTACAGCTCCTCATTGGGTAATGCCGGCAATCAATTCATGAGATGGGCTGCTGTAAGCGATCAATGTCAGGTATTCGGGTACTGTGGCAATCTGGGTATTTGTAGTTACAACGGTTCAAATCCTGTATGCGGCTGTCCATCACAGAATTTCGACCCGATTGATCCCACCGACGGTCGGAAAGGGTGCCGGAGGAAGGTCGAAATCGCAAACTGCCCAGGTAGCGCAACAATGTTAGAGCTCGATAACGCCAAGTTCTTGACATACCCACCGGAGTTATCATCTCAGGTATTCTTTATCGGGATTTCCGCTTGCAGATTAAATTGTCTCGTTAGTGGTTCCTGCATCGCATCCACCTCCTTGTCAGATGGCACAGGGTTGTGTTACTTAAAAGTCCCAAGCTTTGTGAGTGCGTATCAGTCGCCGGCGCTACCAAGCACCTCCTATCTCAAAGTCTGTGGACCCGTAACACCAAACCCATCTCCCACTTCCGAGAACGGAAAACGATGGAAGCTCCGTCCATGGATAGTAATTGTGGTGGTTATCGGCACTTTATTAGGATTAATCCTCGCGGAACTCGGTTTATGGTTCTGGTGTTGTAAAAACAGCCCAAAACTCGGGGTGTTATCAGCCCAATATGCACTTCTGGAGTATGCATCCGGTGCACCGGTCCAGTTCTCATACAAAGACCTCCAACGGGCCACAAAAGGGTTCAAGGAGAAGCTCGGGTCGGGCGGGTTCGGTGCGGTTTACCGTGGGGTCCTCGCGAACCGAACCGTGGTTGCAGTCAAACAACTTGAAGGAATCGAACAAGGCGAGAAACAATTCCGTATGGAGGTCGCAACAATTAGTAGCACCCATCATTTAAACCTCGTGAGACTAATTGGGTTTTGCTCCGAGGGGCGTCATCGTCTTTTAGTCTACGAGTTTATGAAAAACGGGTCCCTCGATAACTTCCTTTTTGTCCCGGAACAACAATTGAATTGGGAATCCCGATACAATATCGCGCTTGGGACGGCCCGTGGGATAACGTATTTACACGAGGAATGTCGGGATTGTATTATTCATTGTGATATAAAACCCGAAAACATTCTTTTAGATGAGAGTTATAACTCGAAAGTTTCCGATTTTGGGCTCGCGAAACTCGTGAACCCGAAAGACCATCGGTATCGGACATTGACAAGTGTGCGTGGGACCCGCGGGTATTTGGCTCCCGAATGGCTCGCCAACCTCCCGATTACATCGAAATCGGATGTTTACAGTTACGGGATGGTTTTGTTGGAGATTGTGTCCGGGAGACGGAATTTTGAGGTTTCGGATCGGACCAACCGGAAAAAGTTTTCGGTTTGGGCTTACGAGGAGTTTGAAAAGGGGAACATGGATTCGGTTATTGACCCGAAGATTTTGACCCATGAATTCGATATGGATCAAATTCGGCGGGTGATTGAAGTGAGTTTTTGGTGTATTCAAGAACAACCATCACAAAGACCGATGATGGGGAAAGTGGTTCAGATGTTGGAAGGGGTGACCGAGATTGAGAAACCACCTGCCCCGAAGGTTGGGTCAGCCATAGACGGGTCGGTTGCTGGGACTAGCACGTATATGAGTAGCAGTGTCTCGACCTTAGCACCATCGGTGCAGCCACCCTCATCGTCTTCTTCTCTTCAGACTCCAAAGGCGTCGTCGTTTGCTTCGGGGATGAATATTGAGAGGGCATCATCGTCATTGTTGCAATCGGTCACTATGTGAAATCGTTACGTTTTTCATTTTGCATGTTGTGATGTTTTGGAATGAAGTTTGCGACTTTGTGTATGTATGTATTATTAGAAGATATATGTAAGTAGTAATGGTAGAGTTTGTAATCAATTATGCTCAAACCTAATAACATGTATCAACATTGCTTTGTCAGATAATTTAAAGATTATTAATGGATCATATGATACTTTGAAGTGTAATTTTGATCCATTTACTTAATTAAGAGTGTAATTGGTCAAATTGGTAAAACTATAAGAATTAGCTGGACATGAAATACCAACTTTCAAATACGTTTATTTTATAGTAAATTACAGTTTTGGTCCCTTGATATACAGCTCAAGTTTGGTCCAAATTTTGAAATATAACACAGATGCATCAACAATAGTCCCTCCCTCTATTAGTACGTATGAGAGGACTAAAATGCTTATTTTTTGTTTTTCAGAATTATTATTATTAAATAAATAATGGCCTACACTGTTCCTTTGTATACCACCATCATCATCATATACCACTAGTTACACGATCACTTTCCCTTTTCCCTTTACACCACCACCATATCTGACCAACCCCACACCCACCGTCAATCTCCGGCCAATCCTACCATCCACCACCATCCCTAGTTTTGAAGAGATTTAAAAATAATTTTAAAGAAAATTAAAAAATCAAAATACATTATTCTATTTCTGGTTCTAAAAAGCTTAAACCAAAATAAAAATGCTAAATTCAAATCAAAACCATAACTTAACATGATTAAAACAAATCGATATATACTCGGAGAAGAGAAGGGCAAAATATGTCGAATGCTCTACCATAAAGGCGGAGGAGCAGATCTAGTGAGGGTAGTGATATAGGCAAAGGAGAAAATATAGTGAGGATAAGGACCAGATCTGTAGAGCATGGCCGGTCCTGAAAAAATAAATATTTTTAAAGGCTCAGGACGAACAAGAAAAAATGGCTCTTATCTTTATTATAATTTTTTATTTTTAAATAAAAATATATAATGAAAAAAATTGAGCCCTGTGGTGGCGTGCATGAAGGGCGGTGGACGGAGCTCTACCTAGTAACAGGTTAGACAAAGAGATGGGTGAGGGTGAAAATTGTGGCCTCACTTTTTTTAGAAATGGTCCCTTTAGTTTATAGCTTTTAACAACTTTGGTCCAATGGAAAAATAGTCTTTTCTATTGAACTTAATAGAAAAATATAACTGCATTAGTCTAGAGGATCAACATTGATGAGCTTGTGAACCATGAGGAGCGCTGGTGTTGAGATTCAAAAACTAGGAATTTGCCACAGGGACCAAAACTGTAAAAATTAGAGAAAAAAACGATAAGGAAGATATCAGGAAAGCCGAGGTGGCAAGATATAGGGGACCCGCAATTTCTCGAAGGCAAATACCAAGCAGTGGCCATGAGAGAATCAGACGCTCTTCAACCATTTCCACTTGTCAGCGCACGGCAGGCCAGCCGAGATCGCGCACCACACAAACCACATATCTACAAATTCCCTCAAATAATCTTCTTCGCTACAAATCTCACCAATTTTCTCTCTCTTCTCCATAAACTTTTGTCATTTTCCAATCGCCATGACCGCCATTGCTACTGCTGCAGCTCTATCTCTTCCAATATCTCTATCTCGATCATCTAAATTGAGCACCAAAAAGGTACCCTATCTGTTATGCTTTATACTGGACACATGTATGATTTTGATACAGAATCGTTTGTGTTTTTTCTTTTAATTCTAAGTTTAGTCGATGAAACTGCAGCCTGAATCCTAATCATGACTCGTTAAACCTCCAATCACATAAACTTCTACATGTCTGTCTTCGTATTTTGCCGAGAAGGATAGATAAGGACAGAACCATAATTTTAGAGGATGTGTGAGAAACTAGTAACTGAATAGGGGGTAGCAAGTCCGAATTGTTGTAGAGAAGGACACGGGGAAGTTCTATTTGGACATCATACAGTTAACTTTAGTTACCTATCATACAGTTTAGTGCTAAAGTCCTTGAACATGAATTTTGTTGCAATAATCCAATACCTTTTTTTTTCCTTTCCTTTTGTAAAGTGGAGAACTAGGATATGTGATATCATACCTCATAAGTCAAAGTATACCTTTCTTGGAATGGATAGATGAATGGTGTTTTATGTGTGCAAAATAATAAGATGGTCTGCAGGTGCAGTAATGACATTAAAGTCTAAATAGTTCATGTTCATACCATTATGCTGCATAAGATGTATTGATAATAGTATTTGTTAGCTTCATGAGTCATTGTTTGTGCTTAAGAGTAGTTGTCCCTTAACACTGATCTGTGTTACTGTGTTTGTACTGGATGTGTTGGACTATAGGGTGTTAGAGGAGGGTTTGTGGTGTTTGCCATAGCAACAAGTGGGGAGGGAGGCGGATTGGGGGACAAGAAAACCTCATGGAACACTTTATTTGATGTGGAAGATCCCAGGTCTAAATTTCCACAGTGTAAAGGAAAGTTCTTGGATGTAAATCAAGCATTTGAAGTGGCTAGATACGATATACAATATTGTGATTGGCGAGCAAGACAAGATCTTCTTACAATCATGCTCCTACATGAAAAGGTAACAAAAATTTCAACTTCCATACATGAATTAGGCTTCTGGGATCTCAAGTGTTAGACATGAATCCAGGTTGTTGATGTTTTAAACCCTTTAGCCCGTGACTACAAATCCATTGGAACCATGAAGAAGGATCTAGCAGAGTTACAAGAAGAGCTAGCAGAAGCACATAAACAGGTAAAGAATTGGCATGATTTTAGTGAAGGATTGATTGATAATAGACACGTATATGATGTTAAGGTATTAATTCTACTTGAAATGGCAGATGCATATATCGGAAGAAAGGGTTAGTGCGACTTTAGATAAGCTAGCATACATGGAAACTTTGGTGAATGATAGACTTTTACAAGACAGAAACAGCATAACAACAACAGAGAGCATAAATTCATCTCCTAGTACTTCAAAACCACCTCCAGAAACTATTGAAAGGAAAACAACAAAACGAAAAGGTCTAAATGTGTCTGGTCCAGTGCCACCTTATCATCCTAATTTAAAGAACTTCTGGTACCCTGTTGCTTTCTCTAAGGACCTCAAGGAGGACACTCTGGTAAGCCATTTTTCATTTCCGTTTTGCAGTTTTTCCACATGATATAAGTTCTCATAAAAAAAAAAAAAAAAGAATTCATCTTTTGATTGACAATGCAGATGCCAATTGACTGCTTTGAAGAACCTTGGGTATTATTTCGTGGGAAGGATGGGAAACCAGGATGTATAAAGAACACGTGTGCACATAGAGCATGTCCTCTTGATTTGGGCACTGTAAATGACGGTCGTGTCCAATGTCCCTACCATGGTAACACTTAGAAGAAAAAATAGACTTTTACAAATGATAAAACTAGATTTGTAATGATTATAAAATTGTATATATTTTAATGGTTATTTTAATAATATTTGGTTTCACTCTCCAGGATGGGAGTACTCTGCAGATGGGAAGTGTGAAAAAATGCCTTCAACAAAATTTGTTAATGTGAAGATAAAATCACTTGAATGTTTTGAGAAGGAGGGAATGATATGGATCTGGCCAGGTGATGAACCTTCTGAACCCACAGTTCCTTCACTACTACCACCTCAAGGTTTCCAAATACATGCTGAGGTATTTTATATTTTACTTAAAGTTGAAAAACCAATTGGTAGGTTGTTTTTATTTTATTAAAAATGAATATATTATTTAACAAATTCATATACAACAACAAACAGATTGTGATGGAACTACCAGTGGAACACGGACTACTTTTAGACAACCTTTTGGATCTTGCACATGCACCCTTCACCCACACTTCCACATTCGCAAAAGGGTGGAGTGTTCCAAGGTATACCCCCATCCTAATTAATGGTTTTAACATTTTCTATAACCTTTTGCAGAGTTTTGGATGATTGATTTTTAGTAATTTTTTATTTATTGCAGTTTGGTTAAATTTTTGACGCCTACATCAGCGATGGAAGGATATTGGGACCCGTATCCAATAGATATGGAATTTCGTCCCCCGTGTATGGTATTATCAACCATTGGGATTTCAAAACCTGGAAAATTGGAGGGGCAAAGTACAAAGCAGTGTTCAACACATCTTCATCAGCTACATGTATGCCTACCATCATCAAGAAAGAAGACAAGGCTGTTATACAGAATGTCACTCGATTTTGCTCCCATCTTGCAATACGTCCCTTTCATGCACATACTCTGGAGGCATTTTGCAGATAAGGTAACATTATATTTGCATGCTTCATGCTTCTTAATCATATTGGGAACAAACTGACTGTTTTAAAGTAGGATAAGTGTTAATAGAAGTCATAAGGATGAATTTTGATTTCAGGTACTAAATGAGGATCTACGACTTGTACTCGGGCAACAAGATAGAATGATAAGTGGTGAAAATGTGTGGAACATGCCTGTATCTTATGATAAGCTAGGAATAAGATACCGGTTATGGAGAAAAGCAGTGGAGGATGGAGATGAGTAATTAATTACCTCTTCACTAAATAAAAATGCAAAACTAATTTTTCATTTTTGGTTTTTAACTCCTTCACTCATGAGTCATGAAGAAGCAAGCAATCAATCCTGAGTCATTGAAGAACAGAAGACACAGCTGTCAAAGAATTTGATGAGACGAAAGAGAGATGTTTCTTGTACAGATTTTTTTTTTTACATTCTTTTGAAAAAAATTATGGGCTCATTGGTGAAAATGGTGAGAGTGTTGTGTTTTCGATGTTGTAGTTATATTGAAATGGAAGGTGTGAGTGAAGTTGTATTTTGGTTTTTATTTGTAGCTACAAATACAATTAGAAATGGAAGTTATTTGTACACAAGTGTTTTTAACTCCACTAATATTAAACCGAATCTTTAAACCTAACAAAATAATTTGTCGTATCATCAATAATTTGTAAACCCCCCAATTACATGGTTAAGGTGGTTTTAAAGAAAAAGTCGATTTTTTTTTTTTTTTGTGTGTGGTTAAATCATAGAATAATTTTCTGGATAGGTAAAAAAACGTTGCTATCAAATTTTTGTGATTAAACAAATTTACCAGTATAATAGTAAATACCTGGCTAGGGGTTTTTTATACATGAAATGAAAATGACCAAGAAACAAGAAAAGGAAAGGAAAGAAACATAAAACTTAAGTTAAGTTGGCGAGATAGATTATGAAACAGAAAGTAAAGTAAAGTAAAGTAAAGATGATTTCTTCTGTACATACAACAATTTGGTGAAAACAACTAAATTACCCTCCTCATTTGCAAAACCAACCTCTAAACAACAAAAAGAAAAAGAAAATCTATCCAAGAAAGCAACATGAACTGGATTCCATAGAGCAGCATTCAGACGGTTGGAATGTCATCGATAACATCCATGGCCTTAATCCTATCAAGATGGAAGTTGATGACTGGAACGGAAGATGGTCTCTTAATGGGAAACGGGTCTCGCTTAACTTCTTCCCGAGTCGGGGAATGACTACTGCTTTTAGTCAATCGATGATGCTTACTGAGGAGCCTATTGCTGCTGCTTCTGATGTCAAACTCTTGACTTTTGCTGATTCCGGGAGTGAGTTTCCGTTTGCTTACATCCCGGAGCATTTCCCGGTCTTCGCTGGTCAACGCCGGAGGAAACGAGGAGGAGGTGGGTTGGGTTTGGGTTGTGGAGAGTTGGGTTCCCTTTTGATTTGGGGAACGGATTGGGGATTTAACGGGTGATCTCATTGTATTTGGCCCATTTATGGCTTTTGATTGGCACACAAGATGGTGAAGCCAAACCACCAATTCCAGAATACATTCTTCTGTTTTTTGTTTGTCTGCATGGTGGAGTGTCTCGATTCGTAATGAGTCAGTTGGGTATGATGGTTTTCTGTTCACTTCCGATCTACACATCACCAAATTAATATACATTTAACAAATCCTTTAAATTATTTCAACAGAAATACAAAAATACAACTTACCCGGTATTTGCCCATTCTCCAACCCAACCGAACCCATGATGCGCTCTGTATTCATACAACATTTCCAGTTCATAAAGTTACAAGGGTGTTAACTATTATAGGGATAGGCTAAACTTTTTGAAAACAATCATCATCTTGCTATAAGTATAAATATAATTTTGAAAAGCTTGACAAGTAAAAGACTGAACTAGCATATTTTTTAAAGCACAATGCTGTAAGAGAAAGAAATGGAAGTAGGATGCTATGATACACAAATTGGCCATTTTTTTTGGTACAACTCCCAATATATCCTCAACTGAATAATGCTATCGATAAAGGAACATAAACAGTAGGTTAGTAGTCAGAGAATATTACTTGGTTGTGTTTGTTGCAAATGGAACAATCCATTGCAGAGTTTTCTCCATCTCTGCTTTAATTTCGGGAATCGTAAGCTGCCAAAATCACAAAACAAAACACTCACTTAACACTTTATTACTATTATTACATTTATAAAATGAGGTTAGTTAAAGTTAAACCACAGAGATCTGAAAACAAGTTAAAAACAGGTAAGGTACCTCTTCCTTTGGGTGAAAAGAATGTATCTTGGAGCGGATTGCAGACTTAATAGTAGGTGGAAGTCCTTGGTATAAAGCATCCCTCGTACTTGGAGGCACAGAACTTGACCGAGTAACCTGTCATATTATATTATTATATATATATATATATATATATATATATATATATATATATATATATATATTTGTCATATGTATATATATATACACACACACACACACTAGCATTTAGCAAAACCACTCCCACTCATACACACACACACACACAACAACAATCAACATTTATTAATAACATCAGACAAACTCACAAGTGTATCGATCTGAGTGATGATATTAGCATAATGCAGTGCAAGACCAGCTGCTCCCAATTTCTGTCGGTTGCTTTTTAACGGTTTTTGTGTATCTGCAACCATTTTCATTATCATAATATACTTGACACTTATGGGGATTTCATAATGGTATATATAAAGAGTCAAAGTCAACTTCTAACACAATTTCATCGACTTAAGTCCTCTAAGAAACATACCAGCAGTTCCAAAAGCAGTATGAATCTCCATGTGTAAGAAATGGACAATGTCTACAAGTTGCTCCATCACCTTAAACAACAATATAATTATTAGCAAAGAAACACAAATATTCGCTTCTTGCAACTTATTTACATCAAAACGTCACTTATACCTTAAAATTGTCTAAAAAAAGTAATAAAAGCCTACCATAAATGGTACGCCTGTCGGAAATAGTTATAGTTGTAGTTTGTTTGTTACCTCTTCCAAAATTTTGGACCAAAGTGACTTCTTTTGCAAACTTCTCACGTGCTTCTTCTGACTCTTTAATTCTGCCCTTAAAATAGCAAGGCTGTCCCCTGTACGTTTTTATGCATGAACAATTAAGAAAAAGTCAATGACCCAAAACAGCTAACTGCATTTGAAATACGAAAACAATAATGCGTCCCATAATAATAACAGCAACAAATGATAATGATGATGATGATAGATAACTAGATAGCAATAATAATAACAAACTGGTATTTTGCATTTAAAAAATCTACAAGATTGGTAAAAAAAGGTGAGAGTTAGCACCTCTTGGAGGAGCACTGGGATTCTCCTCTTCTTGTTGCTTACGACGGAAATCTTGTTCAAACCTGTCCAAGGCATGTAACTCATGGTACAACTCCTGCAGCACACAAAACAACTTACACTCATTTTCAACAACAAAATAAAATAAAATCATAGCTCAACATCATCACATCTGTTTTAACAATTCCCACTTGTACAATTTTCGGATCAATAGAATAACAATTCTTGTTGCTTACGACAAAAATATGATTGCCACATGGATTGCGAAGTGACTATGACATCATAAATAATAACTGCATAAATTTGATAAAAAGCACATGCCAATCATGTTAAAGATGCATGGTCCATTGCATTTATGAATTCTATGGGAATGGACCATACAAACGCTCACAAGCACTTTATTTGTTTCTTGAATTAGAAGATTATAAATATTCACAGAATGAATGAAATAAATATACCCTTCAAACTACCATTTCCACGTGGTTTCCATAATGCATTATATATAGGCCTTATGGTATGTTGCCAACCTATACACACGTCTCATTCATCTTATTTATGTTTCTTGAAAAAGCTTTAACGTCATCATATCTTCAAATTAAGGTATTATTCATCTTTATCAAAGTGTAGAATTTCATAATGTATAGCATAATAGCAAAATAGACTGACATTATCCTTGCTATATATAGCCTACTGATGCTGCCTTCGCATCCTATCCTATACGCACGTGTTCATTTATTTCTTATTTGTTGATTCAGCTTGCATGTAGCATGGACATGTCAAGATCATTCATACGTGTTCATGATCCCTAATCAGTTTGTCATTCGTAAAGTTCCTTTTTCTTGATTTTTAGGTTTGCAAATAAATTATGGCAGAAACATTGTGAAAACTCACAGCAGTATACTGGACCAAATTCTTCAAATGCTCCATTATGGTTTCTGCTTCTTCTTTTAATTGCTTCTGGGGAATAAGTTCCGATCCCAATCTAAAAAAAGTAAAAAATAAAATCCATCAGCAACAACATCCGGATCCAATTTGACACAGAAGATTTAACTCCAAGCAATTACTTTTCAAAATATCGGTCCAAATTGTGCCATTGAGGATCTTTGCATCGGTTTCCAAAACGAACCACTTCTCCAGAAAAGATTTTTAGTTCTTCCCTATTAACACCAATAGCAAGATCATTAAAAAAAAAAACACACATTTAAGTATATAAAGTTATAAACATAAAAAGTAGCAATCTTTTCATTGTAGGCACCTCTTATCAGCTGCTGCAATCATGAGGAGTTCATCCATGTCTTTTGATATTAAACGTTGCACGCCTTCTGAAGGCAATACTACCTCCTTTAAATGTTTAATGTTGTCCTTTGAAAGAGATTGCATAAGATTGGCACCTTTAACAATTGTATTGGCAACCTCAAATGACAATATTGTTATTTTATTTCCCTTTGTTACAGCCCCCGACACAAAACCACTGCTGACATGTAAACTTGTCATACTGCTACCAAGTGTATCCAGCACTTCTACAGCCTTTCCAAGCCCAGCAGTCCCAGCTTTACCCAAAAGTGAACTCACTTCTGAAACCTGCATTCACCAATTTAAAACTTAGCTACTACCAATACATCTCAAATATACATGAAAAGCAAGAGAATCATAATGCCTATAGATAATTAAGAACACACAATATAGTAATAGTTTCATTAAGTATCTCATTGCCAACAATCTAAGGTATTATTGATAGATTAGTGTATTGCGACATATAAAGATTAGAAATGATTTTGTATTAATAAACTCAATATCTAAGCTTTCCTTGCCTAACTTGCAATATGATAACTATCAAAAGTTGTACATTTATCTATTCCGAAATGAAGTAAATTTTACCTTTTTTGTATTATAAGGTGCCGTGTAGTATTTAAATGATATTTCAAGGGTATAGATGCTTATCACATATAAGGTTGTAAAACGGGAATTAGATGATCCGGATCGATGTAGCATACTATCTCGCATTCCTTATATAGTTGTATTTATTGCTCTCTCTCTCTCTCTCTCTCTCTCTCTCACACACACACACACACACATATACCCCATTTACGCTCATTCTTTCACGTGCCAAATCACGAAAAGTTGCATTACCTCATTGAAATGAAATTTGAAGAACGTTGCATGACAAACTAGGTAACAGTTGGAAGCATATGCTAAAAGATATGACTATCTCCGAAAAGACATTCAGGTTTCCTTTCTTTAGACAAACGTGCTATCTAATGATAGGGTTTTTTGTTTAGGGTTCTTTCATTGATTCATTTTCACATGATATACTCATTTGATGTTTTTTGTGCGATAAATCTTTACATATAGCAATAGTAGAAATCCTATAATTAAGACCTCCTTAGGGTTTTCCATGAGGCAATCTCTTCTGGACTGGTAATGATCCAAAGTAATGTTTTATGCCCGAAGAGCATGTACAGTTATCAAAAAGTTACTTGGCAATTTATACAACTTAAAGTGTTATGTTTGAAAAATGTATGATCCCAAATGTTCAGAAATTCACATTACTAGAGAACACCTCAACAAGATATACCTTTGTAGCTGCAGTCGTGTTTGACTTTGTTGATCTGGATTTATGTGATAGAGCCCTAGAAAGACGAGGAATCCCATCATCAGCATCGGACATTGCATATGGAGCAGCATTCATTTCTGGAAAAGAAAATGGTTCTCTTAGAGTCCTCTTGTTATCCATGGTTTCCCCGGAAGGGATAGATTCCTCATTTGCTTGTTGCGGTCCTTGAGATTGATAAACCATTCCAGAACCATAATTAAGTCCATTAACATGAGGAAAGCTTCCGTTTTCTATGTTGTCTTGGGTGGATCTCCTCGAGCATATTCCACCCATATTCTGGATCAATCAAGACCTTCAACTAG
Organism: Lactuca virosa; assembly: GCF_052849685.1. Classification (NCBI taxonomy): domain Eukaryota; kingdom Viridiplantae; phylum Streptophyta; class Magnoliopsida; order Asterales; family Asteraceae; genus Lactuca; species Lactuca virosa. The sequence continues at coordinate 15,501,393 of NC_136426.1, forward strand.
TTGACTTCAACTCGCCAATTGTTCATACAGAAACGCCAGCAACAACTCGAATACCTCGATAATGTTTGAACAAGTTCCCCCAAACAATTAATTACACGCAGACGCAGTGCAACCCGAGTTCATTTCTCCATGACAAACTGCAATCACAAAGCCAAATACTTTAGGCATACGAAAATAGAGACAAGAAGCATACTAATGCGACGAAGAATTGAGAATTCAACAACAAATGTCAAATTTACACAAGAAAAAAAGGGCAAGAAACAAATATAGAGTAGCAAGCGAAGCATATACAAGTGAAAGCAGAAATTGGATAAGAGTTGAGAGATTGATTTGACTGGGAGTGACTGCGCCGATGATCGGAACAGTTAAGGTTGCTATGATGGTATTGTTCGGTTGCGGTGCCCCTTGGAATGAGAAGTGTCTGTGAATCAATCGATGACGCTACAAACGAGGAAGTAGCAAGTGTCCCACCATACGAATGCGATAGACCAAAGACGCCATCTTCCCCTTCCTAATTGCCTAATTCTAGTTCTGGTCAAACCCCCCAAACACAAACGCAAACACAGCTCACAAAATTAAAGGCTCGGGACAGTGTTACCGTCACCTTTTATGACTATTGACTTCTTTTTTTGGAACTAATTACAATTTTGACACCACTTCAAAAATAATAAATCAATTTTCATTACTTTTACACTTTTTCTTGCTAAAGTCTTTTATTTTAAATGATTGGTTAATTATTTTATTAACTTATGACTTAAACTCTTATCCTTTAATCCTTTTATCTTTGAAAACAAAATTCCATCAAATGTAGATTTAAAGGATAAGAGTTTAAGTCATAAGTTAATAAAATTTGTAGATAGGGTCCAAAAAGTTTCCTACTTGCATGGAAGGTCCAAAATCGAATATTTTCCGTGGTTTTAGTCCTAAAATTAAGAAATTTCTGTGTTTTTGGTCCTCGGAGAACCTGAAAGGACGATTTTACCCTTCTAATTTCCTTTTTGTATTTTTATTTTAATCTTTTATCAATTAAAAATAGAAAAGAAAAGAATGGACCCACTTCACACACACACACACACACACACACTCTCTCTCTCTCTCTCTCTCTCTCTCTCTCTCTCTCTCTCTCTCTCTCTCTCTCTCTTCGATTACCAAGAAGATCATGACTCAAACTCTTCCTCTCCTTTCGTATACTCTTCCCTAAACCCAATGACACCACCATGATCCTCTAAACCCGTAGTCATCGTCACCATCGTCGGCCACCGCCGCAACCCCATTTGGTTCGCAATTTGTCCCGATTAGCCCTCGAATGCCATAACTCACCAGAATCGATTCAATCCACGACTGTGGGTGTTGGCGTTATTCCATCTTTCCGATTTGAATCTGGCGGCGATTCAGAACCCAGATAAACATATCCATCTCATGTTCAAATCGATTCAATCTATGAATGCATTATGGATGGACCAGATTCTGAATCTTTTCATCCGATTAATCCATATGGGTTTCTTGGTCAAGAAGAAGATAGGAGAGACATGGAAGTCTTACCCTTCAATCACAGGTTCAAGGTCCAACTGAACCAGATGAATCGATTCAACACGGGTCTTGTAAATTCTAGGGTTGACTGCCATAGATATTGCAAATCTAGGGCTTGTAAAGTTAAGATTCAAACCTGCAAATTGATTGTAGAGTGTTTGTGTGTGTGTATATCTATGCATGTGTGTTCATTAGTGTATATGAGTTTTGAATCAGGAAGATGTTGATAGAGAAATGGAAGATGATGCAGGTTAAAGTAAGATTTTGCATGTGAAAGGGAAAGGGGAATATTGCAGGGGCGATCTTGGAGTTTTGGTGCTCATCGGAGTTCTGGTGTTCGTCGGAGATCTTGGTTTCTATCGAAGCGCACACAAATACAAATTTTTTTTTCTGAAATTTTTCTTGAGTTGCAGGTTTTGTATGAGAGAGAGAAAGAGAGGGACAAAGAAAAAGTCAAATGGAAGAACGATGGGGTTATGGGTTGCTCTTTTTTTTTAATTTGCAGGTGAAGAAGAAGAAGAAGAAGAAGAAGAAGAAGAAGAAGAAGAAGAGAGAGAGAGAGAGAGAGAGAGAGAGAGAGAGAGAGGAGAAGGGGTACGGTGGGTGGAGTCGTGGAGAGGGGTAGGGTGATATTTTTTTTATTTTTTATTTTTTTTATAATTTTTTAAATACTAAACTCAATAAAAAATGGAAAAAAGAAATAATAAGAGTAAAATGGACATTTCAATATTTTCAGGACCAAAACTAAAGAAAAACCTTGATTTTGGACCATCCATACAAGTTGGAAACTTTTTAAACCATATCTAAAGTTTTTTGAATACTACAGGGACCAATTTTGCAGTTTTGTCTTTATTAAATGTATGATCTTTTTATGTAAAATTAGTTCTTCTCAACATATATCTAAATGTCATCATAAATATGGTTTTTTTTTACTGGTTAACAACCCATTATAAGGTTGAAGCTTACGACATTCAAACTTGTTACGATATTCAAACTTAAGACTTAATCCATTATGGAATGTTTAAATCTCAAATGATCGCTATCTTGATGGTGATAATTAATAATTAAATACTTTGAAATATCTAACTTAATTAGGTTTTGATATTTAACTACTATTAGATATATCATTGAATAGAATATGCTTTAACATAACAAAGACATCATCATTCTAGGAATTTTGATTACCGCCGGTTGAAAAGACTCGACTAATACTAGAATTTAGTTGCTTCTTTTAGTCCCGATTTTAATCTTTGCGTTTTGGTTGTTGTCATTTTTGGTTATTGCTTTTGTGACGAAATATGTATGTAGCGAAATTTAGTTGGTACATTTTTATTGAATACTTTGTATATGTTTTACAAATACAACCCACCATTCATCAAATTGCCGTTATCACAATACATGACGAACAAACACATAGTTTTTAACCATTTGATCAAAATTGATCAAAAGCTTCTCACATTCTCAACTTTACTTGTTGATTATTAACAATTCTTATCATTTTAGTCGTAGTACAAGTTGTGACTAAACAACTCCAATTTGGCTAATTGGCGAGTTTAACCCTAACTTCCATATTTTCAAATTAAAGTTTAATTTGGTTTCGTTTTTCCAAATATTTATATAAATATTCTTAAAATATTTATTTAAATTATTTCCCTATATTTTTTTATTCATTTTACTTTGAATTTTTAGTTTAGTTTATTCTATTTTTATTATCTATTTAATTAATTCATATCTCAAAAAAAATATTTTTCTACTAATAAATAGACAAAAATCCTAGACCCGAAAAGAGGTTATTACATTTTGCTTCATGACTGCTTCACATATTTTTGTGTTTCATATACGAATTCCTTCCTTGCATCTTCAATGTTTTATGTCTTCATAATTTGCTTTCTAATTTTTTTGTCATCTTCCTTATTCGGCCAACCTGCACCCACCATACTAATACATTAAATGGTATAACAAATAACATTTTAATGAATGTGATACCTACCTTCTTTACATCATCATCATCTTCATTGGAATCTTTTATGTCATATTTCTTACTCAATCCAACCTGCATATCAACGTACTAATATATTAAAGGGTATAATAAATATAAAAATTAATTAAATGTGATACATATCGTCTTTGCATCTCAATCTTATCAACCTCTTCATCCTAAACCATATCAAAATGCTAATTTCGTTCCGATTCTTTCTTGTCAGAATCCTTATTTGACTCAATTTGCATGCCCACGTACGAATGTATAAAAACACCTTAATTACAATAAACACTTATTCAATAAACAACCCATTCGAACACACTTATACTTACAAAACGGACCAAAAAACTCACCATCATCAAATATATATGTTCACAAATATCCACCCCATGGTGCATTAGCAGTGACACTGTCCTCGTTTTACATGTAGCCCTCATAACACTAAGTTTATGTCTAATATGTGAAAAGTGAAACATCCATCACATGAGTGGTTTTAAAATAATTTATAAAACCAGTTAAATTTAGTTTAAATAGTTTAAAATTCTAAAAATACGAAATCAAGGTCCTAATGTCCTAAAATAAACGTGGATTGTTCAAAATATGAGGTAGCATCCTTTAATCAAAATCGGAAGTCGCGTGGGGCGACTGTGTGTGTGTCTTTAGACTCGGCAACCGGACGAGAATCCGGTGTTTCAGATAGTTGACAGACAAGTTGGGACTAGGGAGGTCTCAACTGCTTTTGGAAAGCAACAAGGGAACAACACGTTGATTCGGGCAATATTAGTGATTTGGGATTCGTGTGTTGAGTCGCTTGCTATCCAGGAAAATGTTAAGTCACTTGCAGTTTGGATTAAATAATCTTAGAGTAATTGATTTGACACTGTTGCACAACTCTCGTTTGAGTCTAACCGTTGCGGGATGAATCTTCTACTCGAAGGATTATCTGAGCCTTCTGTTGAGTATAAGTGTTCTGTTGTAGTATATGTTCAGTGATTTTGTTCCCAATGGACGCATCAAGATAATCAGGGTTGGAAGTGGATTGTTTAGTCTGGTATTCTATGAAGATTCAGTATGGTAGTGGTTCAGTGTGGGCGATCTGTCAGGAAGTCAGACCAATTTGAGATTTCAGGCTTCAGAAAGGTAGATGTGGTTTTTTGCAAGGGATTAAGGATTTGTTCTTCTTCGGGTTTAGAGAGTTCGGCTAGGTTTGGTTTCGGTTGCCTTGGAAAGGTTGTGGTATGCTTGGGGCATGGTTGTCTGTTGGGTCGGGGATGGTAAGGAATGATTTCGAGGACAAAATCTAATTTAAGCGGGGGAGAGTTGTAACATCCTATTTTAAGTTGATTCATATTTGGGGCCGTGACCCGAATATATGTTACCAGGAGGCTTTAGATCTTGGGGAAGAAAGGTTTAGACCCCTTTGGGTGTGGGTAATGTAGCTTAGATGATATGAGAGTTCGGTTTGTGTTTTTGGAGACCAAGGGTATATCGGTAAAGTGGCAGTTTGGGCCTTTTATGGAAGTAGATTTTTGTTCGGAAAGTTTTATGGCAGGGGGTGATAAAAAGGTAGAGCTCTCCGAGAACTTTCTGTGGATATAAAGAACGTCGAAAATGGAGTTGAAACGAATAAGTTATGGCCGTTTAAAGTTTGGGTGGTTCGGATGAGTGATCGTTGACTTGGTGACCAAGCTCATTTAAGGCTCACGACGTGAGAGGAACCTGATGCCCCAAAACCCTTATTTTCGGGTATTTAAAGGCATGAGATGATTAGGGTTGCTCCTCCTCAGCCCCCTTCACTTCCAAGACCTCTAGAAACCCTAATCTCAGCCCCCATTGAAGTTCTTGGTCATTCTTGGTGTTATTCAAGAGCTTTTGGGAGAAGAAGATCATTAGTGGTGCATTGGTTATCATCTTGGCTTCATCATCAGCTAGTTGTGGAGCTTTTGGGCCTGTGTAAGTCCTCAAGCTCATGCATTTCCTTTCCTTGCTTGCTAGATCTAAGTTTCCATGCATTTTATGGCTTGTAATGTTGGTTAGCATGCAGAGGATCCATAAAGTTGGCAACTTTATGGATCATGGTGGTATCTTAAGTCTTATAAGTCTTAGATCTGGATTTTGGTCATGGTTTTGGACTCCAAGCTTGAGTCTTGGTCCTTTTTCCTCCATTTTGACCTAAGTTGGTATTTGAGTCATGTATCAGACATACATGACTGAAAAGCTTCGATTTTTATGGCCCTTGGGGTCAAGGAAGACCCTCTAGACTGTCCCATGTTAAGGCTTAATGGATTAGGAGCTTAATGCTCATTTTTGGTCAGATCTGGACTCACGACGTGAGGAATAAGACCTCACAACGTGAGATCGTGTTCGAGGGAGTTTTTGGGCCAAAGGTCACAACCTCACGACGTGAGCATAAGTGCTCACGACATGAGCATCTCTTGTGCACGTTTGGACTCTTTGATTGTTGGCTAGCTTGGTCTTGGACTTTTCCTTTGGTTGGGCTCATAATGAACTAAGGATTTTAGAGTAATGGACTTCTGTTTGGGCTTGATTTGATGGGCCTTAGTGGGCCCAATAGAGTTGGGCCTTGTTCGGGCCCTTTGGGCTTGGGCTAATTATGGGCTTGGTTAGTTGGGCCATTAGTGGGCCTAGTGCTTGGGTTTAGATATGTGTATTGATGGAGTTTAGTTTTGGGGTTTTGGTTCAGTGTTTGGAGTCGGTTCGCAGCAGAAGCAGTTGTAGGGTTTGTCTTTCTTTTGAGATGGGTTACCTTCCCTGTATCCGTGGGTCGAAGGCACCAATGTCGGCCCACTATTATAAAAAGTAAAGTAAAGAGATATTCAAATGAAACACCAAAACAATCAAGAATACGAAAAAGAATTTCAACAATTAGAACAATTTATCAAAATCAAGGTGGCTTAACTGTAATTAGGAACAAAAACATATGTTCTTATGTAACTTTAACATATGACTCAACTACAAATTAGAGTTGCTAATTGGTTTGTGTTATTAGACTTCGCTAACGATTACCTTAATATAAACATATTTTCATTTAAAAAATAATTAGCATGCCAATTTTATTGAGAATTCATAAGCCATTCTTAGCTACAAATAAACATATATATCGATATATGGTTAATCTCGTAAAAGGCATTATATTTTGTGTTTTTTTTCTGGATTAAACTTTAATTTTATTTTTTTCCTTAAAAAGACATTGTATTTTTTTTCAAAAAAACCTCAACTTTTGTTTTTCAGAAAAAAAAAACCCTCAATCTTCTACCTATTTCCCAAAAAACCCTCAACTTTTTTTTTTACCTTTTTTTCCATAAAAAAAACCCACATTTTATAAGTTTTTTTCAAGAAAAAATAACTAAAATGGTCAGATTGAAAAAAATGCAAGGTCTTAACAAAAGTATTTTAGATTGATAATAATCATAAAAGTTTTACATGGATGTAGCCGTAAACAGACAACAATCTGTTTCACTAACCATTTTTGGATGATAAAACTAGTTCTTTTAAAACCAACATCCATAGATATTAAAGTCATAACATTATTATGCATGACCTGTTGTATTCTATTGAGGAACTCCACAACAATCTGGCTCAAGGAAACCAAAAGTATCAAACTAAGGTATAAACGTGTGTTGATTTTTCATGCACGTTTTGTCGTGTTTTGCTACTTTGCATGAGACATCTTTTAAAGCAACCTGCCCCACAGTGAAAACCTCACTCACCAAACTCACAAGAGGGGAAACCAATGTTAGATCCATACATGCATGCTTCCCTCATGCTTATTCAAAAACTAAAACGTTAGCTGATCTAAGTGTTGATATTCTTTCCATCAGGCCAGTCAAAAAGTTCACAAATGTCTCTTTCTTTGCAGAAACCCCGACGTGTCTAAATATGTCGAACATAACATCCTTAACCAGATCGTGTCGGTACTTGAAAATCGTGAGCTCTCTACGATGAATTGCATACTCCCCACAGAAACCCAATTTATTTATTTATATTATTTTTATTATTATTTTTTTAAAATTTAAGGTTTAATCCCAAAAAAAAACACAAAGATAAGGTTTTTTTATGAAATTAATCTTATCTTTATACAAAATATGACTTTTTTATATCACATCAACTCTCTGCCATATGTATTTTTCATATGTATCTAATTTTTATTATAGTTCGTAGGTTATTTATATGTTAATAACCACTATATCTACTTTTAATTATGGCTCGTGGCTTATTAACAAATGTACCCAACTTTTATACCAACTATTTGGTAAGTCATGTGAATGACCAATATCACACATAATAATGACTAGTTAATGATGAATAACAATGGTTTTCATTAATTATTTAGTTCTAAATGCTTCATCCAACCGAATACATTCACATTTCAACGATCAACCAACTTGCATAAAAATGGAACACATTCTTCTGTTCATATGTGAACGAACAAAGAACTCGATTGACTTGTCATTATTCAAATATGAAAAACAAAAATGTTAATGTGAAAACTGTTCATATGTGAACGAACAAAGAACTGAATACATACTCTATTTTAATGTGAAAAACACAAGGTATATATATATATATATATATATATATATATATATATATATATATATATATATATATATATATATATATATATATATATATATATATATATATATGTCTTGCTTGTAGAAACTAAAAATTGTGAATTTTAATATATTCGTTTTTCTTTTTCTTAAAACTAAACTGTAAAAATAATATATTAACATAGATTAAGGTAGTAATTACTGATTAACGCAAATTACGAAAAAAAATATACACTTAAATGCCTTCTTTGTATGTAAAAACCTCACATTTGTAACCATTTGATCAAAAGTTTCTCAGATTCTCAAACTTTTTGATGATCGTTTCTAACATTCCAGTTAAAAACAAGACAAAACATAAAGTTTATATACATGGAAGCTTGTGATGAATGAGAGGGTGGGTCCTCTCATTGTCTATTTTTTAGCCCATATTCATATTAATGTCACTTGACTCACTTCAATGGGCTGATGCTGACCTGAAAAAACATTCATTCGCCTAATAAACATTTAGAAATTATTTATCATATAGGAGTAATAGGACTATAGGAGCCCATATATTACACGTAACAAAGTTATAACTTTGTATTAATTTATTTATTGTCATCTTCTCTATGAGCTCTCACTTAATTGTTTATGTGGATATCTAATGCACGATGAGTTTTTTTTTGTTTTTTGTTTTTTTTTTTTTTTGGAACCGGCATATTGTACACCATTTTGATTTGACAAAAAAAAAAGTCAAATCAAGGGTTAAATAAGTATTAAAAAATTAAACATGTGATGTTCATTTATTAATGGGGTCACCTAAAATAAGCTACATATTGACTTTTTTTTATATACTTATACATAAAGAACAATTTAATAAGAAAATTTAAGAAAAGGAGAATCTGTTTTAACTTTTTACAGATATATCATTATTTTCTTTTTCATCTCTCCGAGTCTCCGACTGTATAACCTATTTCTCAAATACCATTTCAAGTGGTACATGCATATTTACATCAAATAATTTTTGTTTAAATATTCCATAAGACACTACGATTATTTATTACATACCAAATTCATACTTTTGACGTTCCTAGAGCATCACGAGGGATTCAAAATTCAAAAACATCTCAAACTGAATCATTTTCATTTCATTTTCATATATTTTTATTAATATTATCTACTACTAACATGATGTAACTAATGATATTACAGTATAAATATGCCAGGTAGATATGTATCAAACAGGTTAATAGACTATAATCTTAAAAATGGAAAGAAATATATGCAAAGTTAATGAGAATTGTGGGAAAACAAAGGAAGTGAGAAAGACAGCATCTCAAACCTCCCATTTTCCCATTTTTTTGTCATATCAACTCTAACTTTAAATTTCAAAGGACTATTCTTGCCAGGTTGCAATAATGATTTCAGTAGTATTAACCAGAGTGAGTAAAAGTCCAGACCTTGTCCACATTGTTCTTCCATGGACTTATTTGCCCTTTGACCACATCCTTGCTTTTGCTTTTGGTAGGTGGAGTGAACACTCTCTGCTTTGATGTTTCCAACCAAGATTTCAGCAGCCTTGTTTTTAACCACAACAGGAATATATGCTGACTCATCCCACACATATAACTGCATTTCAACATCACTAGAATATGATGAATGATCATCAATCAAAAACTAAAATCTTGATTATGCATAGACATACCAAAAAAGGTCTGTAAATCAAGCTTACAACATGGAGACGATTAGAGCTTTTCTGGCAATAGAGTGGAACAGTTTCTTGTTCAATTCTTGATCTGCCTTTACAAAATATGGAATGAATTTTAGTACTATCAACAATCATTTTACAAAACAAAATTAAACAAGAAAAGTTTATGCATACCCAAATTCAGAATTTAAAGGAGCACCACATAACTGACATCCAGTACAAATGAGATCTTCAGTTAGGTTTTTGTAACCCAATGAGAATATTCTACTTCTGATAAACATTCTTTCCTCCTCAAACTCACCCGTAATAGGCAGAAACATTTCACCAATGGATGCAAAAAAGGATGCATTGCATGAATCGTTTAGTTTGGATACATCTGATAGAGATAAACAATCTTTATGTTGTGTCTCTTCATGGAGTTTCCAGTTTGTTAGATTCTGATTCCTCAGTGTGGAAAGTTAATATGGTTAGAAAGAACGCCCTTTTCAGAATACAGAAAAAAGCACAATGTGCTTTCACCATTTTATCGATTTAGCCACTGAATTATTGTTTTTTTTCTATCAATTTAGCCACTGACAATACCTTGTAGTTGTGCAACAGATGCTTATTGGGAATAGGTTCTACTCTCACCACCCATGCAACAACTTTCTTAAGCTTTTCCTTTGTTGCAATTCCAATATGATTAACCTTTATCAAGTTGTTTTCACCTATATTATCAAGTAACGCGATATGTTTTTAAGTAAAAATACAAAAATAACCTTGAGGTACAAGAAAAAGAAAAAAAAAGAAGGGGTTCAAAACCTTTAGAATGAATTTCCTCATAACCATCCACCAAGCATTGTATGGATGACTGTTGAACTGTTCTGGCCTCAACAACATCTCCATATTGGGTCACTTTGACATCTATAACGTAAAAGATGTTAATGAGGATCATGTAAGCAATTCCACTTTCATCATCACTACATTTGTTTTGCTAAACTGTAATAACAAAAAAGGTCAATATTAAGAATACAAAGGCCATATGCCTATATGCTGAAGATACCTAAAGAGTCCACTTGAGTTACTTTTCAACTTCGAAGGGTAATAAAAACTGTGTTGATTGTAGATTAAGCAGCCATTATTACATTATACTGTAATACCTTAATAAGACAGCATTTGTATGGGATCTTTCAAAGTGATTATTGCAAAATCAATTTAAAACTCAAAATCAAGAGGTAATCTCAGTAATCAGTTGCCTTATAACTCTTTAAGACTCCAACTCTGATTAGTTTGACATTACACAACCAAACACTAAATCAGGCTTTGCAAACTGATTATTGTGAATTCACTTTAGCAGCAAATCCAAACACCACTAACAATAAGGTATATTGAACAAGCAAAACATCCATTGCACAAATACGTATCAGGCAGAGTAGGATCACTCATCTTCAATCAAAAATTTGGTTAGGTTTCATGGATGAATGAAAAAAAAATGGAATGGATGGTGTCAACTGAAACTCACTCTGTAGCAGAATAATATTTCCGGGCTTTAACATGGATTCCATGTGCTTTTGCCATATGGAAACAGGGAAATACCGACGTGTATCGTCCCCGACTTGAATGTCTGTCCTGATTACTTTTCCGCCTCCCGAAGTTTTATACTGCAGAATTATCAGATTTGATTAATCTCCCAGGTTTAGTCAACATATGGAGAAAAGTTTAGAATTGGGAAAAGTATTGAGAACCTGTACAGGAAGGGTGTTATGAACAAGCACAAGAAGTTGAACGAAATAACCACTGTGAGAAGAGGCTTGTGAGAGATCGATTAGAGGTCCGTACCATCCGATTGTTGCCATATCCAGTAGTTTCAAATTGATCAACTTCGCTTAGGGGCTGTTTGGTAGCATCTGAATGATTTATATCTGGATGATGTAAAAGGATCTTTATGAATATGTATCTGAACCATAAATTGATATTTGTTTACACTTCTGAATGGCTGCATCTTAATGAGGAAAATGACCATTTTAACCCTCTAAACTACTTTTTACATACAAATTAAACATTATAAAACATCATAAATAATTAGACATCATACAAACATCCAAATTCGTTATATATAGATCCTTATGTCATAGTATAAGGATAACAATTTTATAACAATATTTCATAATATTTTCCAAAAAAGAGGGTCTATTGTTCATATCCTCTCGGTATTAACCTGTGGAATCATCAAATCCCCAAATAGTTCACCATTTCTTGCCATCTCAATCACACTCTCACAACACTTGCCCCCCCTAGAAACACCAACAATGGAAGATCGGGTCAAGAGAATATCAACCCATATCACAAATTGCATACAACAACTCAACGAACTTGTGAAGAACAACAAGAACATTGCACAAACAACAAAAAAAGAGCAACAAGAACACGATCGAAACACGAATTTCATCCAAAATCGAGCAGCAAGAACACGATTTAAGCATCAATTTCGAGCAAAAAACCAAATCAAAAAAACTTACCAGATAAGTGGGAGGAGGCGAGGATGGAGATGACGAAGGCGGAACGGAACAGCGTTGTCGGAGGCCGACAGGAGTAGGCGGCGATGAAGTCGGAGGCTAGCAGGGAAGCTTCCGACGGCTGAAGAATAGGGAGAATGAGAGAGGAGTTCTCGATGTATAGGAAGAGGGGAAACAAAAAAATGGCGGGCGTTTTTTTTTAGGTAAGGGTATCGCATTGAAATATTTTTAGGCCCGGCATTGGGCGGGTTTGGAGCGAATCCACCTTCATCCAAACCTTTTTAACAAATTCCAAAATCCGATCCAAACCCGCTCCGTAACCCGCAGGGTTTTAAATAATCAAACTCATACCCTTATCCACCGAATCAGCAGATATCTAAACCCGCCCCGTAACCCGTAGGTTTTTTTTGAATAATCAAACACATTTTACTTAAATCATAAAATCACATTTATTAAATAACACAAATGTAGATTTAGAAAACACGTTATGTACTCGAAGACTTTCGATTGGAATTAAAATCATTATCGTAGTTACTTCCGATTGGTTTTTGACCGTCGATTGCATTGATAGAGAATATGAATTACAAACTTTCTTCCGGTTGATAAATGAATTTATTGATTTATAAATGAAATTGGTGATTACATGATGAAATATAAATGAAATGACATCATGATTCTTGGGAGAAGACCGGAAGTCTAGAAGTTGAGTCCTCGAGTCTTATGTAAAAACAATTTAGTTTTTGGCATTTTCTCTTTGGACTTTCGATTGGAAATTAAGTAAACTTTAGGTAGTATAAACTATAAATGTATAATTATAAAATTTATATGGGGCGGGTTATAAATGGAGCGGATCGGTGATGATCCATACCCGACCCTTTTAATAAAAGGGTTAGTGGGTATGGGTCGTTAACGGGCAAATGGATCAAAAACTATGCTCCAAACCCGTATAATTGTTAAGGGTTTGGATCGGATCAGGGTCAAAACCCGCTCCGTTGCCAGGCCTAATTATTTTCATCCAGACTCCTTAATATCTCTTTCCCATCCAGACCAAATTTTCCTATATCTGACCGAATAACAAACTAAAAGGGTATCAACCAAACGCTCTGAATCTGAATCAGAGTCAGGTCCCGTTTGATAGATATTGACTGAGAAAGTGCTGACTGAGAAAGGTCTGTCTGGGTAATAAATTCTGACTGAGTAAGAAATCATGTTGTTTGATTGTACATCTGACTAAATGTGCTGACTAATGAAAAATGACAATTTTACCCTGCTGTTCTATACAATAATAAATGAAATTGCTAACTAATTAAAACATACAAATCGACATTCAAAATGTAAATTAAACGTAAATCATAATTAGAAAAATAAAAAAACATTTTCATAATAAGTGCAATGATATATTTGAGAGAGTTTATCATCTTTATTATCCTTTATAATTTAGTTTTATTTTTATATAGTTATAAAAAATAATATATTTTTATATTATAATCTAATTTTTTGAGAGAAAATAAAAGATAATTATGATATTTTAAAATATAACATATGAAACAAAAGATATTATTTTGAAAATATTTTATAACTATATTCTGTTTTAATAGTAATAAAAGACATTTATGAGTCGTGGTATAAAATTTAGCTTTGAAAACTTCAAATAAAAAAGCCCAAATAATGCTTACAAGCTCAAACACCATTTAACCTACTTGCACTTTTACATATCTTTATTTTTAACAATTTCTTTTGAATAATCAGGCGCCGTCACATTTTCTTCCTAAAATTTCCTTCGTCGAAGCACATACTCTCAAGATATCGCATACAAAAAACGACAGAGATATGGCAAGCCACACCCGTTTTATACAACATTGCAGACAAGAAATGATAGAGTTACACAAGAAACGTTCGTCGGGTATGGAGGCACTGAAAGAAGAGAGGTAGGACAAGGGCATAAGTGGCATATGCTTCTCCTTTCTCAGTCAGCCAATTGCTCTCTTCTAACCGAGTTAGATTTCACTTTCCAAGTCAGATGCTCCAAATTGATTTACCAAACAGCTTTTAACTGACCGAGTTAGACAAAAATGTCTGACCTGACTCGGTCAGATGATTATCAAACAGAGCCTCAGCCTCTTTATGGGGCCATTAAGAGGCCAAACAAACAGTCCCTTAGACACTTATAGCTTACTGTAAGGTTGGAGTGGCCCAAGTGGGGTTGAAATTGAATACAAGGATGCTAGTGTTCCCGCTCTCATCCCGGCCCAGGGTTTCATCGGTTTAACGACTCGGCAAACCGGAATCGGACCCCATCCGGAGAATCTATTTTAATTTTTTACCCATATTTAGATTTTTTCAGTAATATCATAATACCAATATACAACATATAATAAAAACCATAACGATGTTGTGACAAATTTGTGTATCTGTCATAGACAATATATAATTTTATTTAGCAATATGATTAAATTTAATCATGTATGACAATGAATATTTGACTTGCGGACAAAAAAAACAAATTTTCACATGTTTTTACAACATTATATGTATGAAAATGATCATGTAAAAAATTAGAAAATAAATTTATAAAAAATGATTTTTTTTTTTTTTGAAAATACATACATTAAAAAAAATAAAAAATAAAAAACTAATTATATATAAAAGTTGGGTGGGACGAACTTGTGTAGGGTAGGATGGTTGGGTACCCCAAACCCGGTTTTTATGACCCGTATAGATATACATGGGATATGGAAAGGGATCGAACCTCCGACCTCCATAACCAAAATGTTGAAACTGTTGTAAATATCTATAATAATTATAAAAACCACTTAAAGTTGTTAAAAAAATATTACGAGACGAGTATGAGGCATTGGAGGTCACATACAAGTACAATTGCCCATGCACTTGCGAAATTGAAAAATCTATGATACATAACAACAAAAAAGAAAGATCCAGTTTCTAAAGAGATGAAATGGAACTTTGACCAACAATTGTGGACAAAATTTATTAAACTGCACCAAAAACCAAAACCAAAAAAATAACTATCAATTCAACAGACATAACACTTTTACACACATTGTAAGAAGTCAACAGAAACCATCATTCTCCAATTCAGTCTTGTTTTGCTAACACTACCCCCAACTCATCTGATCCATACCATGGGACCTTTTGTATCCAATAAACCATACTAAATTATTATACAGCAACGAACCAACCAATCATCTCTGTTCATCTTCCAATTCCTCCTTAAGTTGAACACAAAGTTTTGACATTTCATACAACAATCCTGATATACATCTCGACTCCTCGGTTGTTGTTGTTGCATCCCGTAACGGGTCTCTTATAAGTTCCTCAATTCGACCACATATCATCAACGCTTTCGGATTATTTACACAAGATTCAGAAACCAAGCGAATAAATTTACAATTATTTGTATTATCTTGTTCTTGTTCAAGTGGAGGAACGAGGAACGGGTGTTGAAGAAGTTGGGGGATCCTCCATCTCTGGTTTCGATCCCATGCGAGACATTTCTTCATGAGATCGAGAAGGCATGGGTTTGATACGGGTTGGTATTGGATATTGTGGTGTGGATCTGTGACGACTTTGAATTTGGCCCAGAAAGTTTTGTAATCTGAAAAGGGTGTTCTCCCGTAGACCATTTGGTAAAGGATACAACCAAGGGACCAGATATCGGATGGACGCCCACATTTTATTATGTTGCCTTGTGCATCTGTCTCATTGCACATGAATGCCTCTGGAGACATGTAACTCAACGTACCCACCTGCCAATTAATTCAAGAAACATATTTTCATTTGTTTGTGTATTATTATAGCATCCTACTTTCGTTTCCTTTTGTTAGATTCATGTTTTTTAATAAATTTCTTCCTAAGGTATAATTGTGCGTGGTTATAGCATTGGATTTTTTCTTTATTAGGATATTATACTTTGAAATTTTTGTCCAATTGTTTTGTATTTGGGTGACATTGCTATATATGACTTAGAATATTAAGTACAATGTTGTAACAGGAAAAAAAATAAATAAACATAGGATGCTCTCCAATTAGTTGCGGTGTTATATACACAAGTAAATGTCTTATGTAATAATAAAACACAACATGGTGTATTGTATCTTAACACGGCTTTGTTTTTATAACACATAAGTTTCTTACTTGATTAATTATTTAAGGTATTTCTAGTTTCTATTGCTGTCCAATTAATTGTCGTGTTAATTATAAATGTCTACTATCATATATTACAAAATTCAACAAATATCTTCCATGGATTTTTTTTAAATTCTATTGCTTTATGCAACCAAAATCGATATGGTAGACCCAAAGTCATCTAGGCAGAGTGTAGATGGAGTAACCTGAGAATCTCGTTGAATATTTGTTGTATCGCTCATGATGGCTTTTGCAATACCAAAATCAATTAGCTTCAGGGAGCCTCTCACAAGGAGAAAATTAGCTGGCTTCAAGTCCGAGTGCACTATACGTTCTTCATGTATCGTTTTCACAGCCAAAAGCATTTGCTGCCATTCATTATAATTTACAAAATACACATTACATATTAGTTTTTGCAATCATGATTTTCATAGCATGTTCCTTTCACCTGCTAATTTACAAGGGCTGTAACTTCAAAGGAATATAAACTAAAGGGCATATAACAAGTGCATGCTTGTCCATTGTGTTAAAATCATTTTCAAATCGGGACACTCCCCTAAGCATGCATATGGCTACATTTGTTACACAATATTTGTCCCATCAATATATATATATATATATATATATATATATATATATATATATATGGAACTGTAGGAATGATTTTAAAGAGTTGAAAAGAACCTGCCAGTAAAAACGGAGCCAGTTCTCATCTATGGTTGAGTTGGATTTGGAGTTATCAAGCTCCTTCCACTTATGGGATAACATGTGAGCCAAATCAATTTCACCATATTCAAGCACCATGTAAATATGCCCATCCTCCTTCACTTTCCCATTCTTGTTACTCACAGACCCACTCATCACTTCCTTCATCAAAGCCTTATCTGTCACCTAACAAGAGTTGCATGTTAGAAGGCTGCTCAAGGATCAAATGTTCTCATCTGCTTGTCTCTTAACTAGTGTCTAAAACTCACATACTGAAATCAGCAAACTTAGAGTATATTTCATAAGTGAAGTGATTACATGTCTAGAGAACATACCTCGTAATCAATCAGTTGAATAATGTGGTCCCTTCCCTTGAGTTTGTTTAAATATTCAATCTCCTGACAAAATCCATATGCAGTGGCATAGTCACGCCCTTTAAGCTTTATCTTTTTCAAGGCATAAATTGTGCAGTCTTGAGAAATGACTTTGTGGACCTCACTACTTCCTCCACTACCTATCTTTCCAAGCCTTTGATACAGCTTCCCATTGACCTTGAAAAACAAGTCTGGATCATAATTTCTCTTACGACTACTTTTTTCCTTCTTTTCAGATTTGGAAGCTTCTGTTTTCACATTAGAAAAATGGTCGTCTGATATGGGAGCTTCAGATTGTATATCAGTAATATCAGCAGCAAATGTGTTTCCTTTTGTTGATATCTCAGCAGGGAGAGGAGGGTCTTTAGTCATACCAGAATACCCTTCTTCTTTTCCTTGTTGATCCTTAGAAAACTCATGCTTCTTTTCAAGATTTGAGCCCACAGAAGCAGAGGGAACTAAGGAACCAAGATGATCAGAAGGCAAGGGTTGATTTTGTACATGAGAATATTCACCAGTCTGAATGCTATTTTGTTGAGGGTGGGAACAGTTGGTAGTTGAGTTAAGCATGGGAGCATTTTGTGAATTCACGAGTGTTGTGGTAGCACAAGATGAGTCAACAACTGATGATTGGGTCATGTTATGACCAAAGTCCCTTTGTAGGAAGTTTCTGAAAGGGTTAATCTGATTCTGATCATCATTAGTTTTGTAACAAAGATCAACATCCATGTTTTGAAAACTCTGGTGAGCAGCTGCTGAGACATCCAACTGATTACTTCCATTGCTTTCCATTTCTGTCAATGCAGGTGAATCTATATGAGTCAATAGTTGTCTGTTCCTGTGCTCATGTGATCATCAGACCCTGCTCAAGCATTGTGAATTATACACAATAATGGGTAATAATTGCAATACTGAGCTTCATAAGATTATGCAGTAACTATGCTTTTGTGTGGTACATCACATTACAAACACCTCACTCATATTTTTTTTTTTACCTTAATCATCAGAATCTTATAAGAAAAGCAAAAGACAAGAAAAAAAGGACTTGAACCAACAAATAGGACAAGGGCTAGCAAAAATTACCATGAAACCTTGTATTCTTTTGCAATGCAAACTGAACCTTCTTTGGGCCATTGTCACGTTCCATGACTGAGGAACAAGCTGTGTTGTTGCTTGTACAACTAGTACCAAAACTAGGTTGACTTCTCTCAGCCTCTATTGATATTGGATTTCCTTCATCATTGGTTTTATCTGATACGGAAGGTGGCGTGATTGAAGCATCCTCATGATTAAAAGGACTAGAAGATGGCATATTCTTTGTTTGTAAAATGTAATCTTGCACTTTTTTACTTAGATGAAGATAAGGAGACTCAGCTCTCATTTTGGAGTCAACTGCTGGATCTGAGCTCTTTCCTGTTTCCCCTCGAACCACTGAACGTCTTGGCTTCAGCTGTGCCATCATACCTAAAGCTGTTAAGGTGAAGTTGATAAAAAATCAGTGTCCAGCAATATTAATTAAAAAGCAGTCAAGTAAACAAACCATATTGTATTATTCCTGGAAGAAATTAAGGTATAAAGTACAATTAAAGTTGCTATTATAGAATTCCTAAATTAAAACACAGACACATAAAAGTAGCAACCATGACCTAGTGACCTCTAAGTGGCAGTGAAGGTCTAAAGTACCCTAGATTGGTATATCTATGTCCCACGGATGTAAATGTAAATCTGATTATATCATTGTAGTTATTAGTCATTGCTGAACTAGAGGCGGAGTCTAATCTAGAAAGAAGAAGCCCTAACTTTCACAAAATGAAATCGTACCATAAAAGAAACTGGAAGGACAATATATGTTAGAATAACACGGAATATTAATTAAAGGAACAAATGTATCGATATTTCTAGGGATTGTGCTTACGTTGACGCTTATAGGCGGCTTGTAAGTCGCGGAGGAAGTTGGAGGGAGCAGATGATGATGAAGACGACGTTGTTACATTAAATGAGCGGTGAAAATTTGAATCTGGGTGGTCCGCCGGTAGATCGGCCTCTCTTCTATTCATCGACATACCTCAAAGGCATATCTGTTGCATATAACTAAAAAACGCAGCAACAAACTGAGTTCAAGATGTGTGCCCTAAGAAGATGTCATTAATGGAGATCTAAAACTCAGATAGCAGAATTTGATTGCCATGTGAGAGAAGACTCGAAGTTCAAATGGTTTGTTTGGCGCGATCTCTGTTATCGGTGACTGGATTATAAACGGCTGTTATGTCATTTGTTAGACCATATGACAATGTGAAATTGTAGGGTGCGACGAATAAGGTGTTTGGGATTAAAATGTGTTTGGGATTACTTTTTAACCTCAAAATTCTTTAAATTTTTTTTTAGAAGGACTTTTTGTAAAATGAGTATTTTAAAATGTGTTTGGATTAGCTTTCCTAGGCAGGGACGCATCTTTTAAAGGGCTAGGAGGGGTCTTGGACCCCCCTGAATTTTGGGTTAGAAGTAGTCCAATTAAATTAAAATTTTCGAGATATAGGCCCAGGATTGTGAAAATTGGGTTGTGACGCCTCCTGCCCAATCGGAAGACGTGAACGACAATGGTTAATCGAATCCCCAATTATCGGCCAATCCAACAATCCTCACCTTCCATTCTTCATTTGTCGCTGCTGGTCGGACGCCTCAGCCCTGAGTCCCTCACGCCTCAGCTCCGCCACCGCATGCGGCAGGTCACCTTTCGGAATCCGGCCTCCACGACTCCACCAGCAAACGCAGCAGCTTAGCACAGTAGGCGGCAACAAACATTTAATCTTCTCTTCTGTTCTTTCTTTTGCACGGAAGAAAAATTAAAAAATCAAGTATTGTTCTCACTTTCTAGCCTCCGTTTTTAGCTTATTTCTTTTATAAATTCTAATTCTATATTTCTAAATTCCCTATTTTTCTCCATTTGCTTAATTGGTTGTTAGTGGCTCTAATTGTTTGTTGTTTGTGTAAATAAGTTGAGATTGTTGATTAATGATTAATATGAATTGTTCCTTCATTTGGGAAACTGAGAATTGCACATAATGTAATAATTTATATGTTTTCTGTTGCAGAAATTTAAGATAGTTTGAATGAATTGTTGATACCTTTTGATTTTTTTATAGATACAATCAAGTAATTAGGATTTCACACAATGTTATAATTTATATGTTTTCTTTTGCAGAAATTTAAGATAGTTTGAATGAATGGTTCATACCTTTTGTTTTTTTTATAGATACAATCATGGGCAAGATGAAAACCATTCATTCTTTTTTCAAAAGAGTGGATGATGATGAAGAAACACTTAATGAAAATCATGAGAGTAAACGTCAAAAAGCTTCAACAAGTGAGCCACAACCGCAACAACATGGAAATCAACAAGAGAATGACATTTCGGAAGCCACACAATCAAATCCTAATGAGGTGGATCTTAAGCAGCTAGAAAGAGATCCTGCTAAACGAAAACAAATGTGGGATTTTCCAGTTAATTTAAGAGAATAAGTAAGACGAGCTTATATGACTTTAGGACCTTTCCAAATACGTATTAAAGAGTATCATGCTAAAGGTTCAAAGAAACATCCTCGTAGATTCCAATATTCTTGGTTCAACATTTTTCCTAATTGGTTAGAATATTCTCCAACAACACACTCATCTTATTGTTTTATTTGTTATATATTTAACGATAAACCAAGTGTGTGTCATGGTTATGATGCATTTACTGTCAAAGGATTTGACAATTGGAAAAAAGTTAATGACGGGAAAAATTGTGCATTCTTGAAGCACATTGGTTGTTCACAGCATAGAAATGCAGTTGCATTCGCTGAAAACTTGATGAACCAAGAAGCACACATTGAAAATATCATCATGAAGCAAAATGAAGCGCAAATATTGAAGAATCGTTTACGATTAAAAGCTTCAATTGACACAGTTCGTTGGTTGACATTCCAAGCTTGTGCTTTACGAGGAAATGATGAAAGTCCTAATTCCAGAAATCGTGGTCATTTTCTCCAACTACTAAAACTTCTAGCATCTTATAATGATGAAGTTGCAAATGTTATATTAGAGAAAGCTCCTTATAATTCAAAGTATACTTCTGGAGAAATTCAAAAAGAAATTCTTAGTATTATTGCAAATAAAGTTCGAAAACATATTCGTAGTGAAGTGGGGGATTCATACTTTTGTGTCATGGTTGATGAGTCACGGGATGAGTCTAAAAAAAGAGCAAATGGCCATAGTTTTGAGGTTTGTTGATGCAGAAGGGATCATACGGGAAAGATTCTTGGATTTGGCTCATGTCAAGGATACCTTAACATTAAACTTGAAAACAAATATGTGGAGACAACTTTTACACTATCAGTTTGATGTTAGTAAAATCTGTGGCCAAGGGTATGATGGTGCTAGTAATATAAGAGGGGAATGGAACGGATTACATGCACTTGTTCTTAAGGATTGTCCTTATGCGTATTATGTTCACTGCTTTGCTCACAGATTACAACTAGCACTGGTGGCTGCTTCAAGAGAAATTATTCTTGTACACCAATTTTTTTCAAACTTAATTTTTATAATTAATGTGGTTTGTGCTTCTAGTAAGCGTCATGATGAGTTACAAAAGGCAAAGGCAACTGAGATTGGGCATTTATTGGAACTTGGTGAAATTGAATCAGGCAAAGGATTGAATCAAGTTGGGACATTAACAAGAGCTGGTGATACACGTTGGGGTTCTCATCTTCGTTCCATTTGTAGTTTGCTTAACATGTTTGATTGTACTTGTGTTGTGCTCCAAGGAATAATTGCTGACATATCTGCTACTTATTCTCAACGCGGAGATGTTGATGCAGCTTATTATTACCTGAAATCATTTGAGTTTGTGTTTATTCTTCACTTGATGAAGGAACTAATGGGAAAAACTGATATACTTTCTCAAGCTCTACAAAAGAAATCCCAAGATATTCTTAATGCCATGGAGTTAGTTTCAACAACAAATGAGGTTCTAAATGATTTCAGAAACAACGGATGGGATTCTTTAGTTGCACAGGTACAATTTTTTTGTGAGAAACATCAAATAGATATGCCAGATATGAATGCTCCATATACTTCTACTCGATATCGGCCTCGAAAAATAGATAATCATGTTACTTTTGAACATTTTTATCGAGTAGATTTGTTTACATCCACATTGGACAAACAGTTACATGAGTTGAATAGTAGATTTAATGATCAGGCGATGGAGTTGTTACGTCTTAGTTCTACTTTAGTTTCAAAAGAACACCCTAAAGTGATTAACATTGATCAAATTTGTCTTCTTGTTGAGAAGTACTATCCTGAAGATTTTACGGAGCAAGAGAGAATTCAATTACGATATCAATTGGAGATTTTTAATATTGATATGACAAAGAATCCAAGGCTAAGCGGTGTATCAACTATTGCTGACCTATGCAAGGGACTTGTGGAAACTCATAAACGTGAGACGTATTATTTGCTTGATAGAGTGGTTCGGTTAATCTTGACACTTCCAGTTTCAACTACAACAACAGAGAGGGGATTTTCTGCAATGAAAATATTCAAGAACCGTCTTCGCAATAAGATGTCAGATGACTTTCTCGCAAACAATTTGGTGGTTTACATAGAAAGGGAAATTGCTGAAAACATTGATTCGAAGTCGGTAATTGATGATTTTAAAGACCTTAAAGGTCGTCGAGCTGAGTTGTAATTTCTTTTTTAGGTATTTTTGGTGTTTAATTGCTAAAAAAATTTGGCTTTTTTATATGTAAAAACGATAACTTTAGGTATTTTGGTGTTTAAATGCTGAAAAAATGATTTTTTATATGTAATAACGTTAATTTTAGATTTGTTTTTTACTTTCGGCCCCCCCGAATTATATGTTCAAGCTCCTTCACTGTTCCCAGGGGCAAAAGTCAAAAGTTGTTCTTAAAAAGTGTTTGACTTAATTTTTACCTGTAAAATGACTAAAAAAGAAGATATGTGGAGGTATGTGTGAATTGATTAGGTTAGTTGTAAGACATTAATATAATTTACTTTTTTTTCAGATCCAAAAGTCACGAAAAGTTACAAAAACGTGTCTTTTGTCCAGCCATCTTTATTTTCTTATGTAAAAGTTGTTTGCAGAAGAACTTTTCCATTACCAAACAACTTTTGAGACTTTTATGACTTTTTGAATAAGTTAAAAGTCCAAAAGTTGTTTAAAAAGGAACCCTTTTGAAATTGTTATCACCTGACTAATTATTTGAACATCGTTATTTTACTAACAACCAATTACATATCAATGAATGATGCTTGCGAAATTAATATATCCTCGTTAATTTTGTGCTTATCTCTTTACAAGCGCAAAATAAAAAGTGATGTTATTTTTGTCTCAATTTCATATCTCTTTATAAATAAAAAGTTTTAGTTGGAGTGATGTTGTTCAATCCAAGATGACCTCGTAAGGGAAAGGGTTTGCAAGTATTGCCGATATATGTTTAATGTCATTGTGAAAACGAAAAATGTTTTTGTTCCAAATTCAATTCATTCTCTTGATGTTGGCTCAGATTATCCAAGCTTCTATCGTGATGGACCATGTCCATCTAAGATGTCTGATTGTATATTAGAAGCTTTTAAGGATATTGAAGACGAGCAAGAAAAAAGAATTGGAAAAAAGTTGGGTATTATACACATATAGAAACTCTCTTAACGATGATGAAAAAATATGATTGAATGAAAAAAAATACCAATGAATTTGAAAATTTTGGGATTAATGTCCCAAAGTCCCAACAGATTAATTGTTCAAAATGTGAGTTAGCATCAATTAATCTCAAAACATTGTTTAAAGTGAAAATAATAGATAGCATGACATTCTAAATATTCTTGTTATCGTCGATCTTTTTTCTTCATCGTCTTTCATTGTATTTTTTCTAAATGTTCTTAAAAATGGGTAAATACATTAAAAAAAACTTTATATATTGTATTTTTTCGGATTAACCATTAATATTTTTTTCTGGAAAAGACCTTGCGTTTTCATATATATATATATATATATATATATATATATATATATATATATATATATATATATATAGAGAGAGAGAGAGAGAGAGAGAGAGAGAGAAAGAGGAATGATCATTTGAGAACTCATATATTCCCAAGAACCTGAGAACCAAACGATGATCGTTAGATCAAAATAAACAATGGTTAGGATGCTTTGTGGTATTTTTGTAAATACATGGAAAAGAAAAGGTAATGGGGCATGTTTTTTGAAAAAGAATCAGGGCATTTTAGGAATGAAAAAAAGAATAACATAATTCATACCCACTAATCGGATTGAATCACGTCAGCCTATACCCTATCTCTCTCTAACTATCTTCATCCCGCCTCCCTTTGATCTTCATTCCACCTCCTGCAATGAACACTTCAGCCCACATCATCCCCTCTCCGTCGACCGCCTCCCTATGCCCTCCAACAACAAACCTACCTCTGTCAACAACCACCGCCTTCGACGGCTTACCATTATTTCCTTCATCGACCACCACTACGACAACCTAATATCTCCGCTCTCTCTATCTCTCAATCATTGATTTCCTCCCTAATTACCACCGCCTAACACCGCCACCGAAGATCCATTTCGTCGATCCAGTGTATCAGAAACCGATCTTCATTGGAGCTCCCCGGCGATTGATGGATTGAACAGTGTGGTGTATGCTTCCTTCTTCCCGCTCGGATTTCTGTTCCCTGATAAATCAATCAGAGCTCTGAACGACGAATCATGCGATTGGATCGATTTTGAAATCGTTTGAAAAATGGATGTTGCTTTTCAGTTTAGCTCTATTGTGACTTGAATTATTTGCTTGCATTGACAGACAGAATGGGCTATCAAGCTCCGACATTAGTTAAAGCGCAAGTTATTGTTGGATTAGGTGTCTAAGTTCATAACTATTTCTAGGATGTACTTGACCCGGTTGGCATGGTCCATTTGGGTTGCATGGCATCATGCATTTTGATAGACTAAAATGAAAGAAATAACACTTAAGGTTTATTAATATATTATAAGTTCTAATATATTAATAGTATTATTTAATTAGTATTGATCAAGAATTAATTTGGAATTAATTAAGTGATCAAAAGAAGACTAATTAAATATATGGGTTGATTGTGTAAATCACTCATACTTGTATAGTGGACTAATGCTCCATGAATTAGCAAGTTGGGCTAAAACCCATAGGATGCTCCATGGTGGTTATAGAACCCATGGGTCATGGAAATGAAAGGTCATGACAATTAGGGTTTACATGGTGTAACCCTAATTGTAACACACTATATAAGGATCCTTATGTTCACCAAAATCGGAGTTAAGCAAGAAAGAAGAGGGCTAGCCGATTTCAAGTAGTGTGACATTTCTCTCAAAGTTTATTCCAAGTGCATTTGGTGTTGTGTGAGACATTTGAGGCATCACACTTGGGGTGCTAGGCTCTCAAGGTTTTCAAGGAATCCAAACTACTACAAGGTATGTTTTCTAGCTTACTTTTATGTTTAAAGTTCCCCATGTATGCTAGATAGGATTATGAACCTTGGAAAAAACCAATTTTGCATGTATCTTAGTCAAACATAGATCCAAGGTTTCTAGGGTTGCATGTACACCTTAGGAGTGTTAGAATGCTCAAAACCCAACAGTGGTATCAGAGCCTGGGCTTGTTTGTTTGATACTTGATGCAAAATAGCTGAAAAAGTTGAAATTCTTGTTGTCTGCACAGAGGACTCGCCGAGTCCATGGGGGGACTCGACGAGTCCAAGCGTATCTTCAACCAACTCGGCGAGTCAGTTCTTGCACTCGACAAGTTGGCCAGGCAGAGTGCAGATTTTCGACTTTTGCTGCTGGAAATGGACTAGAAACATTACCCTAAACTGTTTTGGTCTTATAAAACTTGTTTTAGATGGTGTAATGGTCATGCTAATCCATTTTCAATAGCTATTATCAAAATTTCAAGTTTTATATGGTTAATTTTATGATTCTTGAAATAGATGATATGCATGTTCATGAACTTATGAGTTTAGAAGATCATAGGAATTATTTGTAACTTGCTTGTTAGTTTAATTCTTGATCATTATGTGTTTTAATGGAATCCTTAATTTGTCCTCAAGTTATGGATTACCAAAAGTCATTCTTTTAAATTCCATTAAAGAAACACATAGGTTACATAAAATGAAAAGTCTCTCATTTTAATAAACCATTTAACTCATAAGTTATGAAAGATGAAAAGTTTTGAAAGTTACAAAACTTGCCCTCAAGTTTTGGAACATGTAAATGTTGGATTAATGTCTAAGTCCATAACTATATTTGGTATGTACTTGACCCGACCCGGCATGGTCCAGTTGGGTTGCACTTCACCGGCACAATTTATATGGATAGTCTTTTGAGAATAGTATATTTATGATTTATATTAATATATTATAAGTTCTAATATATTAATATGGAATCATATTATTTAATTAGTATTGATCAAGAATTAATTTAGAATTAATTAAGTGATCAAAAAGAACTAATTAAATATGGACTCTTATATATATGGAATGGGCCAAGTTCATTTAGGTTGAGCTAAGCTTTCATGGATGGTCCATGGAGCTTTTAACCCATGGATCCTATGTAAATGAAAGGTCATGGGTATTAGGGTTTACATGGATGTAACCCTAATCCTCCATAATATATAAAGGGTTCCTTGGCTCACAAAATTGGCACAAGTGTGTGAAAATAAGAGTGGGCCGATTTTAGTGTGCATACATATTCTCTCAAGTTCTTCCAAGGTGTTTTGGTGATTTGTGATTCCATTTGAGGCTTCCACACTATTGGGGCTAAGCTCTTAAAGCTTGAAGACATCAAGCTACATCAAAAGGTATGTCATCTAACTAGAACTTTGTAGTATATGTGCTTCATAATATGCTAGTTAGGATGAAACCTTGGAATAGTTAATATTTGCATGTATAATAGAGAAAACATAGATCCAAGGTTTATAGGGTTGCATGTACACCATAGGAGTGTTAGAATGCTCAAAACCCAACAGTGGTATCAGAGCCATCGGTTGTTTTCTGTTATATTGATGCAAATGTTTTATTTTCAAAGTTGAAAAAAAAGGAGAAAAAAAACATGACGTTTGTCAAATTTTAAGATAATTACTTGTTTTGTGAAAAACGAATTATTTGTAAAATTTGAATCATTTGTTATATGATTTGAATTAGGTCAAATTTAGTAAAAGATAAAATGATATGATTATTTTATTAGTTTTAAAAGTTTGATCTAAATGTTTTAAGCAGTTACATATTTTGTCATAAAATTTTGGAGCTCAAAAGTTTTTTTTAAAGTTGTGATCTTAAGGGTTTTTGAAACTTCCATAAGTTATGGATATGAAAGTTTTTTTTTTAAAAAAAAAAATTTGATTCAAAGTTTTTATGGAGTTACAAAATTTGGTGTTAATGTTTTAAAGAATTCCATAACTTGTTCTTAAGTTATGGAACATGGAAAGTTTCATCATAAAACACCATTAATTCCATAAGCTATGGAATCCAAAGGTTTTCAATAAGTACAAAACTTGGCCTCAAGTTTTGGAATTTGAGAAAAGTTTTTTATGAAAAAAATGAATTGAATTCTAAAACTCTTGGGTTCATAACTTAAACAATTAATTAAATGGTTTTAATTTTGAGTTTAATAATTGGAATTATGATGTTTTGTTGAATAGTTCAAATTAACTCTTATGGACTTTATTAATAGTTAATTAAAGCGTTTAATTAAAAGAGTATTATTAATCCATAAATATATGGTTTGAGTTTAATTAAATTAAAAGTCTAGTTTAATTAATAGATTAAACCACCAAGTATTTTAAATGTCTAAAATACACCCTTATACTATTATAATATTAAAAGTTTAATATATTATATGTATAAGAGCAAGTCGTCTTACCATTAGTAGGCCTCATTCACGAAGCCGGTCTATAAGGGGGGTATAAGGTTACTGCCTATAAAATGACAGTTTAATGGGTGTCCACTCTCACTCACCGCTTCCTTGACCGGTGGAGGGTCGTTAGCCGAACAGGTAGGACAAGGACTATAATTCTCCCTTCATTATAAGTATAATGATAAATACTAAGTAACTAAACACTTATAAATTCCCAATCTTAGTTACTTAGGAAAATGTGAATAAGGTGCTAATCCATGAAATTACACTTTGCACTTTGTTTAAGCTGTTAGTGGAGCGTGTGTGGTTAACCGGCACACTAACCTGGACTTAACAAGGTAGGCAAAGGGTAACTTAATGTTTATCATAGTATCATTGGAGCGTGTGTGGTTAACCGGCACATCGATTGAGGGGTAAATATTAAGGGTACCAAGTATATTTGCATGGTTACTTCACACCTTGTTTTGTGATCCTCGGCATCCCAGTCACAAAACCTGAAGGGCACACTCGAGATTGAAACGTGCCATTGAAAAGTTCAATGAATCTCAAAAGAATCTAGGAGTTTCAAAACCAATTAAAACCTAATAATACATTTCGTTTATGTTGGTGGAAATTGATGAATCGTCATTCACCTACCTTCAAATATTTTATAGCTTGGATTACGGCATCCCTCTTCCAAGTTATAAAATAGTTTGTTGGGTCCTAGCCTTAATATATCATATTGGGTGTTATATTAAGGACTTAAATCAACTTTACGTGAATTTCTCCCATTGTTGATGTCTGGTTTAGACAACAATGATCTTCCCAAACCAAGCTTTCCTAATGAATATGACTTCCCGAGTTTGGCTCATGGAAGTCATACTTCTCTTCCTCCACCTCCTCCAATTATTCTCCCTAACCCACAAGTTCAAGGTCACTCAAGCCCTAATGGCAAGCAAGGTCTATGTGTGATCACTCTTAGAGATGAAGTCACATATTGACAAGCCGGGAGAGTTGGGTGTCAAAGTCTTGAGAAAGTTGGATGTTCAATCACTTTCTAAGTCACATAGTGAGTTCCTTTGGGACTAATATGAAACAGATTATGACATGAACCTTAATGATCATATCTATTTGCTTGGCGCTGCTGAATCAGCAATGATTTGGAACGATAGTAAAGCAAATTTGATTAGAAGATCAACTTCCCAAAAACTTTATGGACAGTGACAATGGTGACACTGGAAATCCAGAAAAAGCATTCTCTTCCCAATGGAAAGGGATTGGCCATAGTCAACCCGGTTGACCAAATGGTAAAGAGAAAGGCTAAGTCTAAGATAGTCCCATTACCAAAGGGTCCATATGTTTATTTTGCCAAAGGAAGGGGCGTTGATTGCAAAGCTGCCAAATTTACCTAAGGATGTTAAA
Source organism: Lactuca virosa (assembly GCF_052849685.1). Taxonomy (NCBI): domain Eukaryota; kingdom Viridiplantae; phylum Streptophyta; class Magnoliopsida; order Asterales; family Asteraceae; genus Lactuca; species Lactuca virosa. The sequence continues at coordinate 15,531,243 of NC_136426.1, forward strand.
GTCAATAAGTTTGACTCTACATCAGGTAGAGTCCACTATCTAACTCTGTTAAGTTTCTATTCTGAGATTCTTGTTACATGATGTGACTGGGTCACATGTTGATGTTTTAAGAATCAAAGAAAAGTGAAGAAACTTAAAGGAAGTATATGCTGATTCTGATCGCGAAGATGGATCTCGATCGCATGGTTATGTGATCAAAATTTTGAGTTGTTGCTTAGGAGTTATGATATATTGCTTAGGAATAGATAACAACAAAGTTTTCCATGTGCTTTTGCACTGTAAGGATAGTTTTTCTGCAAAGTTTTTAAAAATAAAAGGAAAAAAAATTGATTTTATTTATTTTAAAATATCCTTACAATGGCATTTGTGAAAAGGAAACAAATTGTTGCTTATATGATTCCATTAATAGCAAGAGTGGAAATATGAATTTGATTCTTTCATTTGTGGTAGTGTCTAAATTTTCCAAATAAGGAAAGATTCTCATCACCCAAGTTTCAGTTGGATAGAAACTTGGAATCATGCAAGTTGTATAGTATGGTGAATGAGAACTTTCAAGCATTGGAAAATTAAGACTAATTACTTGTTCACATGGATGTGTGAGTCAAGTAAAGGACTAAGGGATCGAGTACACATTCTTGTGCACTGATCAAGCCCACCACAAATGTAACTTGAGTGACACATCTTAAAGAAGGTTTATTAACAGTAGTGAAATTTAAGAGTAAAAGGTTTTCTACTCTTGTACATTTGAATTTGGTAAGTTGTGATGTTTTGGATAAAACAGAGACCAACTTAGGCCAATTGTGTTAAGTGTTTGTCTTGATTAGAATCCACACTATCTCTTGAATATTTGGCAAGAAAGTCTTATAGGTCAAGGAGACAGTGGGAGTCTAAAAGATCCTGAAAGGGTTTCAAGAAGTAATTAAGAATAAAACCTGTATTTCATCACTAGCACACAACTACAGGTTTATAACCTATCGTGTTGACATTTCTATGCCCATTCCAGTTAAGTTGGCTATATATATTTGAGTTCTACATGTTCTCAATTGTTTGCATAACTACTTGGAAGCAATGGCAGGCCCTTGTGCTGCCAGGTGGCAAGAGGTTAAGATTGCACAAGTTCAATCCATATGAGTTAGGATTTGTCACTAACCTAGTCTTGTGATTATGGTTTGACAAATTCACATGGATAAGAACACATACACCATAAAATCTAAGTGTCATAAGGTTTCTCTCCGATTCATGAAAATTATGGTGAGGAAATTCTTTCACTAAGTATATTTTAAGTAGATAGCAATTGTGATATTTGCAGTTCTCAAAGTCGTTAGTGGAGCGTGCATGGTTAACCGGCACACTAACATTGACTTATGAGAAATGGCAAAAGGTCTAAACAATTGAGACTATGATTATGGCATCCCTTTTCATAGTTCTGAAATTGTTTAGATACACATGTGATCTATCTAAGATAAGGTGTATGATTTTGATAAAGTCTTATCAAAGCAATGTCGTATCAGAAATCTGAACTTTGGTAAGAAAGTCAATAAAGTATTGATTTCTAGAAGTTCAACTGATTTGTGAGTACATGTCAAAGCTAGTGGGAGCATAAGTGTTATGCTAATAATCATCATGTTAGTGGGAGCATGATAATTATTGTTAGTGTTGCAAGTTAGCAATGTTAATTATAGAAAACAAAAGTTTCAATTCGTGAGGCTGCAGGGATTGAAAAAGTTGTTTTGCTATAATTAAGGGAGAGGATATACTTCATTTCAGTTCTAAAGGCTTAGATTGAGACCTTAATCATCTTTAGTCAAGAATATATATATATGAATTTCATGTTGGATTGGTTCAACTTAAGGAAATTCTATATATTGCGTTCTCAAAATTCGATTATGATTACGACATCCCTCTTCATAGTCAAATTTTGAAAACATGGCAAATAAAAATATTGTAGCAAAAGACTGGTATAGAATCATGTCTTTATGTGAGACATCATGAATCATGTACCATTTGCTTTGGGTACATGATCGATTGCATGTGCTATAATATTTGTCATTTCTAAATTTTTCCAAATGCCCAGAGGCATTAAGAAGGGAAAAGGTCTAGAATTGGATATGACTAAAATGATTAAGCAATTGTCGAGGACAATATGAGGTTTACCAAAGATTGGTTGCTCAGGGACAGTTGGAAGTATAGTGCTAATTTTGGAAGGACCATATTGACATATTCTGAAAAGAGGCATATCTTATTCAGAAGTGGCAGTCAAAATGAGAATATGGAGTTGTCTCCATAGGTGGAAGTTATCTGTGTAAGATTAGAAAACTTAATGCAAGAAGCATGTCCAAAGCAATGTACTTTGAATATGAGACTTAGTTTCCATGGAGTTGATCTCCCTTGGAATACCTTATAATGACTGTTGACAAGTCTTTGTGACTTTGTACATATTCATTACAGGAGGGTCAGTGCATATAAGTTTAAAATCTAAACAGATTTCGATAAATGATAGGAATTTGAAATTCTCACATTTTTCGATAAGGATTTGGGAGTGTGAAATTAGAATCATTGAAATTATGTTCAATTGGTTTATTTCACAAAGTAAGGATCATAGACAAACATAGAGTGCATACTTGGTGTATGGCAAAGCTATTGTTTAAGAAAAACATAGTGTACATGCTTGGAGCATGGGACAACTAGTGTTTTTAATTCAAGTATAACTAAGTCGCTCTTCCTGAATGATTAAGTTATTCAAACCATCCACAGTCGGTCATATGTTGGAAGTAGATATGAATCAAGACTGTCATGGGTTGGTTTGTAGAGGTCCAAGTTGGTGGACAAAGTGGTGCTACAACACTCATGAGTGCTCATAAGTTCTGAGTATTGGATTCAACCCGCGCTCATTTGAATCACTTCATGGATTTTATCACGAGTGATCATGAGACGATAATATCTTATATTCTTCAAACCTAGAGATATGAGTTGTTACTATGAGTTGGTTATACATTGATTGCACGAAAACGCATTTGGTAACTCGATGTTATAAAACGTGCCTTTGTGTATGATTCAACAAGTAGTAGAACAAGCCATATCAGTCGAAGTTTATCCATTCCTTTTACCTTCGGGATAAAAGCGATATCTGTGGGCCCCTCGATGATTTAGCGATGACACATGTGAGTGCTTGGCCAAGCCAGGACTGATTTGATTTGTTCAATCAGTCAGTCATCATAAATCGAAAATCAGGAAACAACAAATGGACAGAGAGAATGATTATAATCCATGTCTCAGTCCATATGATATCTAGAATGGAGGAATATATGATCCCTTATCTAATGGACAAGTCATTGACAAGGTCAGAGTTCGACAGCGGCTTTAAGAGCTACGATTGCCAGTTAGGTTTTGAAGTCATACTCAATAATAGTTCCAATCCCTAGGATTTTAAAAGTTAAAATTCAACCCTTATACTTTATAATATTATAAGTTAATAATATATATATATATATATATATATATATATATATATATATATATATATATATATATATATAAGAGCAAGTCAGTCTTACCGTTAGTAGGCCTCATTCACGAAGCCGGTCTATAAGGAGGGTATAAGGTTGCTGCCTATAAAATGGCAGCTTAATGGGTGTCCACTCTCACCCACCGCTTCCTTGATCGGTGGAGGGTCGTTAGCCGGACGGGTAGGACAAGGACTAGAATTCTCCCATCATTAAAAGTATTAATGATGAATATAAAGTAACTAAATGTTTTATAATTCCCAATCTTAGTTACTTTAGGAAAAAGTGAATAAGCTGCTAACCCATGAAATTACACTTTGCACGTTGCTTAAGTCGGTTAGTGGAGCGCGTGTGGTTAACCGGCACACTAGTTGGGCTTAACAAGGTAGGCAAAGGGTAACTTAATCTTTATCATAGTATCGATGGAGCGTGTGTGGTTAACCGGCACATCGATTGAGGGGTAATACATTAAGGGTACCAAGTAATTTGCATGTTTACTTCACACCTTGTTTTGTGATCCTCGGCATCCCAGTCACAAAACCTGAAGGGCACACTCGAGATTGAAACATGCCATTGAAAGTTCAATGAATCTCAAAAGATCTAGGAGTTTCAAATCCAATTAAAACTTAATAATTTATTTCGTTTTTCATGATGGAAATTGGTGAATCGTCATTCACCTACCTTCAAATATTTTATAGCTTGGATTACGACATCCCTCTTCCAAGTTATAAAATATTGTGTTGGGTCCTAGCCTTAATATTTCATATTGGGTGTTATATTAAGGACTTAAAATCAACTAACTTGAATATCTCCCATTGCAGATGTCTGGTTTAGACAACTGTGATCTTCCCAGATCTCATGGAAATCATATTTCTCTACCTCCACCTCCTCCATTTATTCTCCCTGACATACAAGCTCGAAGACTTGAAAAATTCAAGGTCACTCAAGCCCTACTAGCAATGAAACATAAAGATGGAAGACCTGTGTGTTCTCATGTCTTAGGAATGAAGTCACACTTTGACAGGTTGAGAATGTTGGGTGTCATTGTACCAAGGAAGTTGGCTATTGACTGGGTTCTTCAGTCACTTCCTGAGTCTTACAGTGATTTCATTAAGAACTACTATGTGACAGATCACGACATGACCCTAATAGATCTATCTTATTTGCTTGTTGCTGCTGAGTCAGAAATGATGTGGCGCAATGGTCAAACAAATATGGGTGGAAGGTCTATTTCTCAAAATTCCATGGACATTGACAATGGTAACATTGGAAGTCCAAAAAAGCTTTCTCTTCCCAATGGAAAGGGATTGGCCTTGGTCAACCCGGTTGACCAAAAGGTAAAGGGAAAAGCCAAGTCTGTGATAGTCCCGTGTACTATTCCCAAAGAGTCTATATGTTTTCATTGTCAAGAGAAGGGGCATTGGTTGCGAAACTGCCCTAACTACCTGAAAGATCTAAGAGAGAAGAAAAAAAAATCAAAAGGATTTGACTCTGCTTCAGGTAAGTCCACTATCTAACTTTGTTAAGTTCCTTATTGATGATTCTTAATACAAAATGTGACTCGATTACATTTTGGTGTTTGGCAGGATCAAGCAAAGGGAAGGAAACTTAAAGAAAGTGTATGCTGAATCTGATCGCGAAGATGGATCTCGATCGTATGGTTCGAAGATCGGATTCTTGAGCTACTACTTAGAGAGTTATAATAGATTCATAGGAAATATGTAATATCATAGTTTTCATTTAAAGTTGCATTGTAAGGAAAAAAAATTCCGTATTTTTATAAATAAATAAAATTTTGATTTTATTTTAGTTTATATCTTATTGCAATGGCTTTTATGGAAAATTGATGTTTATATGTTTCTAGCAACAATGGAAATTTGAATTTGATTCTTTTATTTGTGGTAGTGTCTAAACTTACCAAGTAAGGAAATATTCTCATCAACCAAGTTTCAATTGGATCGAAACTTGGAATCATGCAAGTTGTATAATATGATGAATGAGAACTTTCAGCTTTGGAAAATTAAGACTAATTCCTTGTTCACATGTATATGTGAGTCAAGTGAGGAACTAAGGGATCGAGTACACATTCTTGTGCACTGGTCAAGTGCACCACAAGAGATTGATAAGACTATTCATCATGATTTACTAAGGTTTAGTAAATATGGTTATACTTACCAGTTTAAGTATAATTCTGAAACATTGAAAAATTTTTCAATGTTTTGCAGGACAAATGAGAAGAATCAATTTAGGCAGAACGATAAAAGTTTCTCAAATCTGAAAAGATGGGAGAGTACTTTAGTATCATGTTTTGTGATCATCTTAATGATTAGGAAACCATGTCACAATTGGTCCTCTAAGGACATCTTAGTGCATTCATATGGCTAAGAAGAGGAATCAAGAATTGCTGAAATAGTTAAATCAAGAAGATGAGCCATACTTCGTTCCAAAACAATTCTTAGATTCATACTCCAAGATTGTAACTTGAGTGACACATCTTAAAGAAGGTTTATAACACTTGTCAAATGTAAGAGTAAAATGTTTTCTACTCTTGTATATTTGAAATTGGTAAATTGTGATGTTTTGGATAAAACAAATACCAACTTAGGCCAATTGTGTGAAGTGTTTGTCTTGATAAAGAATCCGCACTACCTCTTGAATATTTGGCAAGATAGTCTTATATGTCAAGAGGACAGTGGGAGTCTTAAAGATCCCGAAAGAATTTCAAGATCTAATCAAGAACAATAACCTGTAGTTTGACACTAGCACACGACGTGAGGTTTATAACCTATCGTGTTGACATATTTCTATTTATGTGCCCATTCCAGTTAAAGTTGGCTTTGCATATGAGTTCTGAGAGTTCTCAATTGGTTGCATAACAACTTGGAAGCAATGGCAGGCCCTTGTGCTGCCAGGCGGCAAGAAATTAAGATTGAGTTCAGTCCATATGAGTTTGGATTTGTCATTATCCTTGTCTTGTGATTATGGTTTTGACAAATTCACATGGATAAGAACACATACACCATAAAATCTAAGTGTCATAAGGTTTCTCTCTGATTCATGAAAATGATGGTAAGGAAACACTTTCACTAAGTAGATTTTAAGTAGATAACAGTTGTGATATTTGCATTCTCAAAGTTGTTAGTGGAGCGTATGTGGTTAACCGGCACACTAACATGGACTTGTGAGAAATGGCAAAGGTCTAAACAATTGAGACTATGATTACGGCATCCCTTTTCATAGTTCTGAAATTGTTTAGACACACATGTGAGCTATCTAAGAAAAGGTGTATGATTTTGATAAAGTCTTGTCAAAGCAATCTCGTATCAGAAATCTGAACTTTGGTAAGAAGGTCAATAAAGTATTGATCTCTAGAAGTCCAGCTGATTTCTGAGTACATGTTAAAGCTAGTAGGAGCATAAGTATTATGCTAATAATCATCATGCAAGTGGGAGCATGATAATTATGATAAGTGTTGCAAGTTAACAATGTTAATTATAGAAAACAAAAAGGTTTCAATTGGGAAAAAGTTGTTTTGCTATAATTAAGGGAGAGGAAATTATACTTCACTTCAATTCTAAAAGCTTAGATTGAGGTTTTAATCATATTTAGTCAAGGATATACATATGAATTTCATGTTGGAATGGCTTAACATAAGGAAATTCTATATATGGGTTCATTATTTGCGTTCTAAAATTCGATTATGATTACGACATCCCTCTTCATAATCTGAATTATGAGAACTTGGCAAATAGAAATAGAAATATTATAGCAAAAGACTGGTCTAGAATCATGTCTTTATGAATCGTGTCCCATATGCTTCGGATATAGGATCGATTGCATGTGCTATAATATTCATCTGTCCTAAATTTTTTTCAAAATGCCTAGAGCATTAAGAGGGGAAAGTAGTAGAACTGGATATGACTAATTTGATTAAGCAATTGTCGAGGACAATCTAAGGTTTACCAAATATTGGTTGCTCATGGACAGTTGGAAGTATAGTGTTAATTTTGGAAGGACCGTATTGACATATTCTGAAAAGGGGCAACTCTTATGCAGAAGTGATAGTCAAAATGAGAATATGGAAATATTTCCATAGGTGGAAGTTATTCATTGAATCTGTTTAAGATTAGGAAACTTAATGCAAGAAGAATGTTCAAAGCAATGAACTTTGAATATGAGACTTCGTTTCCATGGAGTTGGTCTCTATTGGAGTACTCTGTAATGTCTGTTGACAAGTCTTTGTGACTTTGTGCATAATCATTACAAGAGGACCAATGCATATAAGTTTAGTTACTAACAGATTTAAGTAAATGGCAGGAATCTGGGATTCGTGCATTTGCGGTAAGGATTTGGGATTGTGAAATGAGTATCATTGGAATTAATGTTCAGTCGATCTATTTCACAAAGTAAAGATCATAGACAAACTTAGTGTGCATAATTGGTGTATGACATGACTAATGTTTAGACAAACATAGTGTGCATACTTGGTGTATGGCATGACTAGTGTTTAGAAAACATGGGGGGGGGGGAAGGGAATCCCCTTGGCAAAATATATTAAGTATAGGAAGAGTTACAAAAGAAAAGGGCAAACACCCAAGAAAAATAAAAAAAGACAAGACAAGCTAAGGGACATGCCCCAAAGCAAAGACAAAACAAACAAACAACTAGAGACAAACTAAAAAAACTAAAATCGTCATCCCTGATCAATTGGAGAAGAGGTACAACCACCATGAGAAGAGCTCGGCAGTGCGTCAGAAGCTGGGTGGGTAGCACTCGAATGTATAACAGGAGGGACACGAGAATCATCATCAATATCATCCACTCTTTGGTGGGAAAGAGCATCAAACATGTTTGTGGTAACTTTTTTCTTTAGCTCTGTACGGTTAACTGGTTTATAGACTTGAGAGACCTTTATAACAGGACCTTTTCCTTTATGGTTGTCGATAAGGATCTTCTTTTTTGGAATTGGAAATGTTCTAGATTTCCTCTTGACCGTTTGATATTCTTCATTGTCAACTTCTTTTGGGGTAGGCATAGTCGGCATTGGGTCGGGAGTACTAATCGTGTGGATGGGGCATGTGGCATGGTCATGACCAAAATTTTTGCAATGATCGCATCTCTTAGGGTTCCAAGAATACTCCACACTAAGCTTTGCAGAAGTAACACCTTTAGCCGTGGTCGCTTTAATTTTTATTTCTTTCGCCCAAGGGTCTTTAGCCGACATCTCAATGAGGACACGGGCAAAAACCGCTCTACCCGTAGCCCTCTCACACATTGTAGTAGTATAAGAATCAACCTCCAAAGATTTTCCAAGTTTGCCAGCAATGAGGCTAAGACCATCCTTATTAAAAAGTTGGAGGGGGATGCCAAAGATATTAACCCAAACGGGAACCCGATCATGAGTTGGTTTTTCTATGAAGACATCCGGGTCCCATTTTCTTAGGAAGAGGGGGATACCGTTAATTTTCCAAGTTCCCTTTTGAAGGATGAAATTCATACCCTTATCGTTATCAAATTTGAAAAAGAACATGTCGTCGTTATTAATAAAAATATCACATAATCCATGTTCCTTCCATGATTCGTTAAGGCGATCTTTAACAAGCAGAAAGGCAAGTCTTTTACAAACAAAATAGCCATATAAAGTACGTTCGAATGGAATGCTTCCCTTAGAGAAGATTTTCGGTGGAATAATTAAGACATCATCGTCCAAAGTTTCAAGGTTGTTCAAGAAATCAAGTTTTAAAGGGGTAACAGAGGGTACCTCATGAGTAGCTTATTATTGGACTGATTTCCGGGTACACAAGTTCGGGCTTGCAATGGAGCTGGCTATACTTGTTATGAAATGGGGGAGGAGGGAACTAGGCCTACTAAACTCTACCTCCACTACGGTATAGCTTCAACTGGATTCCCCACTATACACTACGAGAAGGGTATTGGCCTTTCTCGAAACAAAGGCACTTGCTGGCATGAAAACTTCGGATAAACCATTTGGATCAGCCATGCGAAGTGGTTCAACAGTATTGGACACAAGATGGATGGAAGAAGGACCATCAGGAGATGGGCTGGACCCGTGCGATAAAATTTGTGTGAATGATAAAGGATGTTGGGCTACACGAGGGCTATTGGGCCCAAAAGAGAGAAGATGTGGATCATTAATTATTTTGGGCGGCAGGATAGAGCTTGAAGGGGTCAAGAAGCGCGTGACAGCCAAAGGAGAAGATTCAGGGGCATTAAATGCTATGTCTCCTAATTTTGGAGAGTCATTAATGCGCATGGGGGATCCTTCACGTGCAGAAGACGGTGCCATATTTAAATTGGCTAACAAACAATCTTGGGAATCGGCCACTGTGTCCATATTAGGTTGACTTTCCAAATTCGCTTGAACTTCCTTCCCAAAGAGAGATGAAGTCGACGCAGGGACCAAATAAACTTTTGCAGGGGAATCTTTTCCAGAAATAGGATGAACCACTGACGGTTGATTTGAACGGCGACCGAAAGGAGGCAGAAAACCATCACCGATGCAAGGAGGAGGCGCGTCTGGGGGGTTTTCCGAGTCGTCAAAAAATTTCGATGACAAGGGGGGAAATGACGACGGGAGAACGGATGCAGACCCAGAAGATGGAGCTGGGGAAGTCACGACCGGAGAAATAACTCCGGCAGAAGGAAAATCGTGAACGAGCACCATCGCATCAGAATCTGAACAGTCCTCAACCATTCCATCTATTTTGGCGAAATCCTCATAGGCTTCATCGTTGAGATGGAGATTAACTCCTGGTTCGAAAATTGCATGGGGAATGGTAAATGAGCCTTCAACTTCATTCTCAGGGACCGTTCCTTCACCAAATACGAGGACTGGACTTACTTCCTCCACCATTCCTTTTCTTTTAACTTCTGATTCGACCGCTTCATGGGGAGTAATAAAAGAATCTGTAGAAGGATTTTCAGGGGCCCTTTCTTCACCAAGCACGTGAATAGGACCTGCTACTTCCCCATTATCACGAGCACAACTGTCAACTTTTTCACCAATATCATGATGTAAAAAACCTTCACCATTTCTAACAAAAGCATCACATGAGAGGTCGTCATTTGGAACATGGATAGGGGAATCAGTGAAGAATAGGCCTTTGTTGCTATAGTGTACATGCTCGGAGCATGGGACAACTATTGTTTTAATTCAAGTATAAAGTTGATAGTTTGAAACAGTATACAATGAATAATGTGTAATCAATATGGTGATAAATAAAAGGTGTTTTTATTTATATTCATAAGTTCTGAGACCATAGTTGATTCGATTATTCTTGTGTTTCACTTTGCATGTTTTGACTTCCAGAATAACTAAGTCGCTCTTCTTGAATGACTAAGTTATTCAAACCATCCACAGTCGGTCATATGTTGGAAGTAGATGTGAATCAAGACTGTCATGGGTTGGCTTGTAGAGGTCTAAGATGTTGGACAAAGTGGTGCTACAACACTCATGAGTGCTCACGCTCACTGGTATCACTTCATGGAATTTATCTCGAGTGATCGTGAGATGGTAATATCATATAAGTCTTCAAACCTAGAGATATGACTTGTTGCCTATGAATTGGTTATACATTGATCGTACAAAACCGCATTGGTAACTCGATGTTATAAAACGTGCCTTTGTGTATGATTCAACAAGTAGTAGAACAAGCATATGAGTCGAAGTTTATCTGTTCCTTCTTGGATTAGAAGCGATATTTGGGTCCCACGATGATTTTGTGTTGACCCATGTACCGGGCCCGGTCAGAACTAAGTTGATGTGTTCAAATAAGTTCTATGTCAAACAAATCGGAAACCGAGAAACAAACTGCTGGATAATAAGTAAGACATTGTTCCATGTATTTGTCCGGCTGATATCTAGAACAGATTATTATATGATCACTTATCTAAAATGGTGTATCATCATCATCTCAGTTTCGCGAGACCTTGAAAGAGCTACGATTGCTGATCGGTTCATGAAGTTATTCTTGCAGATATAGTTATTAGACTTATCCAAGTGGGAGACTGTTGGATTAGGTGTCTAAGTTCATAACTATTTCTGGGATGTACTTGACCCGGTTGGCATGGTCCATTTGGGTTGCATGGCATCATGCATCTGGATAGACTAAAATGAGAGAAATAACACTTAAGGTTTATTAATATATTATAAGTTCTAATATATTAATAGTATTATTTAATTAGTATTGATCAAGAATTAATTTGGAATTAATTAAGTGATCAAAAGAAGACTAATTAAATATATGGGTTGATTGTGTAAATCACTCATACTTGTATAGTGGACTAATGCTCCATGGATTATCAAGTTGGGCTAAAACCCATAGGATGCTCCATGGATGCTCCATGGTGGTTATAAAACCCATGGGTCATGGAAAATGAAAGGTCATGACAATTAGAGTTTACATGGTGTAACCCTAATTGTAACACACTATATAAGGATCCTTATGTTCACCAAAATCGGAGTTAAGCAAGAAAGAAGAGGGCTAGCCGATTTCAAGTAGTGTGACATTTCTCTCAAAGTTTATTCCAAGTGCATTTGGTGTTGTGTGAGACATTTGAGGCATCACACTTGGGGTGCTAGGCTCTCAAGGTTTGCAAGGAATCCAAACTACTACAAGGTATGTTTTCTAGCTTACTTTTATGTTTAAAGTTCCCCATGTATGCTAGATAGGATTATGAACCTTGGAAAAACCAATTTTGCATGTATCTTAGTCAAACATAGATCCAAGGTTTCTAGGGTTGTATGTACACCTTAGGAGTGTTAGAATGCTCAAAACCCAACAGTTATTCCAATTATTCTCTCAGGAAGACATGTGTAATTTCCTTCCCAATCTGTGTCCGTCTAAATCTCTCATTTCTTCGTTTTTTTGTCCATCTCTTTAATCTGTTGATTGTTTCGCTTCTTAATGAACAATTACAAGCTCGTTAATGCTGCTACAGGCACAGGCAAAACTGTAACATACCTTGCTCCTGTCATTCATCAGTTGCAAAAGTGTGATCCTAGGATTCAGCGATCTGATGGTACTTTTGGTATGTGCTCTTGGTCTCCATATGAATTATTGTTCCATCCATTCATCTCCTTATTGTTAGGATGATAAACTTCATATATAGTTCGAATATGATCCATCATTATTTTGCTAAACAGAAACATAGAAATTCATATTTCAATAGGTGCTAACTTAAATTCAACTCTGATAACAACATTGGTGCTTGTACCAACACACGAGCTATGCATGCAGGTATATGAAAATATACATGAAGCATCAAGATCGAGTCAAAACATTCAATTCTTTCAAAACAGAAAAATCAGCTCTTTTATTATCAACAGATGTTTCTACAAGAGGTCTAGATTTTCTAAAAGTTTGTTGCATTATTCAGTATGATTCCCCTGGTGAAGCAACTGAATATGTTCATAGAGTTGGAAGAACTGCTCGATTAGGTGAAAAGGGGGATTCCTTGTTGTTTCTTCAACCAATTGAAGTTGATTATCTACAAGAGCTTCAAAAACATGGTGTAATGTTAACAGAATATCCTCTTCCCAAACTTTTAGATGGTTTTCCTTTACATGGTTTAAATTTAAAACATCATCACCATGTGAAAAAGTTTGTCTCAATCGAGATGCATCCATGGATGGTTTCTGTACAAAGGTCTCTTGAATCCTTCATCTTTAAGGAGGTATGATTTCATTTCAACAATCTTGTTTTAATTCTTTGTTAAATTACGTTTTTGGTCCTTGAGTGTAATTTTTTTTTTGGGGTAATTAATGCAGGCGAAGATGAAGAAATTAGGGCAGAATGCATTTTGTTCGTGGGTTTCATTTTGTGTTGTGTTATTGCATCTCTCACTCTGAATCTGTTCACCTTCTACGAATTAACTAAGTTTTGTAGTTACTGGTCATGAAAATTAATTTGGAAGCTAATAACTGTGCATTTTCAAGCACTGTGTTTGCTTATGGACAAACAAGTAGTGGAAAAATGTTTACAATGAATGGGTTTAAGAATGATCCGGGAATTATTCATAGAGTTGTCAAAGATATTTTTGCCAAGATTGATATGGTGTATGACTATATTCTTATAATTTCACTAGTATATTTTTTTTTTGGAAATTACAATATGATTTTGTTGATTTTGGTTTAGATATATTTTCAATTGTTAAAAATGGATGATGTCACATGTGAATTAATTTGGATGTGATTCACATGTAAATCACATGTGATTCACATGTAAATCACATGTGATTCACATATTAATCACATGTAAATCATATATGAATAATATGTGATTCACATGTAAATCACAAGTGAATTACTTATGAATTACGTATATATGTGCACATTCATATGTTAATCACATATAATTCACATATTAATCACATTTGATTCACATGTAAATCATATTTGATTCACATGTAAATCACATGAGATTTACATGTGAATCACATGTCATTCACATGTGAATCACATATGATTCATATGTGAATCGCATGTGATTTACATATGATGTCATATGTAAATGTGATTGATATGTGAATTGCATGTGATTCATATGTGAAATGCATGTGATTCATATGTTAATCACATGAAAATCATATATGTATTTTGTGAGTGTTTTTGCATCAATCATTTTTTTTCTTGTAGATTTGGAAGAAATTGTGGTGAATATTGAAGAGGTGAAAATGATAAATTGAAAAATAAAGAATTGACACGAAGACATGAAAACGCTTTATAATTTGTAGCATTTTTTATTTTTTATATTTTATTTTGTATCGAATAAAATACTTGTACTATTATGTTTATAGATTAATTAATAAAAATGATATTTTCTATAATTTACTTACGAATATTATTGTATAAGAAATATGCATATATACATTTGAAAAAATATGCATATATGCACCTAAAACTTTGATTTTTATTGTTAAAAAAATTAGAGTATTTTTTTTAAATATTCTAGTTCTTTTTCTAAACTTATTGATTTTTAAAAATTTACTTTTTTAAAAAAAATGCAGCTTTTCTGAAAAAAATTGCAGTTTTTTTTTTTAAAAAAAATGCAACTTTCTTTAAAAAACTTGCAGTTTTATTGAAAAAATTGCAGTTTTTTTTATTTAAAAATGCAGGTTTTTTAAAAAAAATTATAGTTTTTTTTTTGAAAAAAATGCAGCTTTCTTTTAAAAAAATTTAGTTTTTTGAAAAAATTGTAGTTTTTTAAAAATATATTTTTTCAATTTTTTTTTAAATTCATGTTTTTTATAAAAAATTAAAAAATCTGCATTTTTTTTAAAAAAAATCGAAAAATACTATTTTAAAAAAAAATCCGAAAATTTTAAACATTAAATGATATTGGTAAGATTACGATGATGTCCTTAATGAATTAATTTTGATCCAACGCTGTACTTTTAGTTCTCGGGTTCTCGGGAAATTATGAGTTGTCAACCGATCTCACCCCTATATATATATATATATATATATATATATATATATATATATATATATATATATATATATATATATATATATATATATATATATATATATATATATATATATATATATATACTAGTCGTTACCCGCGCAACGCGGCGGCGACGAATAATTTTTTTCGGCAATTAGATCCACTTGGTACCCACGTAACGCACCAATGACTAATGGTTAATATATTTGCGACGTATATGTAAGGGTGTTCAAAATATTTGAAACTTATAAATCGTACCTATTTTTAGATTATCAAATCGGTCTTTATGATTTTTTTTTGAAAAAGGTATCCCATACTTTTTATTTAAAATCTCCTAATCTAATAAATAAGTACATTTTTGCCACGTGGCAATCTCTAAGCCTCTCCCAATTGATTTTTCCCGCTCAAATGTCTAAGTAAATTTTCGAAAATACCCTTTTACTTTAAACTCTCGGTGCATAAAATCCGGTAAGAGTTTATAGCTCCATCTTCGGTCTCCCATAGAATCAACGATTAAATTACTATAAATCAGGAAACAACTTCATCTCCAAATTTGAATTGTTCTATGTAACTCAACACATCTTATATAGTCGCTTCCTCCTAGGTTCAAGTTTTGTCTTCGAGTTAGGGTTTTCTAAAGATGAATTTGATATGCTCTCAAAATCTCCATGTCCTTATCCTTTGCTTATCTTTTAAGCGACTTTTTATTTATGGGTTTTTGGTTTCATGTTAAATTTTGGTATCTTGATTTCACTTCCCCATCCCCATCTTTCTTCGTTATCTATTATTTTCAAGCCTAATGCTCTTTTCCTACTTGTGATTGCAAGGAATCTAGGTGTCGTCGTTGCTCTGCCACCAGCAATGCTCGAATCTGACGAAGAAGGGATTATATGGAACGAAAACCATGGATTCCTTACTTTTGTTTCTCTTAACGAAGAGGTTGACATCTACATTTTATGGGTTTAAACGAAAGCAGGTATTTTCTCCCTTCATCTCTCATTCTCTCCAGGATTTCATTCAATTTGATATCCTGGTAGCCTAAATCTCGACAAATCACTTCCTTCCCATCTCATTTAAACCCTTAATTTCTTCTATAACCTTACTCTCTATTCAAAAAAATAATATATTTCTAAGCCCTATGTTACTGTCAAGATTGAAAAAAGCAAGAGACAAGGGGCTTTAAAGTTTGAGTGGAAATGGAGGATGCGACGCTCGACAAGTTCATTAAGAAGCTTTTGGATTCTAAGGTTGGATCCATTCCAAAGCAGTTTCCATTATCGGAATCAGAAATTCTGAAGCATTGTTTTGCTTCCAAAGAGGTTTTCTTTAACCAACCTAATTTGCTCGAACTTAAAGCCCCGATTAAGATCTGTCGTAACCAAATTTATTACTACCAGTATTGATTTCTTTCTGTATGGGTGTCTGATGTCTCTATGCCTACCAAATGGTTTGTTCTTGGTGTAAATCCTCAATATCTTGAGAAATTTTGAAACTTTATGTGGTTTTGAAGTGATTTAAAGCATTTGGTAGGTTTAATTCATGGTTGGGTCAACATCATATCGTCGATCGCCTCCCCTGGATGGAAAATCATCAAATTAATTTGTGTTTGTGGCTTTACATAAATTTCGACGGTGGGCCCTAAATCTGGTTGTAAATTGTGCAGCCAAGCATGGTTTCGATTTTTTGTTTTTTTTATTTGTAATGAAACATGGCTCAATTTTAGGTTATTTTTCTTAATTTTATATTTTCAGTTGTCTTTAGGTTTGTTCTTATTTTTCTAATTTTATACTTTTTATATAAGTGGGTTTCTATAAGAGTAATTTCTCATGGTTGTCACTTTTCTTTGGCTTGTAGTTTTGACCAAACCTTAAGGAATTCACCGGTCTATTACATAATTTTTTAGGTAAACTCTGTTATAGGCCTTATCTTTCACCACTTCTTTTAGATATACAAGAGAATGAACCATTAAGCAGAGCTTTCAGATCAAATGGTTATCTATTTATAATTTCTTGATTTTCTTCTAAAAAGATATATATGACATGTTTAATTGCTTTCTAATGTAGGTTTTGGTGGTGATTGTTTTTATTGTTGGTTTCAAGTGTTGGATATGCTAAATAAAAAATGGATGTAGAAATGCATGTGGTTATACAAAATGCATGAGTGTATGTGTCAATAAAGGTGAGTTTCTTCTTAAATTTTGAGTTTTTTATTCTTAAGCTCTCACCTTCCTCTTGTACGTGTCCTGAATATGACTATGGGAGATTTGTATTGCACTTTTACATAGCTTCCGTATATACTTTTTGGACTAGAGAATGAAACTCATGGAGAAATATGAGGTTAATTTCTTTCAAATCTGTTTTTAGGTTGTGGGGTAATTAAAAAAATGAAAAGTGCTTTGAGGATGTGAGGTAACAGAATAACAATTGTTGTAAATTGATACTTGTTGTTAAACATACTTTCACCATGGGACCAACTGTTATCCGTCTAAGGGAGATATCTTGATTTCTTTCATCAGATTCTTGTCTCTTGAATCTTTATTTGAAGGTGCAAATTAAAGATTTTTTTTCTCAATAATGAGTTGAAATATATGTTTTCTGTTGCTTTAGGAAGATGATGGGCTGAATCTGGATCACAAATGATTTATTGCAAAATCTATTTTATGCTTCAAACATGGTAAGAATTTGGTTATTGATTTGCTATATTTAATTTCAAGGTTGTGATTATTTGTTTGTTTGAACCCATGCTTTTTTGCTATGCTTTAGTGCAATTTGGAACCTGGTGAATCCGCAAAATGAGTCTAGGCAAAATTTATGCATTTAAAGATTGCAATGTGTAAGGGCATGGTTTCCATTGTGATTAACACATAAAAGGGTAGTCAACATTATGTGTATTTTTTGGCAATTAAATATCATATAGTTTGACATACACTAAATTAAAGTGGATATAATATTTTCTACTTTATAAAATATATTTTATTTGCAAAATAAACAAAGAGTCAACAATATTGTATATTTTTGAAGTGGAACATGGCTCAAGATATATCTTGACTTTTATTTTAGATTTCGGGGTTGAAACTTGAGCGGTAGTTATTACATTCTTTTTCTTGCTCTTGTAAAGTTTATGGTGCATCGAAGCTGTCACTCAGAGTAAAGTGTTTTGACACTAGGTTGTAGTAAAGTATTTTGAATAATATGCTTTGCTTATAGGGTCAAATATTGCATTTCTTCCGTTATGAATTGTGATTAAATTCTCGTGGAGGATACATGCTAAGATCCTTCTTACACGTCTTTCTATTAACAATTGTGATTCAATATTTTGCATTAACAACATTATGATATTGTCAAACTATTTAACAAGTTTTTGGTTAAACATACACATTTTTTTAAGAATTTCTTAAACATTGCCTAATTTGGAGTGATTATTTGCTTATGAGGACATAGTGATATCCATTTTTATTACTATAGTTTTGTATGTGTCATTACTTGCTCATCTGTCTATGTATATTGGTACTTTGACAGTGAATTAGGTGGAAGCGGATTAGATTTGTATTTGCAACACACCAGATATGGGCAAGGGGTTTTCAATTGGTTATTTGTTAGTGAATTTTGTATAATAACAATTTATATATATTTACTTTTTCTTCTTTTGTTAACAAAATTTACTTGCCTTTGTAGTTTTAAACTATTATTTTTTATGTGGCGAAAGTACATATTTCTTCAAAAGAAAACATTGTATTACTCTCCTAAAAGAAAACATAGTATGTACAATGAGTTGATTTATGTTACTAAAAAGTCATCCACAGTTCCAAAAAAAGACGTTTATAGAAATAAATTTGCATATTATAATTGATAAATAATTTTTAGAATTTTCTAAACATTTATTATAAAATATATTTTCAATCTTTTACCCGTGGTTTCCACGGGTTGTAACCTAGTTTAAATATATTATACATATGGAGAAACATGAGGAGCCGGAAAGATAATGTTGACTATTAGAGTATTCATGTTTTCTTTTGCAAACGGTTAACCGAAGAATATTGAATGCATCAGTCGATCGAATGTGGAGAAATGAAAAAAACGAATTTGTGCTTATTGGATATTTATTTCTAGCTATTGATCATAGAGAAATTAAATATTCTCCTACAATTCTTCCTATCCATTTTTAAATTGTGACATGTGTCATATAAATGTATTAAAGTATTATTATTTTCATTAAATATGACACATGTCATCATTTAAAATGGGTAGGAAAATATGAAGAAATTGTAGGAAGATATTTAATTTATTTTGAACATATTTTCATTTGTTGGATGCGTATTTTCATCTTTTTAATTTGTTGTGTCAAAAATAGATCACTTTTATTTATGTTATATTTTTGGCAATCATAATTATACTTTGTCACATTTGTTATAACTATGTCTACAAATTACTGAATATAATCAATTTTTGAACCCCAAAAGTTTAAAATTTCAAGTCTTTCAATTATATACCATTATTGCGGAAATATATTTTACTTATATTCAACAATTGCATATTTTAAGAATAACTTGGATGATTGATTCAAAATTTAACGTAAAGCTTAAATGTATAGGCCTTTTATAGGAATTGTATTTCTAATTCACATAATTTATTAATCATGAACAAAAGGGTAAAGGGTATGGGAGTTAAAATTCATACATCTTTTTATTTTGGATATCTGAAATTTCAATATTTTGATATGCACACGTATAGGGGTGTAAGTGAGCCGAGCTATTCGGGATCGACTCGTTAAAAGCTCGACTCGAGATCAAATTAAACGAGCCTGAGCCGAGCTCAAGCCTAAATACGAGGCTCGTTTATTAAACGAGCTCGAGCCGAGCTTCAATTCATGGGCTCGCGAGCCTAAACGAGCTTAAACGAGCATATATATATATATATATATATATATATATATATATATATATATATATATATATATATACATACATACATACATACATACACACACACACACACATATATATATATATATATATATAGGTTTAGGTTCTATGGAAAACAAAAAAACCCTAAAAATCATAAAAATGCATAAAAAAAAAACTTAGAGATCACAAAACTTTTTTTTGAATTTTTTTATCAAAAAATCGCAGCTTTTAACATAAAATCGCTGAAATTTTTTTTGAAAAAAATAAAATTTTACAAAAAAAAAAAAAATTGAATTTTTTTTTCAGCGAAATTGTCAAAAAGACTGCGATTTTTTGATAAAAAAATTCAAAAAAAAGTTTTGTAATGTCTAGGTATTTTTTATGCATTTTTATGATTTTTAGAGTTTTTTTAGGGTTTTTTTGTTTTCCAAATAACCCTTCACTATATATATATATATATATATATATATATATATATATATATATATATATATATATATATATATATATATATATATATATATAGGCTCGATTAGGCTCGCGAGCCCACTAAATTGTTCACGAGCCGAGCTCGAGCTTCATTTTAAGGCTCGAATCGAGCTCGAGCTTCCTCAAAATTAAACGAGCCGAGCTCGAGCTTGCTCAGGCTCGGGCTCGGCTCGGCTCGTTTACACCCCTACACACGTACACCATTGTTTCATTCATGTTTGTATTTACACCTTTAATTTCAACAATTAAGGGCGTGTTTGACAAAAGTAGCTGTTATCTGGAAGCGGATAGCGGGGAGCTGAAAACGGATAGCGGTTGGCGTGTAGCGAGTAGCTGGTAGCGGGAAGCTGTAGCTTTTATTTGTTATATTGTTGTTTGGCAAAAAGTAGCTGAAAGCTTTTGAAATATATAAAATTACATAAAATGACAACTGATTAAAAATAAATAAATATATAAATATATTTTTAAGGGTATTTACGGAAATTGATTTCAAAAGCTCAGTAGTGTTTTGTCAAACGCTACATGAAGTAGCTTTTAGATTTGGAGCGTTTTGTTTAAACTAAAAGCTAAACGCTCGTACTGCCAAACGAAGCTTTTTGTTTATACTAGAGCGTTTTGTCAAAAGTTAAAAGCTAGAAGCTCCCAAACGCTACTAAAAGCTCTGTGTCAAACACGCCCTAAATTGATAGTCTTCAAGTAATATACAACATAAATAACACAAACAAACAAATAATAATTCTTTTAATCATGTTTATGATAAGCCAACGAACTATTAAGTAATTCATTATCATCATTTTTTGTTCATCTAGTATTAGCATATTATATACTATGAAGCAATTGGGTGTAAAAGAAGCCATAACACCATTAAGGGCGTGTTTGGCAACAGTAGTTGTTAGCTGGAAGCGGGTAGCGGTTAGCTGGTAGCGGGTAGCGTGTAGCGTGTAGCTGGTAGCGGAAGTTGTAGTTTTTATTTGTTATATGAATGTTTGGCAAAAGTAGCTGGAAGCTTTTGAAATGTATAAAATTACATAAAAGGACAATTGATTAAAAATAAATAAATATATAAATATATTTTTAAGGGTAATTATGAAAATTGATTTCAAAAGCTCAGTAGCGTTTTGTTAAACGCTACATGAAGTAGTTTTTAGAATTGGAGCGTTTTGTTTAAACTAAAAGCTAAACGCTCGTACTGCCAAACGAAGCTTTTTGTTTAAACTAGAGCGTTTTGTCAAAAGCTAAAAGCTAGAATGAAGGGTCTAGTTTATGGTTTGGGCTAGGTTATCTGTTGTATAGGTCTTAATGGGTCTTTTGTAATGAAATAGAATTGTTTGGATGTGTTTACGGCCAGAAGTCTGTTTACGGCCAGCCTTTCCCTATATATATATGTCTTGTCAGAGTCTGTCAATGGTTGTGGTCGAGTGATACAGTTTACGGTCCATAGTGTGTATGTCCAAGTTGTACCTGACGTTTCTTTGATATAAATGTGTGCAAAGCTTGGTTTAATCTTCTTCTACTCCATTCTAATATTGTTTGATTGTTGTTTGTTTGATCACTCGTTTGGATCCTAGATTTCAGGGCCTTACAATTGGTATCAGAGCAAGTCCGGTGTCAAATCATCTTACAATCAAGTTCACGGTCAAAGGAGCTTAGTTTCGTCATTGTCTGAGGCCTGATTTGGTGTCTTCATAGCAAAAGGGGATCAGATCTGCTTAAAATTCGTGTTTTCATCAAGATCTAGGCATTTACAGTCAAGAGTTCACGGCCGTAAACTCCTATTCACGGCCGTAAACTAGCAATCTTCAATAACCGTATATTGTTTATCTTCAGAAACCGTAAAAAAGGCAATCTTCAAATACCATAAACTCCTCAACCGTAAACTACCTCCTCAACCGTAAACTACCTTTCAATCGTAAACTACCTTCCAACCGTAAACTATTTTTCAGCCGTAAACTCAACCGTAAACTTGTTTACGGTCGTAATCTTGTGACCGTAAACTAGATTTTTGGTGTTTTAGTTTGTTTTTTTTAAGTCATTTTCAATTCAAAAACAAAAACAAAAACAAAAACAAAAAATGGATTCTCAAAGCCCAGCAATTCATCATGAATTGGATTCAATCATGGGAACAACCACTCACATGCCACGCTTGTTATCTGCGGAAGGTTTCCCGGAATGGAAATACCGGATCGAGAAATACATCAAGATGAAAGATTTTAAGGTTTGGCGAAGCATTCTCAGAGGACCAGTTAGAGTCACTACTACTCTTGCGAATGGAAAAATAATTGACAAAGTGTATGTTGATTACACTGATGAAGACTTCGAAAAGATTGAAGAACAGGAAAGGGCGTTGGCTACTTTAACTATGGCTTTATCTCCTGATATTGCTCAAGGATTCAGAGAGTATGATTCAGCCAAGACGTTGTGGGAAGCTTTAATTGAGGTCTATGAGGGTAATGAAGACATGAAACAGAGTCGCCAAGACAAGTTAAGACAGAAATTCAATATGTTTAATTATGTTCTTGGAGAAACTCTAGAAGCCCAGTTGCATCGTTTTACCACACTCACCACTGAAATGAGTTCAGCTGGGATTTATGTGACTAAGTCTGAGATAAACAAAAAGCTGTTGAATTCACTTCCGGATGCATGGGATATGAACGTGGCTGTCATCAAGAAGACGAAAGATCTCAATCGTCTAAGTGTTGCTAAGACTATGGCTGACACTACAACTCCTATGGAGACAACTTCAGGGATTCCTCCCCTTGAGGATGTTATTCCTACTACTGAGCCACGTGTGAGTGAACCGTTGACGACTCTGACCTCCCAGTCTCCGTTGAAAAGGAGAAGACGTGATCCGAGACAGGGAGTATTCATTCCAGAACAATCTCAAGGCCATCAGACTCAACCAACAACTACTCCAACAACTACTTTTGCTGCTGTTTCATCTGTACCATTCCACGAAGGACCAAGCACCATTTCTGAAGTTGGTGGTTCATCAGCTCCCCCGGGATCATCTCCTCCTAGGCCTTTTCATGATGTTGCCTCTGAGAGGCTTGCTATGCATCTGGGCCAACAACAAAGCTCAGTGCTTTCCTCCCGCGCTAAAGGAATTTCTGTAGAGGAAAGCCACTCAGGAGAGGATGATTCCACCATACACGAACTTAGAAAGGAGATCGACATGCTAAACCAGAAAAACATTGAGCTTGATATTCGTGTAGCTGATCTTGAAGCCGAAAAAGCTCAGCTAAACATTTGTGTTGCAGATCTTGAAACAGATTAGACTCTGAAATCAAAGCAAATCTCTGATCTGCAAACATACCTGGGAACCTTAACTGCAAGCTACTTTGACTTGAAGAAGAAACTGGCAGAGGAATTTGGCGACAAGTTCAAATCATCCGTTCAAGAATTCAATGTTGGCCAGTCATATCAAGATCCCCCTGTTGACCCGCCCACTGAAAGAAGAACTCGGATCGTTGATCGTTTTGAAAAAGAACCAGTTCAAGCACCCAACGTTGCTGCACTAAAACGTGCCAAATTAGCAGCATCCGACAAGAAAAAGCAACTATTGTTCAAGAAGAGCTCAGATCAGAACGCTCCTGGAGATCAACCCAAAGTCATCGTCACTGATCTTGAAAAGAAAAGATTTTGACACGAGTACGGTGATAGATCAGGAATTGTCTCATGGGGCTTTCATGACAAGTTAAACATGTGGATAGTGAGACGTAAAAGCTCAAACGTGGAGTATTACAAAGACTTCCATGATTTCAGTTCATGGACAAGGGTTGATCTTTCATAACTATCCAATGCTCCATTTGCAAATCCATTAGGTGATCCACGGGCAACTCATTTCAAGCTTTATTTGGAGAACCAAGTAAAGAAGGGATTTCCTAACATGAAGACTGTTGGGTCTATCATTAAAAGATTCCCTGACATACTGGATCCAAAGACAAATAAGCCTTTCCAGACTGTGATGTGGCCACCGACCAACCAAGTTAGGCAGATTCCTGTGTTGCATAACTTCTGTGATGGATCTCTTGTGAATATGCTTTACTGGGTGTATGATGAAACCACTGCGTCTGCCATCGTTAAGTTTCAAGATGGTTGCTTTCGCCTATTCGACAAAAGAGACCTACTTCAATTCGGAAAGTGGGATATTCATCATTTGGCACATAATCAGATCAAAGTGGCTGAAGAGATCTTCGAGAGTGCTGCTAAAGAATACACGTCAATGGTTGTAGAGATCATCACAAAAGAGATGTGGAGTGGCGCGATGGGGGGGGGGGGTCCGATGTGCTTATCGTTGAAAAGGACTGAGTCAGTGCTAGCCTCAAACCAAGGGGGGGATTGAAGGGTCTAGTTTATGGTTTGGGCTAGGTTATCTGTTGTATAGGTCTTAATGGGTATTTTGTAATGAAATAGAGTTGTTTGGATGTGTTTACGACCAGAAGTCTGTTTACGGCCGTAAACCTGTTTACGACCAACCTTTCCCTATATATATGTCTTGTCAGAGTCTGTCAGTGGTTGTTGTCGAGTGATACAATTTACGGTCCATAGTGTGTGTGTCCAAGTTGTACCTGCCGTTTCTTTGATATAAACGTGTGCAAAGCTTGGTTTAATCTTCTTCTACTCCATTCTATTCTTGTTTGATTGTTGTTTGTTTGATCACTGGTTCGGATCCTAGATTTCAGGGCCTTACATAGAAGCTCCCAAAAGCTTCATGCCAAACACGCCCTAAGTATCAAGCAAATTATAAATCATCAAACCATTACGTTTTAAAAATGTAACAATCAATTAAAATAATTACAGGTATGAACCATTAATAGTTATAAGACACTTCGACATGATACCACATCCTTTATATGCTAAATACCACAAACCAAATGTTATTGTCGTATCTCAATCCTACTTAAAAGTGGTGAACATATAGTTATTGCATAAAGAAGCCAAAACATGATCTTCTCGATCATATGCACCTCCTTGTGTGCTAGCCTAACCTGCAAAAACCAAAGATACTCGGAAATCGGGAAACAACAGATGGACAGAGAGAATGATTATAATCCATGTCTCAGTCCATATGATATCTAGAATGGAGGAATATATGATCCCTTATCTAATGGACGCGTCATTGACTAGGTCAGAGTTCGACAACGACTTTTAAGAGCTACGATTGCTAGTTGGGTTGTGGAGTCGTACTTGCAATAATAGTTATTAGACTTATCCAAGTGGGAGACTGTTGGATTAATGTCTAAGTCCATAACTATAATTGGTATGTACTTGACCCAAGGGTAGCATGGTGCATTTGGGTTGCATGGCACCGGAACAATCTGAAGGATGGATAATTGAGAAGAGGTTATTTATGGTTTATTAATATATTATAAGTTCTAATATATTAATATGAAATCATATTATTTAATTAGTATTGATCAAGAATTAATTTGAAATTAATTTTGTGATCAAAAGAGACTAATTAAATATATGAGGATTGATTGTGTAAATCATTCATTCTTATAAAGTGGGCTTATGATCCATAGTTCTTTATGTTGGGCTAAACCCATGAGGTGACCCATGGATACTCCATGGAGGTTAAAACCCATGGAGCCTAAGGAATGTGGAAAGTCATGCACATTAGGGTTTACATGGTGTAACCCTAGTTGTGTCACACTATATAAGAAGCCTCATAGCTACCAAAATCGGCACCTAAGTGAGTTGCAAGAGGGCTAGCCGAATTTTGTGTGTGCAAGGAATCTCTTCTCAAGTTCCTTCATTGTTGGTGGTGTTGTGTGATTGCATTTGAGGTGCAACACTTAGGGCACAAAGTTCTTAAAGGTCCAAGGTTTCCAACTATACTAAAAGGTATGTCATCTAACTTGTATTTCATGTTGTTTATACTCCATTGTATGCTAGTTAGGATGATGCTTTGGAAATTGAAAGTTTGCATGTATATTAGAGAAAACATAGATCCAAAGCATCTAGGGCTGCATTTACACCATATGATGTTGTGGTATACCAAAACCTAACACTTAAGCCCCAGGTGTTGGCCTCATTTCCAGCCTCCTTTGTCCCTAACCCTGATCCCGAAGCTCTAGAGCATTGTTGAGTGTTGTGAGTCCATTGTGAGTGCATTTTGGTGTATTTGAAGCTCTTTTGAAGGAAGATGAGTTTGGTTCAAGGTGGTGATTCAAGAGAGAGCTTTCAGATCTCGATTCCTTACTCCATTTCCAACATTTTCTGGTATAAAGTCCTAACCTTGCTTATTATATGCTTAGATCTCCTTGTTAGGACTAGTTTGCATGATTTAGCCAAGTTTGAGTGGTTGATGGGGTGTTGGACGTCCCAAAGGAGTTATCCTTTCAAATCCATGACATTAATGAGCTATTTTGGCATAAAGGTGCCAACTTTATGGACTTAAGGGCTCCATGCATCGATTAGGCCCCTCTTATGGCCTCTTTTGAGCTTTTGTGCTTCTTCTAGCCTTGCATGTGAGTAAAGTTGGAAACTTTACATGACCTTTCAGCCTATAAGGTCCATATATGTATCCATGAGCTTTGTTTTGATGATTGGTGATTTATAAATAAGCCGTTAACCTCTTAAGATTAGGTGTAACATCCCAAAAATCATAACAAAAAATTTCATTTTTGATATAACAACTCATAAAACAATTTTAAGAAAACATCATCAAGTTAATTCATTTCACCAAAGCCAGAGATCATATCTCTCAAAAACATGTCATAGTGTAGTAACAATGTCAGAGTACAATCCCAAGAACATCAAGTGCGGAAAATAGTGGTGTGATGTGCTGCTACCGTGCCGACTCCTTTCCCTTTGAAGAATAAGGACCTGGAACAAAAACTGTAAACCGTAAGCACAAAGCTTAGTGAGTTCCCCCATCATACCACATACCATAAACATATAATGCCTATCCCTCGGTATCTTTCAACCGGTATCTGACTGGCATAACCGGAAGCTGGACTTCCCTTCAGTATCTTTCAACCGGTAGACAGGAGCTTACCTCCCTTTCGGTATCTTTCAACCGGTAACCGGGAGCTGACCTCCCCTTCGGTATCTTTCAACCGGTAACTAGGGACTATTTCACCCCTAACACTACAACATAATAACATAACATGAACATACTGCTAGGCATGCATGGGTACTGTCTACCCTTTCGGTATCTTTCAACCGGTAACCAGGGACTATTTCACCCCTACTACTACTAACACATATATCATAACATCCTAGCACATAAATCATATCAGATAGTGGCATACCAGACAATTATCACAAAGACAATAATCTAACAAACAACTCCTACTAGTGGGTCGGTATTGTGGCCTTAGACCCACTTCTACTGGAAGGTAACTCACCTTAGTGTCGTGCAGTAACTGAACTGTCCTCGATGTTGGGATCAACCCTCCTCAAACTCCTACACATAACAGTCCCCCCCTCAGTTACTCTTTCATATTCATAACCCCTTTAAGGGTCAATCTTGGATAATGGCCAAGTCAAAGTCAAAGTCAAGGTCAACACCCTGGTCAAAGTCAACATCCTGGTTGGCTCAACTCGCCGAGTTGGTCCATCAAATTGTCGAGTTCCATAATCCAGAGAATCTCGAATTTGCGATCTGAATCGTCGAGTTACCTTCTAACTCGTCGAGTTTCTCCTTATGACAGAATCGAGACTTTCCATTTGAACTCATCGAATCCTTCCTTGGACTCGTCGAGTTCTCCTTCATACAGTTGGGACATCTGTTCATTGACTCGGCGAGTTCATCCTTGGACTCATCGAGTTATTGACCTTTAAGTCCAAAACACGTCTAACTGGCTGAGTCATCTTCTAGACTCAACAAGTTGTTAAGTAACCGAGAAGGTTAGGGAACCACAACCCGACTCGCCGAGTCCTACGAGCGACTCGTCGAGTCCCCCATGATCCTAAGACTATACAGTCGATTTCAGTCGGGCTTAACGCATCCAAAACATAGATCTGGCCTCCTAGGGTCGATATCACACGTAAAGCTACGAACTTTACGTTCATGCATGGGTTATCTAGCTCAAACGGTCTTAAAATGAGGTTCACAAGGTGTATGGGACTCCCATGGCCATAAACTTGGCACCTTTATGCCATGGAGTCCCTCAAAGGTTCCAGATCTGAAGTCAATACCCCAAAACATGCTTGTATCCATGAATGGTTCCAAAAATGGCTCCTTAAAGCCCTAAACTACTCCAAGAAGAGATCTACTAGATGAATGGACAAGGTATAAACTTTATACCTCAAATAAGCTGGAAATAGAGCACAAACTCTGGATCTACTTGCTTCCTCTTGAACCCCCAAGCTTGTTCTTTCTTCTCAAGCTTCAAAATCATCAAAGTACACAAAAATGGCTTAAGAACACTCAAAATGGGTTAGGGTTTCGAGTTAGGGTTTTCTGGACTAAGGGAGGCGATGAGGGAGGCCATAGTGGGGATGTTAAGGTGTTTAAATAGGGTACAAACCCTGAAAATTAGGGATTCACTCTGGCAGGACTACTCGTCGAGTCGAGGCTCCCCGACTCGTCGAGTAGACATCAAGTCCCGCGTCCACATATCCAATTTCTACTCGACGAGTTTGGGGCCTCCAACTCGTCGAGTCCCTTTGTAAAAATGCATAATTCTTATTTAAAATACGTACCAGGAACCGGGCGTTACATTAGGGTTTGGGTTTTAGACCCATTATGATGGTTCTTAAGGGCAAAGTTGGAAACTTTACCCTTCTAGATGTAATTTTAGTTTATATATGAATGGGAGAGCTTTAGTTTCGAGAATAGTGACTTATTGGATTAAGGGGTCGTGCTGACTGAAGAACTCGGCGAGTTCATAGGTGAACTCGTCGAGTTGGATGGTTTTTCCCCGACTCTGCTGAAAAAGGGGAAACTCGACGAGTTCATGGGTGAACTCGGCGAGTTGGATCGACTTTTTGCGATTTTGTTGTTTGATGGGAAACTCGGCGAGTTGAAGGACAACTCAGCGAGTTGATTCAACTCGGAACGTTGACTTTGAATTTGACCAATGTTGATTTTAAGGGGTTTCATTTTATTTAAGGGTTGAGTAGAGCTGATTTCCGGAGTCAGGGACTTATTCAACTGTCATCCGACATTTGAGGTGAGTTTCCTTACCGGGTTTAAGGCACCAAGGTCGACCCATGTTTGATCATGTTGATTATACTAGTTGGCTGTGTGATACTTGTACGTGATTGTATATGTATGTTTATTGGGCGGGGCCCGTTATATAAGTGTGGGCGGGGCCCGTATCTCATTACGATCCGAGTGTGGGCGGGGCCCGTTATCCGAGTGTGGGCGGGGCCCGTATCTCACTATTATCGGAGTGTGGGCGGGGCCCGTATCTCATTATTGCATGGTATGTATGGTATGCAATATTTTGGGGGAACTCACTAAGCTTTGTGTTTACGATTTTCAGTTTATGTTTCAGGTACTTCGGGTTCCAAGGGGAAGAGCTCGGGATGACTGCACCGCACACACCATTGGGATTCTGCGCATGATGTTTTACTTTGATTTTATGAAAATTGATATATTGGTTTTTATTTGAGATGATTGGATGATATTGGAATTACTATTTTATCTATTATTAAAAACAAAAGTTTTGGGACCATATTTTTTGATGTTTCAAGTTGGTATCAGAGCCTTGGTTTGAGGGATTCGGGCACACTCTCGGGTGTGTCTGAACTCAAAGTAAGGACTTGGTAGAAATTTTTAAAAAGAAAACATCTCTATAACAAAATTTCTAAAAGAGAAAAGGGTGTAGTCGTGCAATCAGCCGAGCTCAAGTAAGTTATCCCAAAATACCCATACATGCTTATTTATGATATGAATTGTGAATTGTGAATCACATGCTAGATTAGGGCTAAGGACCTAGGAGGGATGCCTTTGTATGCTTGTTGTATGAGCTTATAGATTTGCATGCTAGTAGTGATTAGTCAGTGATAGGATGGTCTGATTAGGTTATGCTCAATTTTGTTTACTTGATGCTCGAATGTTGCTTGCTTTGTGCTTTTAGGAGTTCTTGCTAATCTCAGCTAGTTAGTAAGTGAATATGTTAAGTTACATATTATGAAAACTAAATAATTTCAGAAGGTTAGGTTTAACTCTATTGCGCAACTCTTGTTTGAGTCCAACCGTTGTAGGGAGAGACCTCTCATTCGAAGAATTATCTAGTCTTTGTAATATGTAATTGTATTTGTGAGCTAGTTACAGAAGGTTAGCATGAGTTCCTTCTGCAGCTGATGGCAGATAGTGGTGTAGAGTATGCCTTAGGAAAACCTAAGATGAGATTTAGTGCTGGGAGCTCTAGCTGAGAGGGATCTGTTGGTTATATAGTAACTTGGCTGAGTGAAGGCACTTCTTGAGGAAAGTACGGATAGACGTGAAAGGTAGTATGGGCCCGTACTACTGGAAGCAGAGTGTAACGCCCGTACATCCGAGCTAGTCAATTTAAAGACGATAAGCATCAAAAATGACTTTTTGATGGAAGATTATTTAGAAGGATTAATCTTAACCAAGTTGTAGTATATGTCTCAAGGTTTCCGAAAATATAAAGAACGCCGAAATCCGAGTTATAACGAAGAAGTTATGACCTGTCGAAGTTTCACGATAAACCGGCACGGTGCCGAATGTCATAAAAAGTGAGTTTTCGATAAACTACTTTTTGGCCTTAGTGATCTAAACGAAACTCGTAGTGTTCGTTAAACCGAGAGTAAGTATAAAAAGAACGCCCAAATCTGACTTCGTATGAGGAAGTTATGATTTTTCGAAGTTTCAGCTTAGCAGTAGACAGCTAAAAACTCGAATTTTAGATCGAGTGATTTTTAGCTGACACGACCTAAACGAGAATCGAAGGTCTCGTAAATAGTAGCACAACGGTAAAAAGTTTGATGAAAACGGACGTCGGATGAAGAAGTTATGAATTTTTAACGGATTTCTTGTCCCGGTCTGTTAAAAATAATAATATAAAAATTAAATTCAAAATTAGCCGACGAAGTCTAAACGAAAGTCGTAGAGCGTAATTTTACCTACGCGTGCATATAAAGAACGTTAAAAACGGAGCTCGTATGCGAAAGTTATGGATTTTAGAAGTTTTGGCGCGAAAATCGAGAAAATATTTCAAAATTCGAGAAATTTCGCATAGGCCACGTCACCTTCGCTGTATGAGTGCCACGTGTCCGAACTGCTAAGTCACCGGAGGCCAGCTGGCAAGGCGTGTCGCACGCTCCTCGCACCGAAGGTTCGGTCCAATCAGAGGTTGACGCGTGTGGCATTGGTGGCGAGCCCTCGCATCCGAAGCGTGGCCCAATCCGAGACCGACGTGTGTCTCTGTCCGAAGCGCAGGTCCAATCCGAAGATGCCGCGTGTCTTCGCGTGTCCGAGCCTCGCACGAGCCACCTGGAGCCACCTGCCCTTCGCTGCTGCTGCCACCTGCCCCCCTCGGTCCGAAGCCTCCTACTATAAATAGAAGGCTGCGAGCCTTCTCGGATAATTTTAGGAAATTGGCAATTTTGACCCCTTTTTCAATATTTTAGCTATTTTCACATCCCCCGAAGCCCCGGTTTCAATTATAGCACCCGAAACACGTCCCGAAGTGCCCGAGAAGCCGGAAAATTTATCTTTTCGGTTTTGAAGCCCGACCTTTCGCAGAGCCCGGTTTCTCAATAAAACTCTCGGTTTTATTAGAAACGATCGTTTTAGGAAACGAATTGCTGCTCGATTTTCATTAAATCAAGTGAGTGTGTAGTCACTTTCATCTTACACATAAATATGAAGTATTTTATATAAAATACGTGATATGTGTATATATGTTGTTTGTTTATTTGAGATGGATGTTGAATGAATGTTTTATACATGTTTAAAATGATTTAAAATGTATATGTATTTTATCTTCAAATATGTTGGGTAAAACATGGGTAGATAAAGTATGAGGGATAAAAGTACGGTATAGATGTATGTGTTGGATTAGGTGTCTAAGCCCATAACTATAATTGGTATGTACTTGAATTGATAGCAGCACAGTCCTTTTGGGTTGCCCTCAACCTAGCAACTGGACAAGGAAATTATGAAAGGAGAGATATTAATTTATAAGATTAATGAATTAATATAAATGATTTATTAATATGTTAAAAGATTAATATATTAATTAGAAATCATTATGTTTAATTAATTGTTAGCCAGAAATTAATCAGAATTGATTTTAGGGTTAAAAGAATTAATTATAAAGTGCAGGGACTAGTTTGCAATTAACTGATAGTTGAAGGGAGGGATCCAGAACTCCCTTGGAAGGGGGTGGACGAAAACCCTAGGGGAAACCCTAGAGAATTCCTCCAAGGGGTCCAAGATAAGGCCTTGGGTCTTGCTTAGGCCCTAAGCAAAGGATAACTAGGGTTTTCCCTAAACCCTAGTTCCCTCAACTATTTAAGGAGCCTCCTGGCTCACATTTTAGGGTACTCATTCTTTGGAAGAATACCTTGGCCGAAATTGCATACTTCCTCCCCTCTCTCTTCTTCTACTTTCCTTCTTGCTAGTCATTGGGTGTGATTCCATTAGAGGCATTACACTTGTGGTGCTAAAGCTTCCAAGAAGATCAAGATCAAGATCAAGGGAATATCAATTGTTTGCTATAACAATTGAAAGGTATGTAAACCCTAAACCCTAGTTTGTTAATTTCGAAATTAGCCTCTCTCCTCTAGGGTTCTTGTTTTGCAATTCAAAGTTGTATGTTCAATAGTTAAAACATAGATCCAAAGTAGGTTGCATGTGAACTTAGGAATTGTTTTCTAGTTTATTTGTTGTACCTAAAACCCATCAGTGGTATCAGAGCCATTGTTGTTTTAAATTGAATTGCTACAATTGTTGAATTGCAAATTAGGGTTTATAGCTATTAAACCCTAAATGCCAAATTTTCGATTTCTAGGGTTTTGGATCAAAGGGTTTTTTCGAAAACCCTAGCCTCCAAAGAACCCTAATCGAAATTAGGGTTAGGGTTTTGAAAACCCTAGCCTACTCCCTTGTGAATTTCGAAATATGCTAGAGGATAACTAGGGTTTCTTGTTTTGGATAATTGTTACTTAATTAGATTAATTGGATAATTATCCTTACCCTATTTTTCGAAATTTAGAGGGATAAGGATTAGGATTAAATTAATGGATTAATTTAATTAGATAATCCTTACAAGATTTAATAATTTGATTAATAGTTAATGAAAAGATAAATATTAAATCTAGTTAATTGGTTTATTTAAATTTGAATTTAATAGTTTAAATTTCGAAATTTGTATAAACCCTTAAAGTTTTAAAATGTTTTAAAACACACCTTATATATGTATTATGGTTAAAAGTTTAATATTATATATGTATAAGAATATG